>NW_022436945.1:0-137799 GCF_009761245.1 Sapajus apella | reverse complement strand
TTTTTTTTTTTTTTTTTTTTTTTTTTTTTTTTTTTTTTTTTTTTTTGAGAGGGAGTCTCACTCTGTTGCCCAAGCTGAATGCAGTGGCATGGTCTCGGCTCACCACAACCTCCACTTCCAGGGTTCAAGTAATTTTCCTGCCTCACTGAGTAGCTGGGATCACAGGTGTGTGCCATCACACCTGGCTAATTGTTGTATTTTTGGTAGAGCTGCAGTTTCACCATGTTGGCCAGGATGGTCTTGAACTCCTGACCTCAACTGATCTGCCTGCGTTGGCCTCCCAAAGTGTTAAGATAACAGGCATGACACCAGGTGTGGTGGCATCTGGCCTAGAATATCTTAATAACAGAAAAATATAAGAAAAATAAAGCTATGCCCAAAATATGTTATCTTTAGTTAGAACTGAGTACACAAGTGACAGGACCCCATTCAAAATGAATATGTGGGGCTGGGCATGGTGGCTTACACCTGTAATCCCAGCACTTTGGGAGGCTGAGGCAGGTGGATCACCTGAGGTTGGGAGTTTGAGACCAGCCTGACCAACATGGAGAAACCGTGTCTCTAATACAAATACAAAATTAGCCAGGCCTGGTGGCACATGCCTATAATCCCAGCTACTTGGGAGGCTGAGGCAGGAGAATTGCTTGAGGTGGAGAGGTGGAGGTTGCAGTGAGCCGAGATTGTGCCACTGCACTCCAGCCTGGGCAATAAGAGTGAAACTCTGTCTCAAAAAAAAAAAAAAATCTATATCTATATCTATATCTATATATGGGGTTCCTTGTTCAAAATATCATTAATCATGTCAAGACAGTGACCACAGAGCATTAAACCAAGCATGGGGTCCCCCGAAGTGTGGGGACTTGTGTGACTACACAGATCACAGGCCCCTGAAGCCACCCGTCTTCAGTTAAGTCTTCTTATTGAAAAGCCAACTGCATTAATTTCCTATGGCTGCTATAACAAATCACCACAAACGTGATGGCTTCAAACAACACACACTTATTATGTTACAGATTTGGAGGCCAGAAAAGTGAGCTAAAATTAAGGTGTCAGCACGATGGGCCTCCTCTGGAGGCTCCAGAGCTGACTCCATTCCTTGTGCCTTCCAGGTTCCCAACAGAACTAGCATTCCTCCTCTCCTGGCTCCACACTGAATAGCCTTTTTCCCTGTGCTCTCTTTGTCACATTGTCTTCCCTCTTACTCTGACTCCTGTACGCCTCTGTGTTAGTCCATTCTTGCATTGCTGTAAGGGAATACCTGAGGCTCGGTAATTTATAAAGAAAATAGGTTTATTTGGCTCACAGTTCTGCAGGCTGTACAGGAAGCATGGCATCAGCATCTGCTTCTGGTGAGGCCTCCCGAAGCTTCCAATCACAGTGGAAGGCAAAGGGGAGTCAGCATGTCACATGGCAAGAGCTGGGGCAAGAGAGAGGAGTAGGTGCCAGCCTTATTTAAACATCAGATCTCACATGAAGTAACAGAGTGAGAACCCACTCATCCTGGAGAGGATGGCACTAAACCATTGCTGAGGGATCTGCCCCCATGCTCCAATACCTCCCACCAGGACCCACCTTCTACACTGGGGATTACATTTCAATGTGAGATTTTGAGGAGACAAACATCTAAACTATGGAAAACCCTGATTACCTTAGACCCACCTGGATAATGCAGGTAATCTTCCTATTTTGACATCCTTAACTTGATTACATTTGCAAAGTTCTTTTTGCTACATAAAGTTCCAGAGATTAGGGCATGGACCTCTTTGGAGTTTCATTATTCAGCATACGATACTAATACAACCCTCTTTTTTAATGTCCAGTGGGCTTTTCTTACCAAAGCAGTCAAGCTACACAGTGCCATGAAATCACAGACTTGGAAAACACTTTAACTTCTCTAGCCACTGGAAATTCCCAACTGAATAGCTCATGGTCATATAAACTTGTTTCTAAAATGGAACTTTTTTTTTCTGCCCACTCTGAATGTCCTATATCAGGAGGTGGTTCAAAGATCTATTTATTTAGGCAAGGCAGAAACTTAGAGTCATCCTAAATTATTTCCTCTGCCTCATGCGCCACTTCCGCTCTCACCCGCATTTCTGATTAATCACCAAGTCCTGCTGATGTATAATCTCAAAAAATTTCTATAATTTGTTTGAATCCACCATTGTCAAGCTTAAGTCTTCATTATGTCTTCTACCAGTAGCCCTGCCTCTATTATCTCTCCATTCATCTTCTACAGATCTGTAAAGGAATATTCCTTATAGCACTGATCAAACACCAGAAAACTGGAAATACCTTAAACATCCAGGAACAGAGAACCATACTCATAGTATAGTCATAAAATGGAATCTCATACAGCATGGAAATGAATTAGATTATGCACCTCAAAATAGGTATCAAAAATATGATGTTGAATCAAAAACAGGTTGTAGAATGTGCATGCATTATAATTATTATTTTATCTTTTTTGCCTTTTAAAAAAATTTTATTTTCTGCCTGTATTATAATTACATATAGGTTGATAGATACAATTATATTTGTTGTATTATATAATGTGCATATATTTTATGTGTTTATACACACACGTGTATGTATATAATCACATATATATATATATATGTATGTGATACATACTTACATAAGAGTACTATTTTCCTGTAATCCCAACACTTTGGGAGGCCGAGGCACGTGGATCACTTGAGGTCAGGAGTTCGAGACCAGTCTAGCCAACAGGGTGAAACCCCATCTCTACTAAAAATACAAAAATTAGCCAGACATGATGGCAAGTGCCTGTAGTCCCACCTACTCGGAAGGCTGAGGCAGAAGAATTGCTTGAACCCAAGAGGCAGAGGTTGCATAAGTCAAGGCTGTACCACTGTACTCCAGCCTGGGTGACAGAGAGAGACTCTGTTTCAGAAAAAATAAAAATAAAAAGAGTACTATTTTATGTTTAACTATATACATAAATATCACATCATGCTTGAAATTAACCACATACAATAGTACTCTTATTTAAGATAACACATATGTAGTAAAATACATAAATATTCATCAAAACAGTCATCACAATATTTAGCATGACGGTGTTCTCTAGAAGAGAAGGAGGATAATGTGGCATAGCAGAAAGACAGAGCTACCTTTAAGTATTTCTTCAATGTTTATGTTTTATTTTGGAAGAAAAGGAGGGGATTTAAAGCAATATGGTAAGACGTTCATATTATCTCAAGCTGGGTGAAGACTGGATAATTGTTAAATGCTCTTACGATATTGTGAAACGACTCATAATCAAAAAGAGTGTTTTAAGAAGCATGAAATCCACATGCAGACTTCCAGGGATCTCTCAACATAAATAATGGCTCCATTAAGTCAACCCAAAGCAAAGCTTGCCAGTCATTGGGCCCTGCTGTGTACCTTAATCTCCCTTTGGCTTTTGATTATCTCATTATACTATGCAGAAGACAGCAAGGATCACCAGAAATTTGAGGAAACACTCCCACTTGAAAGCTAGAGAACAAATGACCTCAGATGAAAAAAAATCCTAAGTAGCATCCTCACAGAGATTAGAGAATACAATGCATTCATAAAGCGCAAGATTCTATAGAAAAGGGAAAAACAGAAGACAATGGGATAAAGAGTCAAGGAAATTATGTAAATTTTGGAAGATAAAGTCAAAGAAATCTTCCAGAAAGTAAATGGAAATGGAAGAAAGGTAGAAAATATGAGAGAAGAGATTGAGTGATGGAGAAGATCAATCCAGAAGTTTCAATATCTGAATAATAATATTGTCATGATTATAATGATGATAGAAACAGATAGTGTAAAAAAAAATAAAAAAAGAACAAAAAGATAACAAAAACAAGTTCCAGAATTGAAGGGCATGAATCTCTACATTGAAAGCTGCATTAATTGCACAGAACAATAAACATGTATTTATCCATATCTCGATACAGCATCACAAATGATAAAGACAGAACTCTGTAACAGTTTACCTATAAAGGAAAGAGAAACAGGCATCAGAATTTTCACCCAAACTGAGCCAAGAAGACAACAGAGCTCTTTATTCAAAAGTTTGGAGGAAAATTTTCAACCTAGAATAATCCACTGACCTAATGTGAGGAATGAAAAAGATATTTTCAGGCTGTAAGGCTTCAGAAAGCTTACGTCCTACACTACTGTTTCTTAGTAAATTATTTGAGATATTTTCTGGCAAAAAGAAAGTAAGTAAATAAGCCAAGGGATTCTGGTATCCAGGATTTTAATACAGAAAAGAGAAAAGCCACGAGGGAAAATCATAGGGTGATCCCTGGGGAGCAGGTATAGCTCCCCACGCAGATGTCCACTGGAAGAACAACATGTCTGCTGGTAATTTTTGGGTTGGGAAGAACAGGGGAGCTTTCCACCACTCCCAGCTAAGTTTTGTATTTTTAGTAGAAACGAGGTTTCACCATGTTGGCCAGGCTAGTCTTGAACTCCTGACCTCAGGTGATCCGCCCACCTTTGCCTTCCAAAATGCTGGGATTACAGGCCTGAGCCACCACAACCTGCCAGTTTCATATGCTTATAATTACAATAATGTAACTACTTTGACTTCTACTTTTATAATCCACATAATGAAGAAAGAGGCAATGATTCAGTTATGCTAAAGAGCAGAATATGCATGTTCAGCCTTGAAGATGTAAAAGTAGAGAATACAGAAGCAAGAGATGGAAGAGAAGAGGACTGAAGGAAAGACACTGGGCGGGGGGATTCTCTTACAAAGATAGGAGCAAAAGATGCTGTGTCTATAATGAAAAAAAAGAAGTTTTAATAATTATTTCAACCTGAAAAGGAAACCAGAAGAGAAAAAGAAAGAGAAATAATTATATAAAATAATTTCATGGAGGGGAAGTGATGATTCATATAAAAGAAGCAATTCTTTGTCTATCATAACAGAATAGAGAATTTCTAAAATTGATAAATCAAAAAAAGAACATTATACAAATATTATTTAGCCATATGGAGCTAATTCTCCTATGCGATAGCTTGAAGAATTAAAAGTGGAATTAAAAGACTGTTCAATAATGTTTGCTTGGCATTGTAGCAATCTTCAATCAAAACTCATCAAATGAACGGATGCTTAAGAAGGGATTTACTAGCAGACTATTGCATTTTGTCTTCCCATTCTATTTAATTTTTTAACCACATGCATGGGTGGCTTTGAAAAAACTATTCATCATTATTTATCAATACTTTAAAAGAATTTGTTATGCTTAAAAAACAGATATGTTTTGGTTTGAGAATAAAATTTATATAAAATACAGATTAAAATGCAAATTACATTATGCAGCACTGAAAATACACTGTTTTCATGACTAGTTATTTAGAACTCTAGTATTTTTCCACTTAAAATTAAGTGGTTTCTAATCTGTAATTTTCATGACTTTATTTCTAAATGATAAGAAAGAATTTCATGCAGGTATTTGCAACCACTTCTCTGCAAATAAAACACTCTTGGTGTAGACAGTCTTTATTTCCAAAAACCTCAAAGCCAAATTGGATATAATTTCTCTTTGTATTTTTAAATTGCTGGAAAAGTCTTCATCTTCTACATATGAATTTGGATCACATACCTGGAACTCAGATACCTAGAAAAAAGTTCACCTTGAAGCGTGAAAATGCTGAAAATTGTCATTGTTTACTCTCATTTTCTTGCATCAGTATTCTCTTTGCCTTTTTATTTTGTCTATTACTCAGTATGGATAGTCATTAAAAATGATTATAAAGTAGTTCAAAACTCCATGCTGATCACCATGATGGTAGGGAGTACACAGCACACCAGGTTAAGTGTCTGATTCTGAACATGCTTGTCTAATCATCACGAGCCATAATATGCATGCAGAGCACTCAAAGCTCTCTTCTTTTTTTCTGATTTTGAGATGGAGTTTTGCTCTTGTTGCCCAGGCAGGAGTACAATGGTGCGATCTCAGTTCACTGTAACCTCCGCCTCCCAGATTCAAGGGATTCTTCTGCCTCAGTCTCCCGAGTAGCTGAGATTACAGGTGCCTGCCACCACACTTGGCTAATTTTTTATATTTTTAGTAAAGACAAGGTTTCATTATATTGGCCAGGCTGGTCTCAAACTCCTGATCTCAGGCGATCCACCTGCCTTGGCCTCCCAAAGTGCTGGGATAATAGGCATGAGCCCTTTGCCCAGACTCAAATCTCTTTTAAAGACAGCGAGAGAAGATACATCACTCTTTATTCTGAGATTCAAATAAAAATCGTGAGAGCATCTCTCTTGTAGTAGGAAATGCAATGGACATCACTTTATTTCTGGGAATTTATGAAGGAGTGGTGTTGGGAGAGAAAGATTAATTCTTTTTCTTCTGTAGACTTCTCCGAGTTTTTGCTTCTGCTAAATTATTTGAATTTGCAAACAATCCACTACATGCTGTTCATTTTCCTTTTTTTGAGACAGAGTCTCACTCTGTCACCCAGGCTGGAGTGCAATGGCGTTGTCTCTGCTCACTGCAACCTCCACCTCCTGGGTTCAGGCAATTCTCCCGTCTCAGCCTTCAGAGTAGCTGGTACTTCCAGTGATTGCCACCACACCTGGCTAATTTTTAGTAGAGACAGGGTTTCACTATGTGGGCCACTACCTGCCTCAGCTTCCTGGGTAGTTACAGGCATGCAACACCATGTCTGGCTAATTATTGTATTTTTAGTAGAGTCAGGATTTCACCATATTGGCCAGGCTGGTCTCAAACTCCTGGTTTCATGTGATTCGCCTGTAATCCCAACACTTTTGAATTACAGGTATGAGCCACCCAGCCCAGCCCAGTCTTTCTTTCTGAGCAGCTATAGTGCCCAGTTAGAAATTGTAGGAAGGCCATGATTAAGGAGAAGAGAGGAGAGACAGATTTAGGGAAACGATTAGCAGGCTATGCTACCACTGGAATCTTAAACTAATTATAGGTTTTGGTGGCTTGTGTAGCAACATTTCAGAGAGTATTTCTAAAAAGAGAGGAATAAAGGGCCGCAGTGTCCATATATCTAGCTAAAGCAGGGTTCTATTAAGGAGAAAGAGAAAACACATTGGGTAAAACCTGGCAGCTTCCAACATAACTACAAATACTACATTTTATATATCAGACTTTTCCTAAAGAGTCAGGGAAACAGTGAAAAAACTATTATATTGCTCATTCTTAAAAGTCTGTTACCAGCTAACTCCTGGAAATTTATCATAGAAAGCACCTCAGGGTGTTTTCTCCAGACCCCACCTCCTCTCTCTACTCTGAACTTTTCTCTCAAGTTTTCCAAACCTCAAATTCCTGGAAGCCAAAATTATAAAAACCATAGAAGAAAATCTAGGCAATACCATTCAGGACACAGGCACAGGCAAATGCTTCATGACGAAAATGCCCAAAGCAATTGGAATGAAAGCAAAAATTGACAAATGGGATCTAATTTAATGAACTACATTTAAACTAGTTAAATTTCTTCTGCACAGCAAAAGAAACTATCATCAGAGAAAACAGACAACCTACAGAACAGGAAGAAAATTTTGCAATCTATCTCTCTGACAAAGGTCTAATATCCAGAATCTACAAGGAACTTAAACAAATTTATAAGAAGAAAACAACCTCATTAAAAAGTGGGCAAAGGACAAGAACAGGTGCTTCTCAAAAGAAGACATACACTTAGCTAACAAACATAAAAAAAAGCATAACATCACTAATTATTAGAGAAATGCAAATCAAAACCACAATGAGATACTGTTTCACATCAGTCAGAAGGGCTATTAATAAAAAGTCAAAAAACAACAGATGCTGGTGAGAGAAATAGGAACACTTTTACACTGTTGGTGGGAGTGTAAATTGATTCAACCATTCTGGAAGACAGTTTGGTGATTACTCAAAGACCTAAAGGCAGAAATATCATTTGACCCAGCAACCCCGTTACTCGGTATATACCCAAAGGAATATAAATCATTCTGTTATAAAGATACTTGTGCGTGTATTTCATTACAATACTATTTACAATAGCAAAGACATGGAATCAAACCAAATGCTCATTGATGATAGACTGCATAAAAGAAATTTATATACACCACGGAATACTATGCAGCCATAAAAAGGAATAAGATCATGTCTTTGCAGGGATATGGATGGAATTGGAAGCCATTATCCTCAGCAAACTAACACAGGAACAGAAAACCAAGCACTGCATGTTCTTACTTGTAAATGGCTGAATGACGAGAACACATGGACACATGGTAGGGAACAATAAACACTGGGGTCAGTGGCAGGATGGAGAGCATCAAGAATAGTTAACGGATGCTGGGCTTAATACCTAGGTGATGGGATGATCTGTGCAGCAAACCACCATGGTATATGTTTACATATGCAACAAGCCTGCACATCCTGAACATGTACCCCTAAATTTAAAAGTTGAAGAAAAGAAAAAATAAATCCTGGGAGCTATGCTGCTCTCTTTATGCTGTTTTGAATAAGGAGTAAACTCTCTGCTTTAGGTATGGAAAGTAAGATCGCCAAGGCAAGGTCTGGAATTTTATTTTCCTTAATGAAGATGGTTTCTCCCCAAGAGGAATTCTAGTGCCAGTTGTTGATGAAACAACATTCTCAAGCTACTTATTTGCTAAATATATGAATCATCCACATTTTTCTTTAGAGTATTCCTGGATAAAGTGGAAAGATAAATTATCAGAGCTGTCATCCCTTTACTAGTAAGATATACTTGTCAAATAGTCATTGATTCAGTAAGTATTGTGCCAGCCATTTAAGTAGCATCTCAGTATACAAAAGCAGAGGAAAATAGATGTTTCTTCTAACGGGTCTTACCATCGATTGCTATCTAGTGCTGTCTAGATTATGTGAAGAGAGAACAAGTGAACCCCAAGAGACCTGTCAGTAACACACTCCTTTGACATAAAGCAAGAATGTTGGGCTATGTCCAAGAATGGGAATAAAAAAAAAATCCATGCTGAATATCTACATAAACTCAGCCTTCCCTGAATTTTGTCATTCATGATCTTTATGGACATCACAGTATACTGGAAGTCTTCTAGAATGAATAGTAACAATAGCTGTTATCATCTAGAAAATATGTCCAGTTCTCCAAGGCACATGAACAGAGGATGGCATTCCCCTGTTCCTTGCATTTAGGAGGGGTCATGTGACCTGCTTTGGCTAGTTAAATGAGAGTAGAAGCCATGTGCCATGTTTGGTTGGAAGTCTTAAGAGTCAGTGCTCAGTTAAGCCAAGCTCTTCTTCCCTCTGCCTTGACAAGTGACCACAGATCAGTTGGTGTCTGCTTGGTCAGTCTGGTTTCTGGACTAAAGATACCAAGGAGTCCTCAAGCAATCCCTGATGGAGATCTAGTGTCAGTGAAAAGAAACCTTTGTCTTTCTAAGCTACCGACATTTGGGAGATTTTTTTACTATTGTAGTGTAACCCAGCCCATCCTAACTGATGGCAATCATAAATGTCTCTCAACATGAGAGTCTTCTATAAAAGGTAACTCATCTCATCCTCATGGAAACCTCATGAGACAGATACTAATATTATTTCCATGATTTTCCCCGACAAGAAAATTTAGAGATGAAGGAGTAGATGAATAGTTAAGTACTAATATCCAAATCCCTGAGATTCCAAGTGGACTTTCATACTTTGGTGACCCAAGTTTTTTGCTTGAATTAATAAATGGCAACTCAACTAAAATAGGTGCCTGTAAGTGTCAGGCCTCTGCCTCAGGCTCTGGGAATCTAAGGGCGGACAAGACAGAAAATAGCTTACTTCCAAGTGGAAGGAAACGAAAAGACCCAAGAAAGCATACAACAAACAGGTTCAGTTCATTATGAAGAACATAAAACACAGGGATGTGACAGAATGAGGAGTAATGAAATGGTTAGAAAGGCCTCTGAGGAGGTGATTTTTTAGTTGAGAGGAGAAAGAGATATCCCAGGCAGGCGTAATAGTGCAAAGGTCTTTCCCTGGAGAAGCCCGGTGTGTCAGCGGTGCATGCAGAGCGGAGTCAGTGTTGCAAGACCATGCGGGAGAGGGTGAGACGACGTGGCAGGCAGGCAGGCAGGGGCGCGTTCTGTAGGACTGGAGGCTACAAGGACTCTGGAGCAGGGTGACTTCATTCAGTTTGCTTTGTGTAAGGACCAGTCTGGATGTCGCAGTGTGGGTGAGAGGCCAGTGGATACAGGGAGATGAGCCAGGAGACTCCCGCAGCAGCCTAGATCTACCTGTGGTGAAGGACTAGGTCTTGCCCCCCACGCCTATCCTTTTTGAACCTACTCGAGTCAACGCGGTTCTGCGCGCAAGCGACCACTCCCTGAGTTCGACCCCACCCAAAATCCTGGACGCTGCAGCTTTGTCAGGTTGCAATGATTTTCTAAAGGCACCCTCTCCGGTTCTGATCTATACCCTCCGGAACCGATCTGGGGCCGGTCCCTGCCCCCCTCTCCGCTTTCCAGAACTCTGTCTCGGCAAGGGACGCTGGCGGCTCCGCCCGGATGGGCCGTGGCAGCCAGACCTGTTCTCTGCCGGGAACTATGCTCCTGCTATGTCCCCAAGGCTTTAATGATGAACAAAGCCCCGGCGCCCGGTGGCACTTTCAGCCCAGGGGCGGCGGGGAACACAGCTGGAGGGGCGAGGAGCCACAGTCATCAGGAACCCTCGGATCCCGCGCCAGCCTGGGGAGGGAGCAAATGGGAATGTAAGACAAAACATTACATTCCCGATTCTTGGAGGCGCCTGGCGGGCGGGAGCGAGCGCGGCCAGGTGAGCGCAGGGCTGCACCACCCGGCGCGCTGGGTAGAGCTCTACACGCAGAGTAGGGTCAGTCGGGTGCGCAGCGACGCCACAGGCCGCGGGCGGTACTGCGGCGCGCTGCGGCGCCGCGCCTCTCAAGGCTCTACCGGCCGCGCATGCCCAGTGTGCTGCTCGTGGCCCCTCCAGTCCCACTGCGCGCTTCCGCGGCAGCAGGGGCTGCTGAGCTGGGCGTGCGCGGCCGGGAGAGCCGAGGGAAGGTGCCCGCGCTGCGGGACGGGAAAGGGAGGCTGAGACGTGGTCCCTGCCTTAGCCACGCTCCAGCGCCTGACACCCTCCACGAAAGGTTGCTCCAGTTACTCCTGTTTTGCAGCTGAGAAAACATCTCAGAGACTGGCAGTAACTTGGCCAAGATCACACAGCTGGAAGGACGGCAGATGAGATCGGGATTCGGACTCCACATCCGTAACCTCCCGCGCCGCCCCAGGGCTGAGGCGAGGTAAGCTTGAGAACCGGGGCTGTCTTCTCGGAGCTTGGGGGCCTTTATCCCTCCTTCACAGATGTGTAAACTAAGGCTCAAGGAAATTACTAGAAACTTCCGAAATGTTTTAGAATTGAAAAAAAAGCCACTTTCTGGGATCTCCTGTCCATGCATAAATCTTGAAGTGTCTGAGATTGACGTGTATGTGCTCTGACCTGGGTGTTAGAGACCCAGCCCTTTTCCAAGGGACACTGGTATTTTTGTCAAGTAATATAACATTCGGGGGTCCTAGAGGCCAGGGAGAATATAAACGTGGGCAATGCAGTGTGGAAGGAAGTTCGGAGCAAGAGAAAAGATGATCGAGGCAAGCTCATAGAGAGGTCTTCCTCTGAGCCCCAAGCTCCCCACTGGCAGAATTTGATGAAGGGCTCCCCTAAGACCACAGTTTCTTGGTGCCTAGAATAATCTCAATCCACGCTGCCTTTCCTTTTCTTCCTCAAAAGAGCCCACTTCAGGCCTTTGCACATGCTCTCCTCTCCCCTGTCCTCCATCTTCCTACTCAAGGCTTAGAGCTCATCTCCCAAGTCCCATCATTCCATCTGTAAGGTTTGTGGTCTGGAAATGAATGCTCCCTGAGGGCTGAGCCTTACCTAGTTCCTCAGTCCTCTAGCCTGAGCACTAGCCTGTGCCTGCACTGAATGGGCACTCAAATACACGTTTTTTTGAGGCAGAGTCTCACTCTGTCGCCCAGACTGTAGTGCAGTGGCTTGATCTTGGCTCACTACAACCTCCATCTCCTGGGCTCAAGAGATTCTCCTGCCTCAGCATCCCAAGTAGCTGGGATTACAGATGTCCACCTCCACACCCGGCTAATTTTTGTATTTTTAGTAGAGATGGGGTTTCGCCATGTTGACCAGGCTGGTCTCAAACTCCTGACCTCAGGCAATGTGCCTGCCTTGGCCTCCCAAAGTGCTGGGATTACAGGCTTGAGCCACTGCGCCCAGCCCAATACTTGTTTTGTTGAATGAATGAGTGAATGAATGAATGTTGGCTCCAAGATCTTCTACTCGATGACTGGTTCACATCTTCCCTCTTCTCTCCTACATTTACGTAGTCATAACTAGGAGGGTGCATTGGTTTCTTGGGGTGACAGTACCAAACAAACACGTATTGTGTCGGCTTAGAAGTCTGAAATCAAGGTGTCCGCGCAGGGCCATGCTCCTGCTGAACCCTCCAGGGTAGGATCCTACCTTCCTTCTCCATCTTCCAATAGCCCTTGGCTCGGGGCAGTATACTCCAATCTCTGCCTCTGCTGATGGCTCCTTCTCCCTGTGTGTCTCTGTGTCTTCTCATGGCATTCTCTTCTCTGTATCTCTTCTTATAAAGACATCAGTCACATTGGATAAGGGCCCACCCTAATGATCTTGGCTTACATCTGTCAAGTCCCTGTTTCATATAAGGTCACATCCATAAATTAGGGGTGGGGGATATTGGCGCTTCAATGTATTTTTCTGGGAAACATAATTTAACAGAAGTGATCCATGGAATTTAGGCAAACTAAGCTGGGGTATGGGGAAGAAGACAGGAAGGGCAGACGTAAGGGTAGGGAATGTGTGATGATTCACATTTGTGAGCATCAAAAGACTTTTGGGGACATCAACCTTAAAGGTTTCTGCTGAAGTTGTTTCTATCCTTCCTTTGCCCTTTTCCAGGCTGTCAACATCCCATTCCCAGACCCTCCACAAAGCATTTTATCTCCCTGAATTTGGGCTCCTCAAGAGTAAGTTAACAGTCACTTCCTATCTGCCAGGGACTGTGACAAGTCCTGACTTGCCTTCTCTTGTTTAATGTTAACAACCCCCTTGAGAGGAAAGACCTATTGTTCACTGAATTTTACATGAGAAACTGAGGGTCAGACAGGCTCACAACTTCTATGTGCCCGAACTGGGATTTATAACCAGTTCTAACTTCAGAGAAACTCCCAGGAGACCCACAGGTACCTTACATCAATTCTGTGTGACTTAAGAGGGCAGAACTGTGATGCCTGAGTAGAAGTTCTAAGGAGCGACAACACTTTGGGCTAAAGTTTTGGAACATTTTCTCTGATGTTTAGACCTCAGATTCTCCGATATTCGGAATTCATAGTTTTTCCTCATGTGGTTCATTTTGCCACTAGAGATTTTCAGGCAGCGGTTGCTAGTATGGATTCTCAATGCCCTTCCCAACTTGACCCTACTCTCTAGGGAGACTGAGCTGTCTGGCATACTCTGATAGGCACTATCTGCACATAAATGTGTTTTTCTGAGAAGACGTCCATTAGTTTCTCTGAGCCCTAGGAGATAGAAAAGCAGGAGCCTAGCAGCTCAGGGAGGAAGCCTGATTAGGACCAAGGTTAGGAGCACTGCAGCCTAGGGCAGGGAGAAGGATTTGCTCTCTGGGCTGCTGTTTCCTCTGCCCAGCTCTTGGTATTTCAGTGGCAGAGGTTTTGCCCAGCTGCTGGACTTGTGGTTGAGCCTGTCGTCCTCAGCTCCGCTCCTCCGCGTGGCAGGACTGCCCAGCTCCACATCTCCGTGCAGCATACGGGCCGCTGTCCATGCATGCCGACCTCTGGCGCCAACAGTAAGGTGGTGGAAATCAGCCTTGCTCCTCCCCCTTTTAGAGCTTTGAAATCAGCTTTAGCTGTTCATCCCGAAGAAACTACTTCCCAGTGACTCTGCTCCCATGCCTCGATCTGCCCCTGCTGAGAGCAGTTTCACTTCATGGGGAGTCACCGATTATGGGGACCCTGGCAATATGGTCCTCTTCTTTCCTCTTAGCGGCTCTATTCTAAATATGTCTTCCAGATCGTAGATGCAGGTGTATCTAGAGGGCAGCTGGCTCGCCCAAAATAGCGCTGGAGTCCAGGAGGCAGGAAAGAAACTCGGGCGTTAAATGAGTTCACACCCTCTCCAGACGCCCACAGTCATTTTCCCCTCTGACCCTCACAACGCCCAACTGCTAGAGGAGGCTTTGCGTCTCACATACGACCTTCCCCATCTTCAGAAATGAAGACACAGAGAGGTCAGGGGACTTCCTTGCCAAAGTCCAGCAGCTAGGATGTAAAGGAGTCGGGAGAATTGGGATTTGTATCTAGGACTTCAAGGCCATCTCCTTCACTGAAGCGCTCCAAGAAGGATGAGTTTGGCGGCTGAGGACCTGAGCTCCTTTTCTCTCGCTTTCACTCACCCGCTGCAGGACTGCAAGCTCCACGGGGGCGGGGGCCAAGGCCTCCCTCCAAGGGACCGGTACCAGGCAGGCACCCCCGGGTGGCGGGCTGGGCCAGGACCGAAGCCGAATCCTTCTTTTGCAGAGGAGGCTCTGAGCCTGCGGCATGGCTAAGTGTGAACCTTGCAGGCTGTCGTGCAAACGCGTTGGGTCAAGCTCTAAGCCTAGAGGTCGGGCTCGGCTGGGTCTGAGGCTCTGGGCTCTGGACTGCGTAGAAGCCCGGCGGGGGAGGGTGCAGCCTTAGAGACCTCAGGCGCCGGCCTCGCTGGGACCGCGCAGCTTCGCACTGCGCACGCGCAGGACTGGCGCGGGCTCCGCCCCCCGGGTAGGGACCTACAGCGGGCGCGGCGCCGGCGGTCTGCGGCCGGTGGTGTAGACGCCCCTTCGCCGGTACCTGGCACCTGGATCCGGCCTGCTGGGTAAGTAGCTGAGCGGGAGGGCGAGTGTCCCGGGCTCGCGTGCACAGGACGGAAGCGCTGGCTGCGGCCGGGTAGTGGGGCCGCGCGGGGCTGGGGCCTGACGGCGCCGGGCCGGGTCAAGCGCTCGCGGCTCCGCGTGCCCGCGTGAGGGCTGGCGTCGCGGCGAGCGGCACCGGGAAGGCCGAACGCGGGCTCCGGCTGGTGGGCGCGGGGCACCAGCCAGGGTGGGGGCCCGGGCCGCATCTCGGCGCGCTTTGGAGCAGGGACGCGGGCCGGGCCTGGGGTCGGGGTCAAGCGCGGCGCCCCGCGCTCGCCTTTGTGCGCCGCGACCCAGCGGACTCCGCGGGGGCGGAGGCGGAGGCGGAGGCGGGGGCGTCCCGCAGGGCGTTTGGTGTGGCGACCCCGAGTGGCCTGCGCTCCCCTCCCCCAGCGTTTTGAAAGATGCCTCCTCCGAGGGCTCCTACCGTCCGCGCCGAGCAGGAAGTGTCGTCAGGAGGCCATTTTTAAAGCCTCCTGCGGGCCTCGTAGCTGAGCCTTGACGGTTTTGGTTTTCTTCGGCTGGAAGAACCCCGGCCTTCCCTCCCGGCGGGCGGGACGCTCCCGGGAGATGACGATGCGCCCGCTGCGCCAGGCCTCGCCCTCCGAGCGCACAGGCTCAGGCGCGCTCGCCTTGGATGCTGCCTGCCATCGGGGAGCGTGCCGACAATAAACTCGAAAACCAGCCTTGGCATTGTCTTTTCTTGGGAGGGACAGGAGTGGGCCCGTCTATCGAGGACCTGCGCATCTTTTGCGGGGGGTGAGGAATAGGTTGAACGAGAAGAGATGAAGACTTGAATTGTTCCAAATGCTGATGTCATTGTGTGACCTCCCCATTCCGGCCTGCCCGTCTTATCTTGTTGCCTTTGGGGTTTGGGGTTCTGTAAAGCCAGGAAATTGTAGGGTTCGAAAGAATGAAAGTTTCTTAACCAGAAAGGAAAAGCCAAAAGAGAAATGGGAGAGAAAACACTTAAACCTTTATGTATCAGTTGGGTAGTTAACCTATGCTGTTAAAATACCTCCGACTTTAAAAATTGGAATAATGAACGATTTATCGTAACATTTAAAAAAAGTGAACTACTGAACATTATGTCCAGTTTAAAAGTAGAAATCTACGTAGCTAAACTCTAATATTGTGTTAGAATCCTTAAACTATCCTAAGTTTAGACTTGAAATTACCAAGTTAAGACAAACCTGGGTCTCCAGAAGCTTGCAGTGCTCCCGTACAGTAGAGCAGAAAGACTGAGAATGGAGATGCATCTCTCTCTCGAGTCACATATGCAAAGTTTATGTCAGTACACAGCCAAGGGTTCAGAAAATATTGTTTAGAAACCTGTGTTATAGACTGTTGTCTCTTTGAGTAGAATACAAATAGTTCTTTAAAATTGTGTGATACTGGTATCTTTAACCTAGGATACAATTTTTAAAAATTACTTTCATCTTGGATCAGATGAGCCTTGAAAACTAACACTTTTCTATGCAGACAGTTTTGTTATGCTGATAACATTCATTGCAAAAGCAATTTGAAAAGAGCATAGGATGGCCATTATTTATTGGGACTCCTCCCTGATGTATTATGCACAACCTATGAGGATTTTAAAAATGCAAAATGGCAATTAAATAATCCATTTCGATCTCTAGAGGTTTATTTGCCTTTAAGTAAGGGGGTCTGGGCCAGTTTTTGTGCAAAAGGAAGAACAGAGAACATTTTTGTTTTTGTCTCTGTGAAGGCTGACCTTTCTCTTATTCACTCATTCTTTCAACGAATACAACTTTTTTGAGTGCCTTCCTTGGCCAAGCCCTGTGCTATTGCTTATGATAAACAAGGTCATTACCAGGGAGGGTTTTCCCAATCTTGACTGTTCTGAAACTGCCTGCTGTCTACTGCATTTTCTTTGTTATGCAAACCCAGCTAACTGCGATTTCCTAGATTCATCCTTGGAGTAAAAGCAGCTACAGATCAGCCAGTCTAAACACTGTCATCAAGGGGTGAGAGGGGGGAGGCACCAGAATCACCTAGGGAGAAATTGAAACCATATGCCTGAGCCACACCCCAAGAAGTGGGAATCTGATTTGCTAGGTTGTATGTTTGTCCTGGGAATCCTTTTTTTAAGCTCCATGGGTGACTTTGCCATACACCCCTGCTTGAGCAGCACTTCTGGGGCTCATTCCCCTTATCTTCAGCACTCCTTGAGATACCAAGGCTGTGCTGGTCCAGGACTTAAACCCAAGTATTTGGCTTCTGTTGCAGGCCTCTTTGTGCAGCGCCTTGCTGGGGCCCAGGGTACTGATGTAGAAGCCTACACCAGGGCCTGAAGTTGTGAAACTCGTGGCACTCCACGCCTGAGAAGAGAAGGCCTGAAAGAGAAGGAAGAGCCCATGGCACTTGCCATGTTTTTGACTTATATCTGCAACTCCAAGGCTCCAGGCAGGAAGTAAGAACAGTGCTCAAGTGGCAGCAGATACTGACTATATAGCTTCATCTCACAGCTTCACACAGCAAGGTAGCAAACAAGGAATGTGAGATTGGACACAGTTGCTGCTGTTCACCAAATCTGTGATCTTCAAAAAGCCATCTAGCTTCTCCAGACCTGTTACCAGAGAAAAAGCAGATAATTGAAGCCTGGCTTCAAGAAGTTTGGAGGTAACATAGGAACCTGCTTATGCAGGCATTCTTTCATCTGACTTGGGCCAAGGTGCTCCAGGAATGACAAGCAGCCAGCCACTGGGAGAGCATTCTCATTATATTCCTGATAGAACATTCACTATTTCACTAATAATACCCATTTACTTCTCTTTATCTTCTGTTACACTCCTTAAAACCAGCAGGTCACAGCAGGTGTGGGAATAAAACAGTCCTGGGCAGTGCACATGACAGGCACTGAGCCAGGAACATACAAATTTCTAAGAATCTACAAAGCAGTTACCTCATTATACACCTCACAGAGAGCATCATTGGTGTTTCCAAGGTCACAGGGCTAGGGAAGGGCGGAACTCTTGTCTGTTTGCCCCATTACAGCCCCGCAGTGGTGGCCTCTCCCCACCTCCAGGCACCCACAAGTATATAAAATCTTGTACAGGGACGTTGATATTATTGTTGCCGTTCCAAAGTGCACCTGCACGTGTGATGTCAGGTGGTCCGCAGCCTTGGCTGCATGGCTGCATATGAGAATTACCTGGGAAGCTTTTAAAAATCCCAGTATCCCCACCGCCTCAATTACAGTGGAGTGTTTGCAGGGGACATTATTTTTAAAACTCCCAAGTAAATTCTGGTGTGCACTGGGGTGACCAGCTGTCCCAGGGATCCCCTTTAAAAAATAAGTTTAATATCCTGGGCGCTTGACAGGCCAATTGCCCTAATGCAGCCAAGGTTAAGAACTACTGGTTTAATGGTAGCTATATTTTCTGTGTTTAATTATCTTTTTTAACTCTGAATCCATTTTTTTTCAACTCTGAATCCATTTTTTTCTGCAATTTAAGGCAAAAAAAAAAAATGCAAAGATACATGTCTCTTTAGAAACCCAAAGTCATTTGATGTGCTTCATGACATAAAACTTAGTATTTTCATGTAATACTACCTTGGTTTTAGCACATATATTTTTTAATGTTTACCAAGAGCATATTTGCTCTTTCACTTTTTTTTTTTTTTTTTTTTTTGCATACAAAGCATAAATTTTAGAAATCAAGCACTCTAATACTGGCTATATTCTTCTTTGGAAAGATTTTTTTCTTCTTAAAATGCTAAGAAAAAGAAAGCGTATAATATTACTTCCTTTGTTTTCTGATGTAGGCTCAGTTGATGTGTGCAGCAGTGTCAAGTCAATTTCCAAAAACTCCCTGTAGACAGGGTAGGGAGAAGACCCCCACTTCCTGCTGACTAATGAACTGTTGATATAGACCTTTGCCTTGTCAGATTCATTTGTTAAGCTAACCAGTGTCTGCTTCTCTGGACATTACTGGACTCTTCTACCTGAGAAGGGATCTTAAAAAAAATATTGACTGATTTCTTAACAAAACATCTACTCTTTGCCAAGCATAAAGTTACCATACACTCTTTTCTCATTTATCGTCACATCAGCTGTATAAATTAGAAATATTCCCATTTTATGAGTGAGAACATTCAGGCCCAGATAGGTTAACAAGTTTGAAATCACACACTAGTAAACCAAACACCTGGGTTTTGAACCTTGTTCTTGATGGCCCAAAGTCATTATTCTCTACTTTGTTAAACTCAGCTGCTTTCACCTGGAAAGCAGAGGAATTGGGCCGTCTCCTGTAGCCTTCTTGCTCCATTCTGCTGCCGAAGCAGTACACTTGGTTTCAGATGGAAATCCAGGATCCCAGGGGTGGCACATTTATCAGCAGCATTTGGATATATTTTTCATCATCAAGATGGCAATCAATTTGCAATTCAGTCATCTCAGTGCAAGGTAGTTTGGCATAAATATTATGGCACTTAATGGATTTTTTCCCTCCTTTAAGTCTGTTTACCTAGCAGTTTGCTTCTGATTCATATTAATGGTCTGAAAAAGCTCTTTCTGAGGCAACAGTTTCTTCCTCAATATTATCCTACTGGGGAAATTTTGGCAGTTGATGTCTAATGTTGAATTTTTTTTTCTTGATCAAGTTTTGTTTACTGGGCACTTTGGGGTAGAATTGTTTTAAAATTTTGGTTACTGGGAAAAGTTAGACAAGCCTTTGCTATGGTGAAACAGACAGAAGGAGTGTAGATATAATTTGTAAGTGGCTATGCCATTGGGCTAAGTGCTTTGCATCCATTATCTAATTTGTATCTCCAGATCATGCTTTAAGTTTGCTGATGTAAAGCGTAATTCCTTGCCTGGCAATGCACAGAGAAAAATCCTTTGCTGAAAGACCCTGCAAATGAGATACAGGATCAGAGTTTGAACTGTAAACTTTACGAGTCCATTCCATGTGATCTTCATGCGTACAGCAGCTATACCCTGCCGCAGTGATGGGTATGGTAGAAGTCACATTCAAAGGAGAGCTTTTGGGTCAGAATTGCTGAAAAGAGCTGCTTAAGTTTGCTTCTCCATCCAAAAAGGATACAATCAGTCAACTAACACTGAGCTTGCTGGGCATCTCATGAACAGAGGTCCATGTAGCATGCATGCGATATAATTGGCTGCTCACCTTTCCTTTTCACACAGCATTTATCACAGAAACACATTCATTTGCTGCAGGGATATTTCCCCACTTTGGCTGAGCTTTGAGAGAAGTGGGTGAGGAAAAGGTAGTTTAGTAACTAGTTTATATGTAACTCTAAGTTGTAGTGCATACTCTTGTAGTTGGAGCATCTTTTCTATGGTGATTATAAACAGCTGTTAGCTCTTGGCACTAAAGCTAGGCGGGTGGTTGTGCCACAGAGGTAAATTATCTTTTAGGCTGTATAACCAAACACACAGGATTAAAATTATAAAGTGAGATTTAGGGCATATTCTGAATAGAGGAGTAAATCAGGCAGCTAAGAAGCCTGTATCTTAGTCCCTCTGACTATGTGATTGGTATATTTTTTATTAAAAAATGGAAACTAATTTAACAGCATATGTCAGTAATTTAATCCTCACAGTAACTCTATGGGGTAGGTACTGTTGCTGTCTTATTTTACAGGTGTTAAAAAAAAAACTGTCTTATTATACAAGACAGTTTGCATACCTACGTCGTATATCTAGAAAGTGATAGAGCTAGGATTTTAAACCTTATGGTTCCAGAATCTCTAGCTTTAAACACAATTTCTCTTCTGATTCTGTTGAGCATTAGATGTTTCCAATATTTAGAAGTCCAAATGCTTCCTTTTTAATAGGAACTTACACAGTCTTTTATGTTTTTTTAATAGCCCTCAATGTCACTGATCTGGATTCTTCCAAACTTGATACCTTTTTTTTGGTCCCCGTAATAAGTCTTTTAAGAAAACAGGGCAAGTGAGCTGAAAATCAAAAGAAAACCCACCAACAGTGAATACATTCAGATCTATTTCCAGGTCTTTCCTTTGAAGAAAGACAAGACTGAATCCAGAGAGCACATGTGTGACACACTGTGCCACTTGCCTTTGCCGCATAGCAGTCTTCTTTGGCTCATGCTGTACATCATTCTACATTAGAAAATTCACTGTATGTTGCTAAATAATTCTTTGAAAACAGGCAAATTAATAAATGGACATCGTATTTGTTGTGCCATAAAGTTAATGTTACTATCCTCTGTGTTTTTGAGAGCTTTCCTATCTGAATTGTCCTAGAAGGTCAAATGCAGAGGTTTTTGTAACATATGTTGAGAGTTTGCAGGGTAGGCGAACACTGACCTTGATCTTAATAGTGATTTATTGAGTGCCCTTTTAGTGCTAGCATACCCATGCACAGCTTTGTCTTCAGTGCCTTTTGTACTGCTTGGTCATCCACCCAGAGGGCCATAACTTGCCAAGAGGACTCAGCTTCACAGGTGTCTGTACTTGGGTGTGAACCATGGAAGACGTTGTGTTGAAGGGACAGGGGCTAAGAGCCTTTTACACAGATATGCCGGATGTCCCTCAGGAGTGTCCATGTGTAAATACCAACATCAAAGCCATCTTCATTCTGCCGTGCGGCTGCGTCTGTTTACCTTTGTATTGGAGTATTACATCTGAGGTGCATTTTACCCTGTCAGTAGACACGCAGGTTACAAAGGCTGAAGAGAACTCCCATCTGTTCAGTTTGAAGAAACCTCACATCTATTTCACTTGAACAGTGAGATGTGTCAATGTAGTAACATTGCATTAGTAACATTGAGCATAGTTTAGAAGCCAAGCAGATACTTTCAAACTGGTGACATAGTTCAGTCATGGCCCAGATGTCCTGCCTTCCCCATCACACTGCATTTGCTAATAATCATGGCTGCATCCTTCATATTGGCACTTCCTCCCATGGATTCTTAATTCAAAATAACTGCTGAGACAGTTTTGCAGAGGACCCTCCAGGAGGACTCTGCTTACCTCATGCACTCTGGCTGGCTTGGTGTATTCTCTAGGGACTTTTCTTGTCTGGAATGCTCTCCCTTCGTTGCTGATGGACGTGATCTTACTGTCTAATCTGTCTCAGATTTTCAAGTATTCAGTTTTAGAATAAATGACACACATACCCCTCAACTTTTTAGAAGGACTGAGAGAGGAAAATGGCAAAAGTGGCTTCTGTGATTTTTGGACTCCTAGGGGCTGAGCAAGAGCTGAAACATTGAAAATGAGCCACTGGAATCCTGGTTTGGAGGATTGTTCAAATAGAGAAATCTTGTCACATGACTTAGTTGATAATTTCTTAGGGCCAATATAGAGGGTGTTGTATTGAAATAGTTGGTAAGCAAATTGTGGCAGGCAGATTAAGTTTATCACACACATACTAATATTATGAGGTTGGTAGATAAGAGCATAAACATACCTATCAACTTGGATGCAAATCTTTTGAGCAGACTGGAGAACTGAGGATGAGAGAAGAGATGTACAGATTGGTAACTGGTTGATCAAGAGGAATTAAGTTTATTTTTGTTGCCCAGAGTCAAAGAAATTTACAGGAATGCTGATTTCTGTTTCGTTTAAGGGTAAATTGTTGATAATGAGAACTATGTGAAAATAAAATTGGCTGCCTATAGAGGGAAGTGGCTTTTTGTTTATGACAATATTAAACCGTCAACTGCATGGTCAATTGGACAAGATAGTTAAGGATTTAAATATTGCCAGAAGCTTCAACGAGTAATTTGGAATGCTGCCTTTTCATCAGGATTACTTAAGGTGCCTTTACATGCCACAAAAAAATCTCATTTTCTTCTTTCTCTCCTGAGTCTTAGATTCACTTGCTTCAAGATGAAGTCTGGGAATGTCCATTTTTGCTCTGATTCTGAGGCTTCTCCAGGTTAAGAACTGCTGGACCAGATCTCCCTTATACCCAGTCTTTAGCCTCTGCATTCCTTGGGCTTTTTTTTTTGGGTTCTGGTTGCCGTTTTTCTGTTTTACCTGGATAACAATGCTGACATGACAGTGTTGAGGATAGTAGCATTCTTAGATGAACAATTGTGTGATTTCAAGGATCAGCAGCATCAGACTGGGCATAGAAGTCATGGACCTTTTTTTAATAGATCAGTAAGAGATGCAGGTGAGTTCTTGCTTGAGGTCATTTGATGAACAGCAGAAAACCTGGGAATTACTTCTGTCTTCCTTCACTAAAGCCCTTGCAAGTCTGAAAATGAAAGTGTATGCCAGCTTCTAATAAAGACTCCTCTGAAAGTTCTGTTGTCTTTACCAGAAATGCAGTGGAATGTGAAAGTCCTTATCTTTGCACATGTGTGTGTTTGCTAGTTTGAGGCATTCATGTGTCCTATCCAACACAGGCATGTGTTTGAACATTGAGGGGTTAGATGTTCCCCCAACTCACCGCTGCAACCCTGCAGGCCTCCATCTGCTTAATGTCTTAAGTGTTGTATGTATACTTATGATAGGGCAAGTCTGATTGAGGGCTTGATTTCATGTTGGAAAGTGCTTTCGAAGAAGGTGGCTATCTAGTCACAAAAGTAGTGTAGGAAAAGAAAACACTGCCAAAGAAAATACAGCTTGTCATTAGATATCATGTGGTGTTTTGGTGCTTTCCAAAGCAGCTGCTTTTGAAAGGCAGGTTTTACACCGTATCTGAGTGTGCCACTGTTGCATCTCTTGAGCCCCTGTGGAGGGGCCTTTTCATTTCCCCATGTCGGTCTTTCAGACTACCTTTATATGGCTCTTGGCCTGTTAGCACTGTGCCAGAAGGAAGCTATCTGTGTTTCCACCCATCATTGTCATTGAACAAACACTGACTGAGTCCCTATGGGTGCCCCTTGACACTTGGAGAAGGACTCGAAAATTTCAAAAGTCTTCCCCTATACTCTAGCGTTCTAATCATCATGGTGGCTCTGGGAGAGATTGGATAATTGTTCCCAATTCTAGTTGCCACATGAAAAATTGAGGTTTGGAAGATCTAAGTTACTTTCTTAAGTCATGAAATACTTTTTACAGATTCCAAGCTAGAATGGATTTTGTTAGGCTCCTGGTGCTGCATATTCTGGGGGAAAAAAAAGTGCCTTTAAAGATCGTATAAAAGAGTCACTCTGTGTATATTGGAGTGCTTACACTTATTGTGCTCCAGGCCCTTGGTGATCTCCTTTCTGCCCTGCCCTTTCCCTAGCCATGTCCATGCAATACTGGGTTGTCTTTCCTGGACCATGTCCCATGTTCCCCATCCCCCTTTACTGTTCCTCAGGAACAGCAGGCCCCCTTCCCACAGACGTTTGCCCTTTCTCTGCTTGAAATACCTGTTTCCCAGCAGCCAAAGTGCTAACTCCCGGTTGCCCCCAGGTCTCTGCTGAGACATGAACTTAGCATAAGGCTTTTCCTGACTGTCCTTACCTCCACACCCAGCCCTGCAACCTCATCACGGTGGCCTTCCCTGTCCTGTTGGCCTTGCTTTATGGTATTTCTTTTCCCAGTTACCTTACCATCATTGGCAGATATGTAATCTGTTTCCCCCTCTGCAGTGTGTACATCACCAGGATAGGGACTGATTTGCTTTTTTTCACTGCCTTACAGCACTTTAGAATAATCCCTAGCACGTAATAGATTCTCAATAAGATGCTGAGGCAGGCTTCCTAACATTGTCAGTATTATGGGCTTTGTACCACTCATGAAAGCAAATTAAGCATGTGAGTTAGAGAGTTGATATCCATGTTGATAATAAGCTATAATGTAGAAA
Source organism: Sapajus apella (assembly GCF_009761245.1). Lineage (NCBI taxonomy): Eukaryota > Metazoa > Chordata > Mammalia > Primates > Cebidae > Sapajus > Sapajus apella. Next base: position 113,063 of record NW_022436945.1, on the reverse strand, counting down.
CAAATGTGAACACCCAAGGCCAAAGCCCTAGCTTTACCAACCATTTGATAGGTAACTTGTTCAAAAACTGAACTGACATTGTCCTGTTTAACATTTTTGTGAAGCTAGTATGAAATTATACCTATGAAAGATATGTTCACTGACACTTAAAAATGACTTTCTCTGATCAAAGGTTTCCTGAATGGTTGCTATGATGTCCTTGCTCCTGATATATCTATATTCATTCATGATTTGGCTAAAGTGGTAATTTATAAGGGGCTGAGTGTATAACACGTGTCTAAAATCATATGTTGAGATTTACCATAAAATGTCCAAGGCCATTAAAATATAGGATAAGTTTGTTAATAGCTTAGCCAAACTCTTATATTAATCATGCTTTATAATTTTGTTTTCCTTTAGTGTTACCTGGAATATCAGAGAATTGAAAGCAGTCATATTTTGGGATCATGCGCCTACTGTGGCAGTATATAAAAAAAGATAAGTATGCACCCAAGAAGTAGCTGCTCCTCTACCTATCACAAACTGTATAGAAGGATGTCTCCTAAGGATTTTATCATGTGAAAGCTTTCTGAACTTTAGTCGGCTCTTTTTAGAAATGCAGATAAAGAAGATGAAGGATATCGGACAGCAGCTGTACAGTACACACGTGAACGGCGGACATAATTCCTTGACCATGTCACCGAAACAGCCTGATGCTAATGGAGCACCTCGACCAGATAGACAGGAAACACCAACCATTTTGTATCAAGGCTCAGAGGCAGAGGGTGCCATGATGACCATTGCTACGTGTGCAAAGTGCAAAAGTGTTCACAAGATCTCTCTTCAGGATTTGCAGAAGGGTACAGGGAAGGACGGTATGTATGTCTGCTTCCAGTGTAGCCTCGGTGCAGCTTCTCCCAGTTTTCATTTTGTGAGCAATAATCCCAGTGCTACTCATGTTGGAAATAGAGCTGACACCTTCTCAAGTTCTGTTAATAACAAATTTAAGGTAAGGAACTTTAAGCCAGGCAAATACTATTGTGATAAATGTCGATTTTCCACAAAGGACCCGCTGCAGTACAAAAAGCACACCCTTCAACATGAGGAGATTAAATTCATTTGTTCTCACTGCAGCTACATTTCATACACAAAAGGGGAGTTTCAGAGGCATTTGGTGAAACACACAGGCATATTTCCTTATCAGTGTGAGTATTGTGACTATGGTGCTATTAGAAATGATTATATTGTCAAACACACCAAGAGAGTACATGAAAGGGCAGGTGCAAAACGGCCAGTCAAAGCTGTTGCCAAGCCGGAGCCAAAAAGAACCGGCACTTCAAAACAAAACCCAGACCTTTTAAAAGCATCCAGTCAACGGGCTGCAATTCAAAATAAGTGGTCAGATCAACTATCAGGTTTCTCTCTCCATGCAAATAAAGACAAAATGCACAATATCATGTTACCCGAACCAAAGGAATACCAAAAAGATGTAGTTTGTATTCCAAATAAAATGACCCTTTCTGAGCCAACTGAAGTGAATCTGTTTGAGAACAAAAATGTTGAAGTAGAAGTGTTATCCCCTGCGAAAGAACCTGTTCAGCCAGGTATGCCGTTGACAGTTGTTGCACCAGCAGAACTAGTTGTCCCTGCAAACTGTTTAGCCCAGTTGATAGACGTGAAGGTGGTCAATGGTACACAGCAGGTTGTTCTGAAACTGTTTCCGCTGGAAGAAAATACTTGCCTTGAAGCTGGGAGGGGCAATGAAGGTAATTCTGAACATATGGCGAAAGAGAAGGGTTCAGATGAACAAGAAAAAATACTTTCTGCAGAAAAAACAAAGTCACTGACAATTGATGAGAATGTTGGAAAACTTGTGGGCATTGATAGTTTTCAATCTTCAGTTCAAAAACAACTTAAAAATATGAAATGGGTAAGGTCTTACGATTTTATTATGCCAGATTCTAGTGTGCACCACCATGGAAAATCCTTCCTTCATTCTGAAACAATTGAGGATTTTCAGAAAAAAGATAATTTGTATCCACATAGAACTGCTTTTCCTTCCGTTGCCTTAAAAGGTCATTCTCTAGCATCTGTATTGAAAAACAGTGTTTTACGTAGTCTTGGAGCTGCATCAAACCCTTTTCCATATAAAGCTGTTTGTTTTGCTGAAAATGGAAGAAATTTACACAGTAATTCATTCCCTTTTGCTGCATCACCTGCAACCTTTCCCTTTTCTGGAGAAAAGGGCTTATTGCCTATAAGTGAAAATGACTTGGAATCTAGAAGAAAGATGAGTATTCCTGTAAAAATGATTTCCTCTATTAGGAAGCAGGAAGATAACCAGACAGAGGAACACAAGGTGGTTTCAAGTGTAGGCCAGATTTCCTCTCAACATAAAAATGAGTATTTACATATTAACATAACCGGAGAAGATAGACCTCAACAGCCTGGGGATAAGCCTTTGGAATTAAATAATTCTGAAAGGACTAATAACACTAATGATGGCCCAGTCATCTCATCAGTATTTTCTCTGAGCTCTGGATCTGAAAATGTCCCTGAGGGCATCAGGTGGAATAGCTCAACATCTAAAATAAAGTCAATCGAACTGTTGCGCAGAAAGATAGCTCAGTTAATTGAGTCCTGTGGCAAGCCTTCATCTTTGGCTTCAAATAGTGCACATCGTCGCTCTGTAGGGCAGGCGTCAAAGGTAACTTCAGAAGCTACCTCTGAAGGTATTCAGGAAATCAATGTGTCACTCACTGGCCCTGACCATCCCACAGGTACTCTTCAGAAATCTCCGAATGATGGTGTTACTGGTAACAGACAACTTACTCATCAACAAATATATCCACAGTTTGCAGATGGCAGTGTTAGGAAAACCAAAAGAAGAGTGGCCAGGAAGGCTCATGTTGCCACACCAGTGTTAATCCCCAAAGGGGCTGTGCTGAGGGTTCTTAATTCCTCTGAGGATGCCCACATCATAGAGGCTACGTGTGAAGCACCTGTCAGCATACCTCGCAGCGAAACACAGTTAAAACCAGCTCCATTTTGCCCTGTGAAACAGGCAGACTCAGACTTACAGCCTTTAAGAAGTGAAAGGGGGCCAATAGATATGTCCCAAAATCTTGAGACACCTCCAAGGCCTAAACTGAGAAAAGAGAGTGCTGTCTATAGCACCATCTCTAAAAAAACTGGCACTCTGCATGGACAGCAAGGAAGCAGTGAATTAAATAAGCAAGGGAGACTGCTTTCCAGAAATCTTTCTGTAAGTAGAAATAAAACCAAACAAGTACACTTAGCCAAGAAGAAGAACAAAATTCAGGCTGAACCCAGCCGTTCTCTCAAGGATCCTTCAATTTTTCAAGTTGCAAGACAACTTCGGCTGATAGCAGCTAAGCCAGATCAGTTGATTAAATGTCCCCGTCGGAACCAGCCAGTCATTGTGTTAAACCACCCTGATGTGGACTCACCAGAAGTGACCAATGTGATGAAGGTAATAAATAAATACAAAGGCAATGTCCTCAAAGTTGTTTTATCAGAGAGGACTAGGTGTCAGCTAGGCATCAGACGACATCATGTACGCCTGACCTACCAAAATGCAGAAGAAGCCAGTCACATTAAAAGGCAAATGATGTTGAAAATGAAACTCAAAAAAGTTCATAAAAACAACTACCAGGTAGTGGATTCCTTGCCTGATGACTCCTTACAGTGTGTGTTTAAGTGCTGGTTTTGTGGGCGGCTGTATGAAGACCAGGAAGAGTGGATGAGTCACGGCCAACGGCATTTGATAGAAGCAACTAGAGACTGGGATGTGCTTTCCTCCAAGGGCAAATAAGTAAACAGTTACTCTTTGAAGCAATTTATCTTTTAGTTTATTCTGGTTTGGAGTCCCTCCACCCAGAATGAGTAGCAGAAGAAATATAGACTGTAGAAATGAGAGGACTGCTAATTCTTCATTCAGAACTGTAGGTATATTGGGAGCCAGGGGTCTGAACATGAAGTATGTGATTGGATCCCAGAATGTATTTGAGGTCCCTGAAATTGTACACACAAATTTGATACATACGCATTTTTCTGGAGAGAGCCTGTGAAACTTTGAACAGATTTTCAGTGGGATTTGAGAGTTTTCTTTGTTTAGCACCCGCTTTTCTAAGTACATAGAGGTCTTTCATAACCCATTCAGAGGGGCAGACTGAAAATGTTTTACACATGCTCTTCATATAAATACTACTGAAGAATTAAACCTATGTTTTGGTGTGCACATCCATTTTGTTTTTTTCATTAACTTGCATTCTGATTATTTGGTGCACAATGGGAATTACATTTTCTACTCTACTGTCTTAAATTTGGTTGTAGAGAAATGTCCATTCTTTTACTCCCTTCCTGGTTTTGTAATACTCCCAAATGTTCCATGTAGCACAAAGAGCTTTGCTTTTATTGGCCATTTTAAAGAATGTTTTCAACTGTGCCTGAATTTACTCCTTTCACAGCAAGTGTTAGAAAAATAACATTTTCAAATATTTAGCTTTTACTTTCTTTAAAATACATTGATTTATGACAATTGGGAAGGGAATGTATCTTTTTGCAAAGAAAAAAATTACAGAAGGAAAATACCTAGAACTGTTTTCTCTTTGCCCCTACCACTCCCAGAAACATAACTTAAGTGACCAATTTAAAATGCAAGGGAACAGGCTTACACATAGATAAAACTTGCAAACAAGGCTTTTAAAGTTATGAAAGGGGTTTCATATGCCTTTTAGTTTTCATTTGGGATTCATGCAGAGACCTTGGGTGGATGCTGTCTATTCTGTCTTCTTGAACCCTTTTGAGTCGTGGACAATAGCCTCCCTTTGCCATTTCTTAAGAGGCTTCCTGTGGCCTAGCACAACTTCCTTGCCCACTTCTGTTTCTTCTGTGCCTTTGAGTAAGGTTTTCCGTCATGAAATTACTAGAAAATTTCAGGAGTCAACAAAGTAAAGACCTCCCACTATTTTTGCTAAAGTTGTAGGAACATGATCCCCGATTTTCATTGATAGTAACCCTAACCCTCTGTTTCTAATTTGTCTTAACCCCATTCATGCTTACCCTGCCGCTCAGCTTTCTCGGGGAAGCAGCTCGGGGAACACTCCCACTCCCCACTCTACCAGCAGATGTCAGGACTGTTGCTTATCTACACAACACATTTGTGTTCTTTAGGAAAAGGCCCACCCCCTGCACAAGCACAGCTTCTTGGGCAGATAGATGGCTTGGCAAATGCTCAAGACTGGATTCTAGTCTTCACTTGACTGTGCAGCGGGGCACTGACCTTCAGGTAGAGCACAAATGGCATAGCCATGAGGCAGCCCCAAATTGCATTTTCCTCCCTCCAGGAGCTATTCCTGCCTTAGGTGATTTATGGGGTGCAGTGAATGAACTGAGGGGTTACATCTGAAAAAGACACCAATGATTTCTATCTTACTGGGTAGTCAATTGGAGACTCTGATTTTTTTTTTTTTTTTCATATGGGAAAGTCTTAGATTCCTGTAGACGGGATTGCAATCCTTTGCAGTTTGTTCTCATAACAGATAATCAACATTTCTTTTGTATAGTTCAATACATGATCAAGTTAATTAATTTTTATTGAAATTTAAAACTTGCATTTTTATATATGTATATATGTGTGTGTACACATAAAATATTTTTTACCATATGAAAATTGCAGTACCTAATTTTCTGATTTCCTATTTTATAATGATACAAGGGCTGGAAAAATGTAGAATGTTTTTATATTCTAGAAGTTTATTTTGAAAGTACATTTTTATAAGGGTCTAATCTCACTTTTAGAAAATAAAAGCACAGGAATGATGGGGTCTGGTTTATATGAACAAGTGAGTAAGAACCCCTGTGGATCATTTTATTACTGCATTTAGTCCTTGTGCATTTTTATTTGGTGATTTTGGGGAAGTAGATTTTTGGTACCATTTTACTACGTAAAGGAGAGCATTCAAAGTTTTATCCATCTTACGTACTTGTACTCCTATGGCATGAAAAAAAGCTCCTGGGATGGGGAAAGGAGTGAAGAAGAAAAGGCTGTGGTTTTTTTTTTTTTTTTCCTACTTTTTTTGTCTCCTATTCCTCACCACATAGTGCTTTTTACTGAAAAGCTAAACTGAGAATTGGCCTTGAATCAGGTCAGAGTGTTAACTGCCAACATGAAGTATTTGCAGTTTGCTGCATCAACTGTTTTTCAAACATTATCTAAAAACCCAACTTGCATACTTTGATGGAGCTTAATTGTGTGAGTAGAGTATGTAGCAAAGCTTTTCAGGATTTTCAGAACTAGCATACCTTTTAAGGAGTAAAGGGTTTCTGGAAGTCAAAAATGGGAAAGCAAAAAGTAGCTGTCCTCCCTATATAAAGAGCTTTAGAAAATAGCTTAACCTGTAGGCACATGTCATGAAATAAACACATTTCTAACAAAACGAGGGAGTAGAGGCAGACCTGTGTTGGGTATTCGTGTGTTCTTACCTTAATTTTGAAGGACCTCCAGTCACTACATTTTGTTAATACTACCAATAAAATCATTTTGAATTTATTTTTTAAAGTAGGTTTTCTTTGGGGGGGGACCAGAGATTTTGTTATATTTATGATATTGACAAATAGAGTAAAAGTTTTTAAAAAACCTGACCCAAAGTATACTTTAATAGACTATTCAAATTTTTATCCCCAGTCCAGAACATCTCATAAGCCTTCATTAAGGGCCAAGTGCTGTCTGTTGAACTGGACTGAACACAACACAGTGTTTCAAAAGTTCCACCTTTCTCTAGGACATACTATATAATCCATCCCAGAAATTGAAGATGTGATGCTGCACGGCCTTTGGAATAGTTTTTAAATCTGTAAATGTCTGTATGAGCAGAAACAAAACATTGTGTAACATGTTTTAAGCATTATTGTAATTCCTGTGTTAACAGTTTGTGTGTCTGCTGCTCTGCTTTTGAAACATGTTTGTATATAGATATAGGAGTTGGCATAAATTTTGTTAAATAAAGCAACAAAAATTTTCTTTGCCCTTTCATTTCAGATGTTATGCAGATAACTGTTTATTACATAGCTTATTTGTATTAGACATTTCTGAATCAGAGGCATCATTCTACACAACAGGTGTTTTGAAGTCTACCGGGGTATTTTTAGAATTAGATGCACTGATGGGATGGTTAACCTTGCACACCCTAATATGAGGAGACCAGGCTATGTTTGTTTTGTTTTGCTTGTAAATTCACAAGAGGTGCTGGTTTGGACAGCAGTGGCAATTTTTCTGTCATGGTTAGTGGCCTCAGCAGAGAATGTATCTGGGCCTTTCACCTGCCTTCCATATCTCAGGTGGAAGAGTTCCCAGGCAGTGATGAGCCCCTGGACCACGTGAGTGTACTTGCACTGTTGATGTCATCTCTCCAATGATCTCTTGCACCTGAGTCCACATACGTTTGGGATGCAAGAGTATGAGGATATTTAAAGAGGCACTTAATTTCCTCATCTCATTACCAGGCCCCAAGGAGTCATAAAGGGAAAGGAAGAGAAATGGACTTATGACAAATACTGGCAGATCTGAGGAAGATGGAGATGAGTTGCTTAAGTTCAGCATTTTGACCTATTGGTTTCTGAGTTAAAATGAGTCGTCATCTTTGAATCCCATGCTGTCATTTAATACCTTTGGCAGTAGTTATTTCGGGGAGAGTGGAGGTTAAATAAGGGATCAGGAAACTGAAGAGGATCTGTATTATGCCTGGAGTACCAGGGATAGCTGTAGTGTGGTGAGTCAAATAGGGAACATGAGTGGAAATTGACTTCAAGGGTGTAAAGCTAGGAAGTGGCCATCACTAACGCACACTATTACAGAAAACATGTTAAAACTAAAGCTCAAGAAAATAACACCTGATTCACCAGGTTTACATGATGCCCCTTGATTTCAGTGAGACTTCATTTATCATGTTACTTCATTTAGAAAATAGCTTAACTTGTGGGTACATGTCATGAAATAAATACATTTTTAACAAAACTGGAGGGAGTAGGGGGGCAGAGCTGTGTTGAGTGTGTGTTCTTACCTTGATTTTGAAGGACCTCCAATTACTACATTTTGTTAATAAATGACAGGATAAATTAAGCAATGCAATGTTTTGGATAGTGTTTTGGCAGGAGCGGCATTAGTACCCCCTGGTATCTGCAAAGCCCTTTGCTTTGCAATATGTAGAGTCATTTGCTGCCACAGCTACGCTCAGTATGAGTTGCTTTTTAAGGTTTCCACATCCATCAAATGTGAGCCAATTTGTAGCCACATTTTAAGAGAGTAAAACGAACAGATAAACATTTAATTTGGCCCAATACATCTAGAATATTATTTAAATATCTTCAATCAGCAAAATATTTACCGTGACATTATACACTTTAAAAAAAAATGAGGTTCAGAAATCTGGTATGTATTTTACATATACAACATGTTTCAATTTTAATGCTAAATTTTCAGTTATTGTAATCAGTAACCCTACCAAAACACAAGTTTTTAATGGAAAGATATTTTATACTACTTCAGTTTTTAAAATTAAAAATATAGTTCCTCAGTCACCTTAGCCACATTCCAAGCATTCACATGCCTAGTGGCTGCTCTACTGAACAGCGCAAAAGGGGCGATATGCTGTATTGTGAATATTTGTGTGCTTCTCTAAGCTCCTTGATGGGAAGCATTGGATTTTATTTTCTATGTATCTGAAACTAGGGTAAGCTAAGCTAGACTTCACTCATCAACATTTAGGGAATGCCAGTTCTGTGCCAGGTTCTGTATTAATGCCTGGCAGTCCTATTTCTATGTCTATACCCTGGAGAAACTGTTGACCTGGGACTTTTTCAGGTTAGCACTTATTTATTTGGCTGTTCTAGTTGCTCAACCAAAGAAATACTTATTCACACTACATGTCCACCGTGAGTCAATAAGGGGCTCAGCTCCCCACAGTCTGTTAGAGACCTAGGCCAATGGAGGGCCATATCTTGTAGGTGCCCCCTTGGGATCACTTGAGTGTCTCCATCACTGGGAGAGGAAAGGAATAAGAGGAGAGGATCTTGTACCGGTGAGAAACACCACACAGCACTCCACTCACAACCGGCTGCCCAGAACTGGTCACGTAACCTGCCATGGTTGTTCAGCACCATCTTTGAACATAGGAAAAACAAGAGAACCAGTGTATTGATAAACACCAATGATATCTAACACACTGGGTCATACGGTGCATGCTGGAGGAGTATAAAGGTCAATTGTCTATGTAGAAACCAACTTGCCACTCTGATAGTTGTGAAATGGTAACATCCTGATAAGAGCTGAAGATCTGCAGAAATGAGAATTTCAACATGATGTTTGGCAATACTAAACTTGAAACAATGTATTGTTTTCATTTTCCTAATTATTAAGCTAGTACCCCTTTGCAAATATTTATTGGACATTTAAATTTTCTATGAATAGCTTGTTTATTGAACATTTGAATTTTCTCTGTATAATCTATATTCTTTCTCTACTATTGAGCTATTTTAAACTTTTAGAAGAAAATGTGGGCACTCTTAAAAATTCATAAAAACATCTTTAGGATTGGGCTTCTTGTACTTGTTTTTAAAAAAGAAACCTTTCTCTACCCTGAGTTTAAAAAAAATAGTCTTTCATGTTAAATTTAATATTAAAAATAAAAATAAACTTTCACACAACAGTGGACTCCATATTGTTATACAAGTGGTCAGTTATGGGCTTTGTAAAATCTTTTTCAAAAGGATGTAGGTCCAGATTTTTTTTTAATATGAAAAAATATCAAAGTCTTTTTTAAGTCCACACTCTCACAAAAGTTAATTCCACGTGGATTATTTACTCACTAGTCCTTAAACCCATTGTTAAAGAGTCCAAGCTTTTCCTTCTGTGTGTCACACTACATCTGTATATCCAGGTTTCGTATTTGTGTAGATCTATGTCGGGGTTCAAGTGATTCTCCTGCCTTAGCCTCCCGAGTAGCTGGGATTGCAGGTGCTAGCCACCATGCCTGGCTAATTTTTGTATTTTCAGTGGCGATGGGGTTTCACTATATTGGTTGGGCTGGCCTCAAACTCCTGACCTCAAGTGATCCACCCCTGTCGGCCTCCCAAAGTCCTGGAATTACAGGCATGAGCTACCACGCCCAGCCCATATGCATTTTAAAATGCTTTTCAAACCCTGCTGAGATTTTTTATTGGAATACCATTGGAATTTTAGTTGCATTTGAGGAAAATCGTCATCAATGGGAACATGCTATCACCATTTAGTCTGGTAAATGTAATAAAGTTACACCAGACCAATAACATTTCACAATTTATTTCCTATATTTTGGGGAAAAGATCTCATTTGCAATTAAAATTAAAACCACAGATTGCAAAATCAATTTTAGTTGATTCCATCAAGAAAGTTTTAGAATTTGCAAATAAGAGAGGTGAGCAACATTTCCAAGTGTAAATTCAATATCAAAAAAAAAAAAAATCAGTTGGGTTTCTATGCATGAGAAATGGAAATAGCTCTAGCAGGAACGTTTGTTTCCATCACCTCTTCTCTTGAACACTTTAAGCCCTAACCAATGTAATATGAAATTAAAAATAAAAATAGGTATCTTTGTATTTCCTAGGTAGACAAAAGATTAGGGCTTAAATCAATATTACAAGAGGCAAAAGGGCCCTAAGATTTTTGCCATTTCATTTAAACATAATTTTTGTCATAGGTTTTTGGAAGACGCTCAGTTTAAGGCATTTTTCTTTATTCCCAAATGGCTTTTTTAACATAAAATTTTAACATTACCGCCGGGTGCGGTGGCTCAAGCCTGTAATCCCAGCACTTTGGGAGGCCGAGGCGGGTGGATCACGAGGTCAAGAGATCGAGACCATCCTGGTCAACATGGTGAAACCCCGTCTCTACTAAAAATACAAAACATTAGCTGGGCATGGTGGTGCGTGCCTGTAATCCCAGCTACTCAGGAGGCTGAGGCAGGAGAATTGCCTGAACCCAGGAGGCGGAGGTTGCGGTAAGCCGAGATCGCGCCATTGCACTCCAGCCTGGGTAACAAGAGCGAAACTCCGTCTCAAAAAAAAAAAAAAATTTAACATTACGTTTATGTGACTTTTGTCTCTTTTAAGAGTTCCTTTTGTTTCTTTTAAAGATATTGAATAGATTTTTCTCATGTTTCTCCTTATATTGCTGGAATGAACCCTACTTTGTCATGATCTGTATGTATAGATGGTACTGCTAACTTTGCAGACCTAATAGAAATCTTTAAGTGATATTGCTCTGTAATTTCCTCTTTCAATACTATCTTTACAGTGTTTCATTGTCAAGATTATAAGTGAGTTGGGTCACTTTCTGTATTTCTCTGTTGGATGTAAATTGTTTCAGAGACTAGAAATTAACTGGTCCTTGAAGTGGTAAGCCATCTCACCAGTGGAAACATCTTGGGTAGGTGTCTTTAACAGAGAAGGAGAAACATGAATAGGGTCAGGAAGGAGGGTTTGGAAAGTCTCAAATTCTGATTTGATTACTATACTGATTATTTTTGTTCAGGTTTTATCTTCTTAATTTTTCTACTCAGTTCACTATCACTAGAAACATAAATAACAGTTCTTTTGGCATATAAGTGCAAGTCAGATGATGCACCTTTTATTATTGTGTGAGACACACAGATCTATATGCCATTACCTTAGCCTCCTGCTCCAGCGACAAAATACTGTAGACCGCGTAGCTTACATAACAGAAATTTATTTCTTGCAGCTCTGAAGACTGGAAATTCTAAAATCAAGGTGTAGGCAGATTTAGTGTCTAAGGGCTCACTTCCTGGTTCATAGAAGGCACCTTCTCACTGAGTCCTCACATGATAGAAGAAATGAATGAACTCTCTAAAGTCTCTTTATAAGGGCACTAATCCCATTCATGAGGGCTTTACCCTCATGACTTAATCACTGCCCAGAGGCATCCCCAGTTAATACCACATTAGAGATTCGGCTTCAACATATAAATTTTGAAAGGACACAAACATTCAGACCACAGCAGCCAGTTGTGTATATAACCTAATCCTTCATCTATTATGAGTAAATATAGGTTGTAAAGTGAAATGTCTGGTAGGTATGTGTTAACACTGTTCCAAAAATAGTGTTTTACTCAGTTCATGAATGCAGCTCATGAAATCTCTAAGAACATGGTTGTCATCACCCTAACTGTGCTTAGAAACATGCCCTTATGTAAAAAATACAGCTAGAAAGCAAATGGTGCTTGTTATAGAATGCACCCTGACCAAGTTGTAAAGAACTGTGTCTGCTGCTGCTATTGCTAAACCTTACAAGTTTTCAAATATTCCTCAGAGCATTGGCTATTCATTGTTCACAGTGGCAGCGCCTGAAATTAACTGGGACTGGCTCACTGGCCATTGGCAATACTGGAGCATGTCTAATCCAGATTGTACTTGGGATATGCTCACATTTAGGGGATGTCAATTTCCAGAAAAACGCCTATTATACAAAGAGCTGCCTGATGTCAACACTAAGCCTATATTAGTCCAAATAATAAAATTTGAAGTGCTTTAAATATAGCAAAGGTTTATGCATACCCATGCGAAGTCTGCTACAGGTTGGACAGCACTCTGCCAACATCACCTTGGGGGCCACATGCTTCACATGGCAGAATATAAAACAGAGAAGAGAGGGCAGGAGAAAGGAACACTAGCTCTATAATACCTTAGCCAGGAAGTGACATGTGACATGTCCCCAACATTCCATTAACTGGAATTAGTTCAACAGTTTCAACCTTCTGCAAGAGAAATCAGGAAATATAGGGGAGCACGTGGAATATTTGCTAAATAACTTGCCACATTAACTGTCTGACTTTGCCCAAGTAACTCAGCCTTCCTGTGCCCCAAAACATGTAGTATTGGCTCTAATTTTACAGCCAAAATTAGCATATTTTATATCTTGAAGGATTATTATGAGAATTCAAACACTCAACATGGTATCTCAGATAGTGTTGGTTCAATAAGCACTAACTGACATCTTTTCTGGGGCAGGCACAGACCATCTTGATGTAACAGTGAGTATGCTAGCAAGATCCTTGTCCTCATGTTGCCTAGAATTTGCTACTCAAAATGTGGTCTTTGATCTGACAGCATCAGCGTTACCTGAATCTTGGAAAAACTATAGAATTTCTGGCCCCATCCCAACCGACTGGATCAGAATCTGCAGATGCCTGGTGGCTTGCATGCAGATGAGAGTGTGAGAAACACTGACTAGAACACTACTCCTTCATTTCTCCCTTCATCTGGTGAACCGTTTTCTTTCCCAAGAACACCTGCCCTGATGACCTCACCAACTCCACCCCCATCCACAGTTAGGGATTAGATGTTGCCACGACACTGCTATTGTTCTTAGAAAATAAAAGGAAATATAAAGTGCTTATGGTCCAGTGGGGAAGACACCATCTTTATGTTATTAGAGGAAGCAGTGCCATAGGCAGTAATTAATGGTAATATGAACCAGAGGCGTAAGGGGGAAGGCGTAAGCGGGAAGGAAGAAGTGGGGGACTGACAGTGTCCTTGCACTGTGCACATGGGACAAAACCCCGAAATCCAGGGTTGAAGGGAAGTAAACAAGGTTCTGTTGCTGTCCAGTTCAGTTAAGAACTTGTTCAGCACTAGTCTCTCCAAAGTAGAATACCTGCTTGCTATGGCTTTTTGTTCCTAGTTTACTGTATTGCTGGGACTGAGAGCAAGGCTTCCCAGGGCCTTGTGCATAATAAGCCTGTGATTTCAAGTCTCAGTGGAGTTTGAGTAGCACCCGCTTATTGTGCATGCAAATTATTATGAATCCCATTAAAAAGTGGATTCTGAGTCAGTGTGTCTGAAGATGTTGATGCTGCTGGTCCAGGGACCACACTGGCAAATCATTAAGTTCTCTTTTATTAAAACAGAATAAGCAACAACTTTAGGGGGAAGTAGCTTACAGCCTTGCTATTCAAACATTTTTACATATTTCTATAAACTGACACAAAAAGCAATCATATCCTTAACTTGGCAATTTACCCTTTTGAGCCTAATATACTAAAAAATAAATTTCTTAATGTTCCCTTAAACACTAGGGAGCAAATAGTGCATCAGATTACAGGGTAGTCTGCCCATCAGCATCTCAGCAACTCAGATAAGGCTTATCCTATGACAGCTATACCTCACCCCTCTACAGCCCTCCTCTCCAATGCCATCTTTGAGGATTTGGCCCTTAAGGATCTTAATGCGGTAATTTAAACCATGGACATCTACCACCTAAGAATTCTGAATACTACTTTGTAATGACCTCCTATAACTAGCCATTGTGTGGGTGGGCCCTTGGAGATCTCTAAACTGGTCCCCTGGTTTAAAAATCACTTGGGGGACTGGGCAGGTGCTTCAGGGCTAAGCAGGTGGCACTGGAGTCTCCACCCCCCACCCACATTCCAGACAGAACAGCTTCAATTTTACCTATTATGGTGGCTCTTGTTTTTAATTTATCTGCAAATGTTTTGAGGAAAAGAATCAATTTGACCTTTTGGTGTACTCCTAATTTACCCTATCATCTTACCCCAATTAGAATGACTATTATCAAAAATGCAAAACATACCAGATGTTGGCAAGGATGCAGACAAAAGGGACTTTATACACTGTTGCTGGGGGGATGTAAATTCTAAATTCATGCATTCATTATAGAAAACATTAGAGATTTTTCAAGAAACTGAAAATATAACTACGATACAATCTAGCAATCTCATTACTAAGTATTTATCCAAAGGAAAGGAAATTAGTATAGGAAAGGGATACTTGCAACTCTTAAGTTTATTGCAGCACTGTTCACAATAGGAAAGAAATCAACCTAAACTTCCATGAATGGATGAGTGAAGAAAATGTGGTATATATATATATATATATATATATATATATATATAATGAACAGTATATTCAGCCATAAAAAGAATGAAATCCTGACATTTGCAGCAACATAAATGGAACTGCAGGTCATTATGATAAGTGAAATAATCTAAGCAAAGAAAAATACCACATATTCTCACTCATATGTGGGAGCTAAAACAGCTAATTTTATAGAGGTAGAGAGATCAGTGATGGTCACCAGAGGCTGGAAGGTTGTGTGTGTGAAACTGGTGGGTAGGGATGGGGAATAAAGAGAGATTGGTTAATTGGTACAAACAGATGGAAGGGATACATTCTAATGTTTGATAGTAGAGTAGGGTGACTTTGGTTAGTGACATGTTGTACATTTTAAAATACATAGAAAGGATCAGGTGCGGTGGCTCATGCCTATAATCCAAGAACTTTGGGAAGCCAAGACGGGTAGATTACCTGAGGTCAGGAGTTTGAGACCAAACTGACCAACATGGTGAAACCCCATCACTACTAAAAAGACAAAATTAGTCAGGTGTGGTGGTGCATGTCCCTAATCCCAGCTACTTGGGAGGCTGAGGCAGGAGAATTGCTTGAACCCAGCAGGCAGAGGTTGCAGTGAGCTGAGATCACACCCTCCATCTCAATATATATATATATATATATAGATATGTGTGTGTGTGTGTGTGTGTGTGTGTGTGTGTGTGTGTGTGTGTGTCTGTGTGTGTATGCATATATATGTGAGAGGACTTGAAATGGTCCCAACATATAGAACTGGTAAACGCTCAAGGTGATAGATACCCTAACTACTCTCACTTGCTCATTACACATTGTATGCATGTAACAAAACATCACATGTACCCTATAAATATGTACAAATGTTATTTAAAAACTTTAAAAAATTAAAATACTGGCCTAGTCAATTCGTTTCATCTAGCTTCAATATTATACAAATCCCCACCTTCTAAAGGATTATGTATTATATTTAGCAGGAAAAAGTGTTCTTCCCAGTCTATATTTATTTTGGTAAAACTTTCACTAGGAAAGCCACAGAAAAGTATAATTTAGAACTCAGGCTTCTCAAATAAAATGAGAGAAGATCATTATTATCAGTTGTATTTGCTGGTAATTTACACAAATGCTTTCTAAAACTGGATGTTATCCATATATTCAATGACAGTAAGAACTAAGACTTGTAAAAAAGCTAAAAATAGCAATAAATATTTAAATGAAGCATTTTTAAAAGCAAAATAAATTTTTAACCTGTAGAATGTAGGGGCAAGACTAGATCATAAAAATAACGGTGTTTGTTATTTCTATCATTATTGCTACCACCAAGCAGAAATGGAAGGAACCCTATTTCAGTCCATCTAAACCAGGTTCTCAAGTGAGCTTTCTTCTGTTTTGGCCACAGATTGGCAGACAGAATCCCATTTGCTGGCAGAGCTGGAGAACTACAAGCCATATGACCTGAGCACACACAGGACAGGCCCTTTCTGCAGGTAGGCAGGCAGGTTGGCACCAGCAGAAGAGAGCTTAGAAGCAGCTGACCTTTCCATGCTCACTTCCTTGTCCCAGAGGCAGTAATTGCATGTCATTCAATTTCCAGTGGAGAAGAATGAGTGGGGATGGGCACAGCTAGGGTGTCCCTGGGTGTCATTCTAGTGGAAGACCCATCATGGCAACCACTGCAGTTCTCATGGCAACTATTGTGGTTCTCATGGCAACCACTGAGGTTCTCCACAATGCTGGATATGTTCTGCTTGTCCCATCACCACCCTGCTTATGTCCAGAGGGGCTGAACTCTATGGACTGAAATACATGGGCCCCCTTAATCTCTGTTTGGGTTTAAAGGTCAGAAGGTGGCAGGAGAAAAAGGTCAGGGTATGTATTCCTCCAGTTTCCCCATTGCCAAGATCTCCCTGAGAAGTACTTATATTTCTCGAGCTAAGACCACAGTCAAGGGCAGAACTAGTTTTGTGAGGTGAGGTGGACATTTACACAAATTTTGAACCCTCCTTTAAATAATAAAAAATTGGCCAGGTACAGTGGCTCACTCCTGTAATCCCAGCATTTTGGGAGGCTGTAGTGGGTGGATTGCTTGCTCAGGAGTTCAAGACCAGCCTGGGCAACATGGAAAAACCTTGTCTCTACAAAAAAAATTAAAAAATAGAAAAAATTAGCAGAGCATGGTACTGTATGCCAGTGCTCCAACCTACTCAGGAGGCTGAGGTGGGAGGATTGCTTGAGCCCAGGAGGTAGTCTGCAGTGAGCCATGGTGGTGCCACTGTACTCCAGCCTGGGTGACAGAGCAAGAACCTGTCTCAAAAATAATACAGGATGGCAAGATGGCAGAATAGGAACAGCTCTGGTCTACAGCTACCAGCGGGATCAACGCAGAAGGTGGGTAATTTCTGCATTTCCAACTGAGGTACCTGGCTCATCTTATTGGGACTAGTTAGACAATGGGTACAGCCCTCAGAGGGTGAGCTGAAGCAGAGTGGGGCATAACCTCACCTGGGAAGTGCAAGGGGTCAGGGAACTCTCTACCCTGGCCAAGGGAAGCCATAAGGGACTGTGCCATGAGGAATGGTGCCCTCTGGCCCAGATACTGTGGTTTTCTCATGGTCTTCACAACCTGCACACCAGGAGATTCTGTCGGGTACCTACACCAGCAGGGTCCTGGGTTTCGACCACAAAACTAGGTTGCCATTTGGGCAGACACTGAGCTAGCTGCAGGAGCTTTTTTTCATACACCAGTGGTGCCCGGAACACCAGCGAGACAGAACTGTTTACTCCCCTGGAAAGAGGGCTGAAGCCAGGGAGCCAAGTGGATCCCACCCCCACAGACCCCCTAGCAAGCTAAGATCCACCAGCTTGAAATTCTCACTTCCAGCACAAAAGTCTGAAATCTACGTGGGATGCTGGAGGTTTGTGGGGGAAGTGGCACCTGCCATTTCTGAGGCTTGAGTAGGTGTTTTTCTCCTCACAACGTAAACAAAGCCACAGGGAAGTTCCAGCTGGGCTGAGCCCTCTCTAGCTCAACAAAGACCCTGTAGTCAGACTGCCTCTCTAAATTCCTCCTCTCTGGGGACGGTATCTTTTAAAGAAAGGCAGCAGCCCCAGTCAGGGGCATATAGATAAAACTCCCATCTCGCTGGGACAGAGCATTTGGGGCAAAGGGCAGCTGTGGGCACAACTTCAGCAGACTTAAACAATCCTGCCTGCTGGCTCTGAAGAGAACAGCAGATCTCCCAGCACAGTGCTCGAGCTCTTTTAAGGGCAGACTGCCTCCTGAAGTGGGTCCCTAATCCCTGTGCCTCCTGACTGAGAGACACCTCCCAGCAGGGGTCAGTCAATAAGACACCTCATAAAGGAGAGCTCCAGCTGGCATCTGGTGGGTGCCCCTCTGGGCCAAAGCTTATAGAGAAGGAACAGGCAGCAATCTTTGCTGTTCTGCACACTCCACTGATGATACTCAGGCAAACAGGGTCTGTAGTGGACCTCCAGCAAACTGCAGCAGACCTGCAGCAGAGTGGCCTGACTGTTAGAAGGAAAACAAACAGAAAGAAATAGCATCAACAATCAACAAAAAGGACATTCACACAGAAACCCCATCCGAAGGTCACCAACATCAAAGACCAAAGGTAGATAAATCCAGGAAGATGAGGAAAAAGTAGCACAAAAAGGCTGAAAATTCCAAAAACCGGAACGCCTCTTCTCCTCCACAGGATGACAACTCCTCGCCAGCAAGGGAACAAAACAGGACCGAGAACGAGCTTGATGAATTGACAGAAGTAGGCTTCAGAAGGTGGGTAATAGCAAATTCTTCCGAGCTAAAGAAGCGTGATCTAACCCAATGCAAGGAAGTTAAGAACCTTGGAAAAAAAGTTAGCAAAAATGCTAACTAGAATAATCAGTTTAGAGAAGAACATAAATGACCTGATGGAACTGAAGCACAAGAACTTAATTGATACACAAGTATCAATAGCCAAATCAATCAACTGGAAGAAAGGATATCAGAGATTCAAGATCAACTAATGAAATAAAGCATGAAAACAAGATTAGAGAAAAAAGAATGAAAAGGAATGAACAAAGCCTCCCAGACATATGGGATTATGTGAAAAGACCAAACCTGCATTTGATTGGTGTACCTGAAAGTGACAGGGAGAATGGAACGAAGTTGGAAAACACTCTTCAGGATATTCTCCAGGAGAACTTCCCTAACCTACCAAGACAGGCCAACAGTCAAATTCAGGAAATACAGAGAATACCACAAAGACACTCCTTGAGAAAAACAACCCCGAGACACATAATTATCAGATTCACCAAGGTTGAAACAAAGAAAAAAATGTTAAGTACAAACAGAGAGAAAGGTTCAGTTACCCATCTTCTGGTGGGGAAGCCCATCGGACTACTAGCAGATCTCTCTGCAGAAACCCTACATGCCAGAAGAGAGTGGTGGCCAATATTCAACATTCTTAAAGATAAGAATTTTCAGTCCAGAAATTCATATCCAGCCAAATTAAGCTTCATAAGTGAAGGAGAAATAAAATCCTTTACAGACCAGCAAATGCCAAGAGATTTTGTCACCACCAGGCGTGCCTTACAAGAGCTCCTGAAGGAAGCACTAAATATGGAAAGGACAAACCGGTACCGGCCACTGCAAAAACATACCAAACTGCAAAGACCATCAGCACTATGAAGAAACTATATCAACTAATGGGCAAAGTAACCAGCTAGCATCATAATGATGGATCAGATTCATACAAAACAATATTAACCTTAAATATAAATGGGTTAAATACCCCAATTGAAAGACACAGAATGACACAGTCAAGACCCATCTCACATGCAAAGACACACATAGGCTCAAAATAAAGGGATGCTAGAATATTTACCAAACTAATGGAAAGAAAAAAAAATCAGGGGTTACAATTTTAGTCTCTGATAAAATGGACTTTAAACCAACAAAGATCAAAGAAGACAAAGGGCATTACATAATGGTAAAGCAATCAATGCAACAAGAAGAGCTAACTAACCTAAATATATATGCACCCAATACAGGAGCACCTAGATTCATAAAGCAAGTTCTTAGAGACCTACAAAGATACTTAGACTCCTACACAATAATAATGGGAGACTTTAACAACCCACTGTCCATATTAGACAGATCAATGAGACAGAAAATTAACAAGGATACTCAGGACTTGAACTCAGCTCTGGACCAAGTGGACCTAATAGACATCTACAGAACTCTCCACTCCAAATCAACAGAATATACATTCTTCTCGGCACCACATTGCACTTATTCTCAAATTGACCACATAATTAGAAGTAAAACACTCCACAGTAAATGCACAAGAACGGAAGTCATAACAAATAGCCTCTCACACCACAGTGCAATCAAATTAGAATTTAGGATTAAAAAACACACTCAAAACCACACAACTACATGGAAACTGAACAACCTGCTCCTGAATTTACTACTGGGTAAATAATGAAATTAAGGCAGAAATAAATAAGTTTTGAAACCAATGAGAACAAAGACACAATGTACCAGAATCTCTAAGACATAGCTAAAGCAGTGTTTGGTGGGAAATTTATAGCACTAAATGCCCACAGGAGAAAGTGGGAAAGATCTAAAATTGATACCCTAACATCATAATTAAAAGAACTAGAGAAGTAAGAGCAAACAAATTCAAAAGCTAGCAGAAGACAAGAAATGACTAAGATCAGAGCAGAACTGAAGGAGATAGAGACACGAAAAGCCCTTCAAAAAAATCAATGAATCCAGTAGCTTCATTTTTGAAAAGATCAGCAAAATAGTTATACCACTAGCCAGACAAATCAAGAAGAAAAGAGAGACGAATCAAATAGACACAATAAAAAATGCTAAAAGGGATATCACCGCTGATCCCATAGAAATAAAAACTACCATCAGAAAATACTATAAACACATCTATGCAAATCTAGAAAATCTAGAAGAAATGGATAAATTCCTGGACACATACACCCTCCCAAGATAAAACTAGGAAAAAGTCGAATCCCTGAATAGTCCAATAACAATTTCTGAATTTGAGGCAGTAATAGCCTATCAACCAAAAAAAAAAAAAAAAAGCCCAAGACCAGATGGATTCACAACTGAATTCTACCAGATGCACAAAGAGGAACCGGTACTATTCCCTCTACAACATTTCCAGACAATGGAAAAAGAAGGGCTCCTCCCTAACTAATTTTATGAGGCCAGCATGATTCTGATACCAAAACGTGACAGAGACACAATGAAAAAAAGAAAATTTCAGGCCAATATCCTTGATGAACATTGATGTGAAAATCCTTAATCAAATACTGGCAAACTGAATCCAGCAGCACATCAAAAGCCACGATCAAGTTGGCTTCATCCCTGGGATGCAAGGCTGGTTCAAAATATGGAAATAATTAAGCATAATTCATCACACAAAGAGAACCAAAGACAAAAACCACGTAATTAACTCAATAGATGCAGAAAAGGCCTTCAACAAAATTCAACAGCCCTTTATGCGAAAAGCTCTCAATAAACTAGGTATTGATGGAACATATCTCAAAATAATAAGAGCTATTTATGACAAACCTACAGCCAATATCATACTAAATAGGCAAAAACTGGAAGCATTCTCTTTGAAAACTGGCACAAGACAAAGATGCCTTCTCTCACTACTCCTATTGAACGTAGTATTGGAAGTTCTGACCAGGGCAATCAGACAAGAAAAACAAATAAAGAGTATTCAATTAGGAAAAGTGGAAGTCAAATTGTCTCTATTTGCAGATGACACGATTGTATATTTAGAAGACCTTATCATCTCAGTCCAAAATTTTCTTAAGCTGACAAGCAACTTCAGCAAAGTCTAGGATACAAAATCAATGTGCAAAAATCACAAGCATTCCTATACACCAATAGTGGACAGAGAGCCAAGTAATGAGTGAACTCCCGTTCACAATTGCTACAAAGAGAATAAAATGCCTAGGGATACAACTAACAATGGATGGGAAGGACCTTTGCAAGGAGAACTACAAACCATTGCTCAACGATAAAAGAGAGGACACAAACACATGGAAAAACATTCCATGCTAATGGATAGGAAGAATCAATGTCAGGAAAATGGCCATACTGCCAAAGTAATTTATAGATTTAGTGCTATCTCCAACAAGCTACTGTTGACTTTCTTTACAGAATTAGAAAAAAAGCTACTTTAAATTTCTTATGTAACCAAAAAAGAGCTCATATAGCAATGACAATCCTAAGCATAAAGAACAAATTTGAAGGCATCATGCTACCTGACTTCAAACTATACTACAAGGCTACAGTAACCAAAACAGCATGGTACTGGTACCGAAACAGACATAGACCAATGGAACAGAACAGAGGTCTTAGAAATAACGACACATGTCTACAACCATCTGATCCTTGAAACACTGGACAAAAACAAGCAATGGGGAAAGGATTCCCTATTTAATAAATGACATTGTGAAAACTGGCTAGCTATAGGCAGAAAACTGAAACTGGATCCCTTCTTTACACATTATACAAAAATTAACTCAAGATGGATTAGAGACTTAAATGTAAGACCTAAAACCATAAAAAGCCTGGAAGAAAACCTAGGCAATACCATTCAGGACATAGGCATGGGCAAAGACTTCATGACTAAAACACCAACAGCAATGGCAACAAAAGCCAAAATTTGAAAATGGGATCTAATTAAACTAAAGAGCTTCTGCACAGCAAAAGAATTATTAGAGTGAACAAGCAACCTACAGAATGGCAGAAAATTTTTCCAATCTATCTATCTGACAAAGGGCAATATCCAGGCTCTACAAGAAACTTAAATTTACAAGAGAAAACAACCCCATCACAAAGTGGGTGAAGAATGTGAACAGACACTTCTCAAAAGAAGACATTTATGTGGCCAAGAAACATATGAAAAAAAGCTCATCATCACTGGTCATTACAGAATTGCAAATGAAAGCCACAATAAGATACCATCTCATGCCAGTTAGAATGGTGATCATTGAAAAGTCAGGAAACAACAGATGCTAGAGAGGACGTGGAGAAATAGGATCACTTTTACACTGTTGGTGGGAGTGTAAATTAGTTCAAGCATTGAGGAAGACAGTGTGGTGATTTCTCAAGGATCTAGAACCAGAAATACCATTTGACCTAACAATCCTATTACTGGGTATAATCCCAAAGGATTATAAATCATTTTACTATAAAGACACATGCACAAGTATGTGTATTGCAGCACTGTTCACAGTAGCAAAGACTAGGAACCAACCCAAATGCCCATCAATGATAGACTGGATAAATAAAATTATATACTATGGAATATTATGCAGTCATAAAAAAGGATGAGTTCATGTTCTTTGCCGGGACATGGATGAAGCTGGAAACCATCATTCTCTGCAAACTAACAGAGGAACAGAAAACCAAACACTGCATGTTCTCACTCATAAGTAGCAGTAGAACAATGAGAATACATGGACACAGGGAGGGGAACATCACACACCAGGGCCTGACACAGGGTAGGGTGCTAGCGGAGGGATAGCATTAGGAGAAATACCTAATGTAGATGATGGGTTGATGGATGCAGCAAATCACCATGGCACGTGTATAGCTATGTAACAAACCTGCATGTTCTGTACATGAGTCCCAGAACTTAAAGTATAATAAAAAAAGTCAAAACAGTCAAAAACAACGATAGATACAATAAGTTTTTAAGAAATACATAATATAAAAATATGTAAATAGTAAAATAAGTGATAAAAATTATGTGAGGAAGAGGTACAAGCCTAATGTTTCTGTATGCAACAGAATTTAATTTATCAGTGTAAGATAGTCTACTACACTTATGAGATGTTTTATTTCAGTCCTAGGTAAATCCAAAAGAAAAAACTAGCAGATACACAAACAATAAAGAAAAGGGAATAAAAACTTAGCATTACAAAAAAATAAAATAAAATAAATGCCCCCTCTATGGGTGAGCACCAGCTCAATTTGATCTGGATTTCCTTTCTGCTCTAACAGGACAGCACTGAGATCAAGATCTAACAATTGTTGTGTTCTGCCTCCCTCAGTGCTCATAGATGCCCTCTGTACCATGCTGCTGTGCCTGCCACTACCAGTGAGGGAGGGAGAGGCGGTATGGTGATTCCGGACTGTTTTTTCTATCGCTTTAGTACTTCTTTTAGCTATATGAAGTTAAAACCAGGTACTGTGTGTACTCACATGCTTTTTAGTTCTTATGAAGGTGTTTTCTTTCTGTGTAGGTAGGTGTTAACTTGATCTTCTTGTTGGGGGGAGGGGACAATCAGTGGAGCTTTCTATTCCATCATCTTGCTCTGCCTTTCCCCTCTGTGTCTTTGTATCCAAGTTTCCCTCTTCTAAGGACACCAGTCATATTGGATTTAGAGTCCATGGTAATCCAACAAGCCTTCACCTAACTATATCTACAGATACCCTATTTGTATATACGGTCACATTGATAACATTTAGGGTTTTGTACTTGAGGGAACAAAATTCAATCCACAACAGTGTACATGTGCGAAGTTTCTCTGGTTTCTATTAAGCTTTAGTCTGCAATCTAGACTCTAAGACAAACAATCAGACATCCCTTTGCCTCAATCTGGCAATGTTCGTCATCTAGGCTTCTGGGCAGGTTGTCTTATTTAGCTTTTAGTAAACTACTTTAAGATTTGCATTTTAATTTTAGTGTTACTTAGAAGCATTTGAAAATTAATCATTCCAGTTTTCTTAAAACCTTCCTTTCTCTAGCATTTCCAAATCTGTGTTTCTTCCCGAGTTGCCTTCCATCTTTCCAACCATCTCCTTCAAGTCTCCATCTGTCTAAGTGTTCCCTCCAAGACCACCCGAGTTTTCATGACCCACTACAAGTGCTCACAGGACCCATCATATAGTCCTACTTGTAGCTAAGATTTATCATAGTGAAGGGATACAAAATACAGTCAGCAAAATGGGAGGGTACATAGAGACTAGTCCAGAGGAAACAAAGTGCAAGCCCCCAGCAATCTTCTAATTATGGAGTCACACAGGGCATACTTAATTCCTACTGTAAGGAATTGTGACAACATATATGTAGTATCACATATCAGGGAAGCTCATCAGAGTTTTAAATTAGGGCCTGGTTTTGTAGACAACCTCTGCCTGGCATGCATTCAGCACAAACCACATTGTCTGCAAACAATAGGCACAGTGAGCCACTCTTACTGAGAGGAAACTTCCTATCAGTGTGAGTAACTGTTTACCAGCCTGGGGCCAACCCTCAAGCAGACCCTTCTAAGGATCAGACAAGCTGTGTTAGCTCTCTTCTCCACTTCACCATTTCCCTTCTCTTCTTGCCATTCCCTTGGGCTCTTCCTAAATGTTTATTTCTCCACATGAATTAAATAATTCATTAATAGTTAAGTAACATTTAAAGTAAACTTTTATTGAATGGTGGGCATTACTTGAGATAATAATTTGTTTATGATAAGATATATTTTCATTTTTGACATGGTGAGAAAATTGACAGACAACAGAGGCATATCCTGTGTTTGATATGTAGGAAGTCTTGATATTATCCAAATAGAAAAAGAGGAAGTCAAACTATCTCCTTGCTGATAATATATTTCTATCTAGAAAACCCCATAGTCTCTGCCCAAAGGCTCCTAGAACTGATAAACAATTTCAGTGAAGTTTCAGAGTATCAAATCAATGCACAAAAATTAGAAGCATCTCTATAGACCAGTAGCATCCAAGCTGAGGGCAAAATCAAGAATGCAATTATATTCGTAACAGCAAAAAAAATAAAAAATAAAAAATAACATACCTAGGAACACAGCTAATCAGAGAGGTAAAACATCTCTGCAAAAAGGATTACAAAACACTGCTCAAAGAAATCAGAGATGACAGCTGGGTGTGGTGGCTCATGCCTGTATTACCAGCACTTTGGGAGGCCAAGGTGGGTGGATGCCCTGAGGGCAGGAGTTTGAGACCAGCCTGGCCAATATGATAAAACCCCACCTCTACTAAAAATACAAAAATTAGCCTAGTGTGGTGGTGCACACCTGTAAATCCAGCTGCTCAGGAGGCTGAGGCAGGAGAATTGCTTGAACCTGGAAGACGGAGGTTGCAGTGATCCAAGATAGTGCCACTGCACACTCCAGCCTGGGAGACAGAGTGAGACTCTTTCTCAAAAAATAAAGAAATAAATAAAGAAAAAAAGGAATCAGCGATGACACAAACAAATCAAACAAATGTAGAAACATTCCATGCTCACGGATAGAAAGACTCAACATTGTTAAAATGACCATGTTACCAAAAGCAATTTACAGATTTAGTGCTATTTCTCTCAGGTCAGCAATGTCATTTTTCACAGAATTAGAAAAAAAGATTCTAAAATTCATATGGAACCAAAAAGGAAACTGAATAGCTAAAGGTATCCTAAGCAAAAAGAACAAAGCCAGAGACATCACACTACTGGACTTCAAACTATACTGCAAGGCTACAGTAACCCAAACAACCCGATACTGATACAAAAGCAGACACATAGACCAATGGAATAGGTTAGGAAACCCAGAAATAAAGCCACATACCTGCAACCATCTGGTCTTTGACAAAAATGACAAAAACGAGAACAGAGAAAGGATTCCTTAAGTCAATAAACAGTGTTGAGATTACAGGCTAGCCATATGCAGAAGATTAAAACTGGGCCCCTTCCTTTCACCACAGACAAAACTCAATTTAAGATGGATTAAAGACTTACATGTAAGACCTAAAACTATAAAAACCTTAGAAGAAAACCTAGAAAATACCATTCAGGACATAGGTCTTGGAAAAGATTTCAGGACAAAGTCTCCAAAAGCAATTGCAATGAAAAAAATATTTATAGATAAATAGGACCCAATTAAATGACTTCTACACAGCAAAAGAAACTATCAACAGAGTAAACAGACAACCTCCAGAATGGGAGAAAATATGGACAAACTATGCACCTGACAAAGTTCCAATATCCAGAATCTATAGAGAACTTAAACCAATCAGCAAGCAAGAGGATCCAAGATGGCCAAATAGGAACAGCTCTGGATTGCAGTTCCTAGTGTAAACGCAGAGGGTGAGTGATCACCAAATTTCCAAACAAATTTTTACTGCCAGGAGATTTCTGGGCAGAAAAGTGCCACAAGTCATCAGCATGGCTGTTTCAGCTGGCACAGTGGGTCTCCCCACAAAAACTCACACAAATCCGGGCACCATTTCAATAGGTGACTGGAATGTCTAAGAGACAGAGCCACCCATTCAACTGACAGAAAGGGGCCTGAAACAGCGAGCCAGGTGATCTGGCTCAGCTGGTCCCACCCCCACAAAGACCGGCAATCTGAAACCCTCTGGATTGAGAGTTTCACAGCAAGCAAAGCTGGACCAGGGATGGTCCAGCTCTGTGGGAGGAAGGCCGTCCACCATTACCAAGGCAGTCTGCCATTACAAAGGCAGTCTGCCATTATTGAAGCAGTCCGCCATTACAGAGGCAGTCCGCCATTACTGAGGCAGACCGCCATTACTGAGGCAGACCACCATTACTGAGGCAGACCGCCATTACCAAGGCAGACCGCCATTACCAAGGCAGACTGCCATTACCAAGGCAGTTCTAACTACACCCCTATAAACAAAACTGAAAGGAAGTTCACACAGCAGCTGGGCAGAGCCCAAGGCAACTCAGCAACGCCTCTGTTTGGCAGACTGTGACTAGGCTACCTCCTCGCTGGGCTGGGCATCTCTGAAAAAAGGCAGCATAATGGCAGAAACTTATTAATGAAGCCCCACCTTCCTGGGACAGAACACCTGGGAAAAAAAGGCATTTATGAGTTCCACTGCAGGAGACTTAAATGTACCTGCCCAACTGCTCTGAACAGAACAACGGAGCTCACAGCTCAGCACTTGAGCTCCTATAGGGGTCAGACTGTCTCCTCAAGCAGCTTCCCGAACCTTGCATAACCAAAGAGACGCCTCATAAAGGAGAGCTAAGGCTGACCTCTGGCGGGTATCCTTCTTGGACAAAGATAACAGAAGAAGAAACTGGCAGCAACCCTTACTGTTCTGCAGCCACTGCAGGTGATCCCTAGGCAAGAAGGGTCTGGAGTGGGCCTCCAGCAGTCCTACAAGAGGGGGCCTGACTGTTAGAAGGAAAACTAAGAAAGAAATAACTTCATCAGCAACAAGAAGGACGTCCACTCAGAGACTCCATTTGAAAGTCACCAACCACAAAACCACAGGTAGATAAATCCACAAAGATGGGAAGAAACCAGTGCAAAAAAGATGAAAATACCCAAAACCAGAACACCTCTCCTCCTCCAAGGGATCACAACTCCTTACCAGCAAGGGAAAAAAGCTGGATGGAGAATGAGTCTGATGAATTGACAGAAACAGGCTTCAGAAGATGGATAATAACAAACTTCTCTGAGCTAAAAGATCATGTTCTAACCCAATGCAAAGAAACTAAGAACCTTGAAAAAAGGTTTGATGAAATGCTAATGAGAATAAACAGCTTAGAGAGGAATATAAATGAATTGATGGCAGAAAAACACAACACAAGAACTTCACAAAATACACGCAAGCTTCAATAGCTTAATCGACCAAGCAGAAAAAAGGATATCAGAGACTGAAGATCAACTCAATGAAATAAAATGAGAAGGCAAGATTAGAGAAAAAAGAATAAGAAGACATGAATAAAGCCTTCAAGAAATATGGGATTATGTAAAAAGACCTAATCTACGTTTGATAGGTGTACCTGAATGTGACAGAGAGAATGAATCCAAGCTGGAAAACACTTTTCAGGATATTATCCAGGAGAACTTCCCCAACCTAGCAAGGCAGGCCAACATTCAAGTCCAGGAAATACGGAGAACACTACAAAGATACTCCTGAAGAAGAGCAACCCCAAGGTACATAATCATCAGATTCACCAGGGTTGAAATGAAGGGAAAAATGCTAAGGGCAGCCAGAGAGAAAGTTCAGGTTACCCACAAAGGGAAGCCCATCAGACTCACAGCAGCTCTCTCGGCAGAAACCCTACAAGCCAGAAGAGTGTGGGGACCAATATTCAACATCCTTAAAGAAAAGAACTTTCAACCTAGAATTTCATATCCAGCCAAACTAAGCTTCATAAGCAAAGGAGAAATAAAATCTTTTATGAACAAGCAATTGCTCAGAGATTTCATCACCACCAGGCCTGCTTTAAAAGAGCTCCTGAAAGAAGCACTAAACATAAAAAGGAACAACCAGTACCAGCCACTCCAAAAATGTACCAAATGGTAAAAAGCATCAACACAATGAAGAAACTGTGTCAACCAATGGGTGAAACAACCAGCTGGCATCAAAATGGCAGGATCAAATTCACACATAACAATATTGACCTTAAAGGTAAATGGGCTAAATGCCCCAATCAAAAGACACAGACTGGCAAATTGGATAAAAAGCCAAAGCCCATCAGTGTGCTGTATTCAGGAAACTCATCTCACATGCAAGGATACACATAGGCTCAACATAAAGGGAAGGAGAAAGATCTACCAAGCAAATGGAGAGCAAAAAAAGCAGGAGTTGCAATTCTAGTCTCTGATAAAATAGACTTTAAGCCAACAAAGATCAAAAGAGACAAAGAAGGGCAAAACATAATGGTAAAAGTATCAATGCAACCAGAAGACCTAATGATCCTAAATATATACACGCCCCATACAGGAGCAACCAGATACATAAAGCAAGTTCTTAATGACCTACAAAGAGGTTTAGACTACTGCACAATAATAGTGGGAGAATTTAACACTCCACCATTAATATTAGAAAGATCAACAACACAGAAAATTAACAAGGATATCCAGGACTTGAACTCAGTCCTGGACCAAGCAAACCTGATAGACATTCCACCCCAAATCCACAGAATATACATTCTTCTCAGCACTGCACGGCTCCTACTCTAAAATTGAGCACATAATTGGAAGTAAATCACTCCTCAGCAAATGCAAAGGAATGGAAATCATAACAAACAGTCTCTCAGACCACAGTGCAATCAAATTAGAACTCAGAATTCAGAAATTAACTCAGAACGGCACAACTTCATGGTAACTGAACAACTGGCTCTTGAATGCTGACTGGATAAACAATGAAATGAAGGCAGAAATAAAGATGTTCTTCAAAACTAATGAGAATGAAGACACGACATAGCAGAATCTCTGGGACACATTTAAAGCAGTGTCTAGAGGAAAATTTATAGCAATAAATGCCCACATGAGAAGCAAAGAAAGATCTAAAATTGACACCCTATGGTCAAAACTGAAAGAGCTAGAGGAGCAAGATCAAAGAAACTCAAAAGCTAGCAGAATACAAGAAACAACTAAGATCAGAGCAGAACTGAAGGAGATAGAAACACAAAAAACCCTTTAAAAATTAATAAACCCAGGAGCTGGTTTTTTGAAAAGATCAACAAAATAGATAGACCACTAGCCAGATTAATAAAAAAGAAAAGAGAGAAGAATCAAATGGTCAATAAAAAATGATAAAGGGGATATCACCACAGATTCCACAGAAATACAAACCACCATCAGAGATTACTACAAACAGCACTATGCACATAAACCAGTAAACCTGGAATAAATGGATAAATTCCTGGACACTCACACCCTCCCAAGCCTAAACCAGGAAGAAGTCGAAACCCTGAATAGACCAATAACAAGGGTAAAGATGAGGCAGCAATTAATAGCTTAACAACCAAAAAAAGCCCAGGTCCAGATGGGTTCCCAGCTAAATTCAACCAGGCATACAAAGAGGAGCAGGTACACTCCTTCTGAAACTATTCCAAACAACCCAAAAAGAGGGAATCCTCCCCAAATCTTTTTATGAGACCAATATCATCCTGATACCAAAATCCAGCAGAGACTCAACAAGAAAAGAAAACTTCAGACCAATATCCATGATGAACATAGATGCAAAAATCTTCAATAAAATACTGGCAAACTGATTGCAACAGCACATCAAAAAGCTTATCCATCACAATCAAGTATGTTTCATCCCAGGGATGCAAGACTGGTTCAACATATGCAAGTCTATAAATGTAATTCACCACATAAACAGAACCAAAGACAAAAAACACATGATCATCTCAGTGGATGTAGGGAAGGAGTTCAATAAATTTCAACAGCCTTTTATGCTAAAAACTCTCAATAAACTAGGTATTAACGGAATGTATCTCAAAATAATAAAAGCTATTTATGACAAGCCCACAGCCAATATCATACTGAATGGGCAAAAACTGGAAGCATTCCCTTTGAAATCTGGCACTAGATAAGAATGCCCTCTCTCACCACTCCTATTCAATATAGTACTGGAACTTCTAGCCAGAGCAATCAGGCAAGAAAAATAAAGGGTATTCATTTAGGAAAGAAGAAAGTCAAAGTGTCGCTATTTGCAGATGACATGATTGTATATTTAGAAGACCCTATTGTCTCATCCCAAAATCTCCTGAAACTGATAAGCAACTTCAGCAAAGTCTCAGGATACAAAATCAATGTGCAAAAATCACAAGCAATCCTATACACATATAACAGACTTAAAGACAGCCAAATCAAGAATGAACAGCCATTCACAATTGCTACAAAGAGAATAAAATACCTGGGAATACAACTAACAAGGAACGTAAAGGACCTCTTCAAGGAGAACTACAAACCACTGCTCAATGAAATAAGAGAGGACACAAACAGATGGAAAAACATTCTATGCTCATAGTTAGGAAGAATTAATATCGTGAAAATGGTCATACTGCCCAAAGTAATTTACAGATTCAATGCTATCCCCATCAAGCTACCAATGACTATCTTCACAGAACTGGAAAAAATCACCTTAAACTTCATATGGAACCAAAAGAGAGCCCACATAGCCAAGTCAATTCTAAACAAAAAGAACAAAGCTGGAGGTGTCATGCTACCTGACTTCAAACTATACTACAAGGCTGCAGTAATCAAAACAGCATGGTAGTGGTACCAAAACAGAGATATAGACCAATGGAACAGAACAGAGGCCTCATAGGCAATGCCACACATCTACAACCATCTGATCTTTGACAAACCTGACAAACCTGACAAAAACAAGCAATGGGGAAAGGATTCCCTGTTTAATGAATGGTGTTGGCAGAACTGGCTAGCCATGTGCAGAAAACAGAAATTGGACCCCTTCCTGACACCTAACACTAAAATTAACTCTAGATGGATTAAAACTTAAACATAATACCTAACACCATAAAAACCTTACAAGAAAACCTAGGCAAAACCATTCAGGACATAGGCATAGGCAAGGACTTTATAACTAAAACACCAAAAGCATTGGCAACAAAAACCAAAAGAAACAAATGAGATCTAATTAAACTCCAGAGCTTCTGCACAGCAAAAGAAACAATCACTAAAGGGAGCTGGCAGTCAACAGAATGGGAAAAAATTTTTGGAATCTACCCATCTGACAAAGGATTTATATCCAAAATCTACAAAGAACTAAAAGATTTACAAGAAAAAAGCAAACAAACTCATTCAAAAGTGGGCAAAGGATATGAACAGACACTTTTCAAAAGAAGACATTTATGAGGCCAATAAATATGAAAAAGTACTCATCACTGGTCATTAGAGAAATGCAAATCAAAACTACATTGAGATATCATCTCACACCAGTTAGAATGGTGATCATTAAAAAATCTGGGGACAACAGATGCTGGAGAGGATGTGGAGAAATAGGAACACTTTTGCATTGTTGGTGGGAGTGTAAATTAGTTCGACCATTGTGGAAGACAGTGTGGTGATTCTTCAAGGACCTAGAAATAGAAATTCCATTTGCCCCAGCAATCCCATTGTTGAGTATATATCCAAAGGATCATAAATTGTTCTATTATAAGGACACATACACATGTATGTTCATTGCAGCACTGTTTACAATAGCAAAGACCTGGAACCAACCCAAATGCCCATCGATGATCAACTGGACAGGGAAAATGTGGCACATATACACCATGGAATACTATGCAGTCATAAAAAATGATGAATTTGTGTCCTTTATAAGAACATGGATGAACCTGGAAACCATTCTCAACAAACTGACACAGAAACAGAGAATCAAGCACCACGTGTCCTCACTCATAGGGAGGTGTTGAACAATGAGAACACATGGACACGGGGAGGGGAGCATCACACACTGAGGTCTGTGTGTGGGAGGGGATTAGGGGAGGAACAGCGGGGTGTATGGAGGTTGGGGAGGGATAACATGGGGAGAAATGCCAGATATAGGTGAAGGGGATGGAGGCAGCAAACCACATTGCCATGTATGTACCTATGCAACAATCCTGCATGTTCTTTACATGTACCCCTGAACCTAAAATGCAGTAAAATACACACACACACACGCACAAATCAGCAAGCACAAAACAAGCAATCTTGTTCAAATCGGTAAAGGACATGAACAGATATTGCTCAAGATGACATTTCTCAAAAGATGACATACATGCAGCCAACAAACAAACATGAAAAATGCATCACTAAGCATTAGAGAAATGCAACTCAAAACTACAGTGAGGTGCCATATTCCATGCCAGTCAGAATATCTATTATTAAAGTCAGAAAGTTACAGATGCTGGCAAGGCTGTGGAGAAAAGGGAATGCTTATATACTTTTTGGTGAGAAATGTAAATTAGTTCAGCCACTGTGGAAAGCAGTTGATTTCTCAAAGAACTTAAACTACTGTTTGACCAAGCGATACCATTATTGAGTATATGCCTATATTAGTACATTCTCACATCGCTATAAAGAAATACGTGAAACTGGGTAATTTAAGAAAAGAGGTTTAATTGGCTTATAGTTCTGCAGGCTACACAGGAAGCATGATGCTGGCCTCTGCTTCTGGGGAGGTCTCAGGAAACTTTCAATCATGGTGGAAGACAAAATGTAAGCAAGGCACATGTTACAGGGCCAGAGCAGAAGGAAAAGAGTGAGGGGGGAGGTACTACACACTGTTAAACAACCAGATCTCATGAGAACTCGCTATCACGAGAACAGCACTAAAGGGATGGTGCTAAATCATTCATAAGAAGCCTGCTCCCACAATCCAATCTCCTCCTGCCAGGCCATCCTCTAACACTGGGGATGACAATTTGACATGAGATTTGGGTGGAAACACAAATCTAAACTATATCAATATCCAAAGGAATAGAAATTGTTCTACCATAAAGACACATACACTTGTGTGTTTGTAACAGGACTCCTCACAATAGCAAAGACATGGAATCAGCCTAGATGCCCATTAACACTGGACTGAATAAAGAAAATGGTACATATGCATCATAGAACACTACACAGATATAATAATGAATACAATCATGTCCTTGCAGCAACATGGAAGTAGCTGGAGGCCCTTCTCCTAAGGAAATTACCACAGCAACAGGAAACCAAACACTACATGTTCTCACTTGTAAGTGGGAGCTAAACACTGAGGGCACATGGACACAAAGAGAGGAACAATCAATACTGGAGCTTACTTGAATGTGGAGGGTAGAAGGGTGAGGGCCACAAAGCTACCTGTTGGGTGCTCTGCTCACTACTTGGGTGATGAAACCATGTGTACACCAAACCCCAGCGACACACAATTTATCCATGAAACAAACCTGTACATATACACCCTGAACCTAAAAGTTGAAAAAGGAGAAAAAAAAAGGTTTGATTATGTATAGGTTCCCCACATTTCTTAGGCTTATTCCTATGTGTTTAATCGTTTTAACTTAGTTCTATAAACGTGATCTTTTCTTCCATTTTATGTTAATCATTGTTTTTAATCTGTTTTTTAAAAAAATGTTAATTTCCATGAAGCTCCAACTTGTCACATTTCTGAAGTTGGTATTAGTAAATATGATACCAAAATAATTTGCATAAAATTAGTATACATATGTAGAAATTATTGCAAATAACATACGAAGTTATTTCTTCTTGTTATACCTATTTTTTCTTCTATTTAACTGTTTTAACTGGTACATTAAGAACCATATTAAACAGTACTAGTTATTCAGAAGGCTGAGAAGGTAGGATTGTTTGAGCCTCGGAGTATAAGACTGGCCTGAACAGTATAGTGAGACCCATCTCTAAAAAAGAGATTAAAAATAGTACTACTAATATCAAATCTAGCATTAGTACTAGTCAGTATCAGATTACTTTTGGTTTTTCACTCTAATCCAGGCTTACTGCTTTGGGCACAGGAATCTGATTAGAAACACATATAACTTGCTAGACATTAAAGTCTGCTATATTCTCATATGTACATAGGTCAGCATGTGAACATACTATTCTACACAGTTATTTTCTCCTGTATTACATTGGCAATTATTGAACTTTATAATAAGGTTTGGCATCTATAATCTAATTACTTCTTGGGAATGGTTGTTGAATTTTTTTTAAATACCTTTTACGTTGTAATGATTATATGTTTTCTCCTTGGGACTATTAATAAAGTGAATCATTGAACCATCCTGAATTCCATTTAACTGATTGTATTGTTGATACTACTCCTGTTGTTACTACTATTGATACTATTATACCCAACAAAATCTAGTTTATATGCATGGTCCTAGTGGGCCTCCTAATATTTGACGTTGATTTAGAGAATTGATACCCAAAGCAATTTTTTCTTAATATTAATAGCAAACAGGTGATTGCTACATAATTCCATAGCTAGCCCTTTGAAAAAGATATTTTTCTTATGTAAATCAAAACATTATACCCCCCAAATTAAGAACTCTTTGGTATTGTCTAACACCCAATCTGTATTTAAATATCCCGAATTGTCTCAAAATGTATTGTTTGAATTAAGATCTAAACAAAGTTTTTGCATTTTGTTTGCCTGTTACTTTCTTAGCTATGTAACTTGGCTCTGGGTGCTATTGTAAATAGCACAAGTAGGAACTGATTTTGAGGCAGGTGGTCTGAGGCTAACTTCATATGACTAGCAAGAAGCCTACAGGAATGCCTTGAGCCCCACAAGAAATACAGCTGTCTTTCCAGATTAAAGTCCTGGCCTACAGACTTGGCTAGGAAACAAGAAAAATAGGAACAGCCACCAAGGTCAAGTCAGTCACACTGGAAAGGTTTGCCTATTTGGAATGGAGCCTTAACCAAAGCTCAAACATGCTTTTCCCGTTATCTTCCCCCAAGCCGTCCTTTGCCAAGGGAATGGCTACATACCCGAGTCAGTTCAGGTCAGTGCTGGAGCATCACAGGGCCCTGCTTTCTAAGTCCTAATCAGCCTGACCAAGTAGAAACAGCTGTTCATTATGAGCAATGAAGAAAGATGCTTCCATGATCCACCAACTGCTCTTGTACTAAAATTTGAGGTTCTGGGCCCTGGCAAGGCCCAAAGACTTAATCTGGCTCCTTATTAGTTTTGTTCCCAGCCACCAGAATTTGGCTCTCGACACATCTGGCCAATGGATCAAGATCTTACAAGACATTAATATTAGTTAGCTGATATGGTTTTCCTCACCCAAATCTCATCTTGAATTGTAGTTCCCATAATCTTCATGTGTCGTAAGAGGGGCCCAGTCAGAGGTAATTGAATCACGGGAGGGTTACCTCTATGCTATTCTCCTAATAGTGAGTTCTTATGAGAGCTGATGGTTTTATAAGCTTCTCCCACCTTCTCTCTGCACTTCTCCTTGCTGCTGCCATGTGAAGAAGGATGTGTTTTTGTCCCCTTCTGCCATGATTGTAAGTTTCCTGAAGCCTCCACAGCCCTGCAGAACTGTGAGTCAATTAGATTCCTTTCCTTTATAAATTAGCCAGTCTAAGGTATTTCTTTATAGTTCTTCATAGCAGCATGAGAATGGACTAATACATTAGCCTTTAACTATTTTTTTTTTTAAACTCGTGTTCTGTCACCCAGGCTAGAATGCTGTGTTGTGATCATGGCTTACTATAGCCTCAACTTCCTGGGCTCAACAATCCTCCCACCTCAGCCTTTTGAGTAGCTGGGACTACAGACATGCACCACCATGGCTGGTCAATTTTGTGTGTGTTTGTGTGTGTGTAGATGGGGTCTACACTATGTTGTCTAGGCTGGTCTGGACCTCCTGGGCTCAAGTGATCCTGTCACCTCAGCTTCTCCAAGTGCTGGCATTATAGGCATGAGCAATGGGCCTAGCACCTTCAACTTTTGTGTCTATTCCTAAATTAGGAAATCAACCAAGGAATAACACAGAAGTCAGATGGAGTTAAACACCTTAATTTCATTCCTGGCAACTAGATTGGAGAACACAGTTGATACATGTGGTCCTAACAAGCCTCTTGAGATTTCACATGATACAGACACCTGCCACCCAGTCACGGACCCTGCAGGACATCCCAGCCTTCTTTACAGGGTCAGCTGGGCCCTGCCAGTGCCCCACAAGAGGGAGCAGGACACAACACACATCCTGTGGGCTGGGGTAGCCTAGGAAAGAATGATTACCATGGTGATCAGCCACACAGGCTCGGCTCATTATCCTAACAAGGTGGTACCCCTCTACTCTTCTTCTGAGTCACAGCAAAGTTCGTAAGGAAGAGAGTTGAAAGTGCTCCTCATATACTTCTGGAGAGCAGAACAGAATGTCCGTCCCTTCTCTATGTAAAAATGTGAGGAATGTGGGTAAGAGTAACAGGATGTCTCCTTTAGGGGAAATACAACCTAAAAGGGGAACTGGACAGTGACACGTTTGGACAAGTCTTTTCAGTTACTAGGTGTACACGCACAAAACTGTTAAGGAAAATAATCTCCCCAGGATCACCCAGCTAGTGAATGTTAAACTTCTTAAGTCCTGGTTTCTCTACCTATAAAAAGGACAAATGGATTCAACTATTTCCAAACTCACCGTGTTTTCATATAAACCAAGCTAGCCAGGTGCAGTGGCTCACACCTGTAATTCCAGCTGTTCAGGAGGTTGAGGTGGAAGAATCACTTGAGCCCAGGAGTTTGCTGACAGCCTGGGCAATAGAGTAAGACCCCATATTTAAAAGATAAAATAAGAACCAAGTCGCTTTCAGAAGTCTGATTCATGAAACAAACTAAGCTAACCAGCATTTTCTCCTGGGCATCTGGTTCTGACTTAGCAATTCCCAGACTTGGTAACTACCTAAGCACCACGTGTTGACCGTCTATTCCTACAGGATTGAGGTAGGGGTGATGAGCAGAAAGGATAGTAAAAACTGAGTATTTAACATTCCCCTAGACTGACTTTTTTTTTTTTTACAGAAAGCTATGAATCTTTGGTTGGGCCTAGTGAATGTGCTGTAATAAAAGGAGATGTTGTTTTGATTTTCACAATCCATCATTCCAAGGCAGTGAAAAACAGGAAAGGAGCCGCTTTTCTTGGAAGGAAAAGAGAATGTCAAGTTGTTACTATTTGTTTGTATTCACACATCCTGTCTCTCCCAATATCTCACCTGTCAGAGACTAACGGGACAAAAGCAGACAGGTAGGATGGCTTTAAATTATGTGTACTGAGAAAAATAAATGAAAAACAGCATGTAAAACAATCCAAGGAAATTAACATCGTTGCTGTTTAGTTCTCTCATGCTCCCTGCCATAGGCTAAGGAGGAAGATAACATTTCTATTCAATTCAATCCAAAAATTGTTAGGAACTGGAGATGCAAAGACGATAACATGGCCCTCAAGGAACTCAGAATAGATGAGAAGGTAAGTCTAATACATACGCTAAGAGCAATGAGGTCGATGAACCTAGGGTAAGAGATGCAGACTCCTCAAACCAAGGATGCCTTCTGGAAAAGAAGATATCTGAGCCAAGTCAGAGGTTGTGCAGCAGTGATCCAGCAAAATGAATAGTGGGACAAAGTCAGCAATAAGAGCACTCTAGGTAAAGGAAATACAAACAAAAAAATGTCAACGTCTGTCAGGACTTGCTGCCTTCTGATGTTGTCTTAAGTGCTTTCCATGCAGTGTTAACTCTGATGACACCGTGCTCAATGCAACCACTACTATCAGCGTCCCTGTTTTTCAAATGTAACAATAAGGCTGTAAAAGTTAAGCAGCTTGCCCAAACAGTGGATGGTACACATCAGAATGAGGATTTGAACTCAGGTCAATATAATTCTAAAGCCTCATTTTTGATAGAGACAAGCTACACTGTTCTCCCAAAGTGATGAGGAAAGGCACCAAATGTGGGTGACAGTATATCATCAGAGGGTAATGACTACAAAGAGTGCTGTTTCCAGATGGTAATGGGGGAAGCACAGAGCAGCTCAAGATTACATGAAACTTTTTATTTTTTTGTACTTTAGGCTCTGGGGTACATGTGCACATCCTGCATCCTGTAGGATTGTTGCATAGGTACATACATGCCATGGTCATTTGCTGTCTCCACCCCCGCCGCCTACATCAGGCATTTCTCCCAGTGTTAGCCCTCCCTATCCTCCCCCTCCTTGCTGTCCCTCCCCCCTCCCCGGCCCTCCACCCACCACCCCCAGCCCAGTGAGTGTTGTTCCCTTTCCTGTACCCAAGTGTTCTCATTGTTCATCAGCCGCCTATGAGTGAAAACATGCAGTGCTTGGTTTTCTGTTCTTGTGTCAGTCTGCTGAGAAGGAGGGTTTCCAAATTCATCCATGTCTCTACAAAGGACACAAACTTGTCATTTTCTATGGCTGCATAGTATTCCATGGTGTTTATGTGCCACATTTTCTTTGTCCAGTCTTTCATTGATGGGCATTTGGGTTGGGTCCAGGTCTTTGCTATCATAAACAGTGGTGCAATGAACATGTGTGTGCATGTGTCTTTATAATAGAATGGTTTATAATCCTTTGGGTATATACATAGTAATGGGATTGCTGAGTCAAATGGTATTTCTGGTTCTAGATCCTTGAGGAATCACCACACTGTCTTCCACAATGGTTGAACTAATTTACACTCCCACCAACAGTGTTAAAGTGTTCCTTTTTCTCCACATCCTCTCCAGCATCTGTTGTCTCCAGATTTTTTAATGATTCTAATTGGTGTGAGATGGTATCTCAATGTGGTTTTGATTTGCATTTCTCTAGTGACCAGTGATAATGAGCATTTTTTCATGTTTCTTGGCTGCATAAATGTCTTCTTTTGAAAAGTGTCTGTTCATATCCTTCGCTTACTTTTGAATGAGTTTGTGTTTTTCTTGTAAATCTGCTTTAGTTCTTTGTAGATTCTGGACATTAGCCCTTTGTCAGATGGGTAGATTGCAAAAGTTTTTTCCCATTATGTTAGTTGCCAATTCACTTTAATGATTGTTTTTCTGCTGTGTAGAAGCTCTTAATTAGATCCCATTTGTCTATTTTGGCTTTTGTTGCTGTTGCTTTTGGTGTTTTAGTCATGAAGTTCTTGCCTATGCCTATGTCCTGAATGGTTGGGCCTAAGTTTTCTTCTAGAGTTTTTATGGTGTTTGTTCTTATGTTTAAATCTTTAATCCACCTGTAGTGAATTTTTTATAACATGTAAGGAAGGGGTCCAGTTTCAGCTTCCTACATATGGCTAGCCAGTTTTCCCAATACCATTTATTAAACAGGGAATCCTTTCCCCATTGCTTTTGTCTGTTGTCAAAAATCAGATCCTTGTAGATGTGTAGTGTTGCTTCCGAGGCCTTTTTTGAGATGGAGTTTCACTCTTGTTGCCCAGGCTGGAGTGCAATGGTGCAATCTTGGCTCATTGCAACCTCTACCTCCTGGGTTCAAGTGATTCTCCTGTTTTAGCTTCCCAAATAGCTGGACTTATAGGCACCCACCACCACACCTGGCTAATTTTTGTATTTTTAGTAGAGATGGAGTTTCACCATGTTGGCCAGGCTTGTCTCGAATTACTGACCTCAGGTGATTCACCCACCTTGGCCTCCCACAGTGCTGGTATTACAGATGTGAGCCAGCAAGCCTGGCCACATGAAACCTCTTATGTACCATGTGAAGAGGTTGGATGTTATCCTGGGGCAACAGGATCTCAGAAGAGGTTTAAGCAGTTAAATGCCATGGCCAGATGTGTTTTATGTAAATTCATTCTCTTTGGTCTCACACCGCAGTAACATGAGAGGAACAAGATCAGAGACAAAAAGACTAGTAAGATCTAATGGTAACCAGGAAAGAGGGTGTCTGAATTAGGACAGTGGGAGCTCAGATGGAGGAGAGTGAGACCATTTGAGAAATACTGAAGAACAGTAGGACTGGTAGATATAATGGGTGTAGGCACAAAGGAAGAGGAGGAGGAGGAGGAAGAAGAGTTAAGGGTGACTCCAGGTCTTTGTTGGAATGACTAAGTGAATGTTAGTGCCTCCAACTGGAAAAAGAGAAGGAGAACTGTTTGAGTTCAGATAACACAATAGATTCCTAATTACATAAGCTAATTTCTGTAAATTTGTTACATAAATTATGTCAGCTCGTTTGACTTGGTTTTGATATGGCTCATGGTTATACCTATCACAGCTGGTTCTGGGACTCAACCACAATCAGAATTTTTCTTCCATTCTCTCAGCTGGAATTTCCTTTTGCAGCACCCTTGGGCTCACTATGGTGGTGATAACAATTGACAGGCTTTATTTTCCGATCAATCATCATCACAGCTGAAGAGGCTTGGCTTTTAGCAACCACATCAACTCTTGGGAAGAAACTTGAACAGTTCCCACTTGGCTCATATATCTGCCCCCTGGAAAATCACTGAGTGGATGGGAAGAAAGAATATGAACAGCGATCAGCGATTCTGGATTATGTGTCCTTCCTGCTGGTGGGAGGAAGTAGAGTCAGGGAAGGCTCTGAAAGAGCGAGCAGTCCCATTACCAAAATAGATTTGTCTAGTGAACAGGCCAAAGCAACAGAAACCCACTCCATGGGAAAACATCCCATCTGATTATATGACTGCGGAATGTAGAGGGAGAAGACAAGGTTGAAGGTAAACACTTGGAAGTCATCAGCCATCCTTGAAGTTAAAACTGAAGGAGAGTATAGATAAGATTGAGCCAAGGATGAAAGAATTCAGAGAATACCACTCTTTAAGACAGGAAGAGGAACAGAAACTAGAGAGAAAACAGAGGAGGAGAGGAATCATGTGTCAAAGAATGCATGAGCATTGTTTCATTTAACTTCATTACCAGTACATCCCTATAAAGAGGGCATGAGGATTCTTTTTCCTGTTTTAACAGTAAAATTACTTTGAATCTGAGCTATTATTCTTGCTCATCATCAAACAAATCTGCTAAGTGGTTGAGCTGGGATTGGAATATTTTGTGAGACTCCAACTCCATTCTATTAGAAAGATGAGAGATTCCCCACCAAGGATCTAAGATGTACCCTGTTCCAAGATGCTTTCTCCTAGCACGTGGGAGGATTT
Organism: Sapajus apella; assembly: GCF_009761245.1. Lineage (NCBI taxonomy): Eukaryota > Metazoa > Chordata > Mammalia > Primates > Cebidae > Sapajus > Sapajus apella. The sequence continues at coordinate 70,717 of NW_022436945.1, read as the reverse complement.
ATTTTTAAAACACATATTTTCTTCTTGGCAGTAAATAGCGTCTTTGCTCCACAAAGAAACCAAATTAAAAACAGTTCTGATCCTCTTGCTTCAGAAGAATTTATACTTACTCAAGGATTCTCAATCTGTCCTTGATTACATGGGTCTCAGTTATAGGCTTGAGAAAACAGAAATGTAGAATGTGAGCACTAAGATAATTAGAAACCATCTAGTAAAGGATCCAGTGGTGGACTTCAGCGAGATCTATTTGGAAACCCTTGAAATTGAATGCAAAATTATGTTTGTGTACAATGAATTTTTTTATGGGAAGAATTTCTATTCTTTGAATTCTCGAAAGTGTATGAGTCCAAGTACCCTCACTTTGCAGACATGGAAATTAGTCATTTATATTCCGTGGGCCTCCAACTCATATCATAAGGCCTTGATAGAATTAGGTCTAGACCTTAGGTCTCTTGATTCCCAGAGCATGACTGTCTCAGGAAGCCTCTGTCTGTAAAAATCCTATTAAGTGCCTGAAAGAAAGGCTTCTGGCCTTGAGATCACCTATACATTTTTTGGCTAGTAAGGTTTCCTCCTCTTGTAAATATTCCTTCAAAAATAAAATTTGTAGTTATTAGACTATCACTTACAAGCACAGGGAATATGAGATGTGGATTTGACGACGTCGGCAACTGGCAACTGCACAGAAAACCAGGGCTCTGTTGCCTTCCTACCTCCTAACTCATCGCCATGTCCAAGAGGAGGAGGAGAGAGGGCCTTAGGTGTGAGAATCCACATCTGCTGAGCACTCAGGGGAGAATGAGCTTAGGAAGATCTTGGTTTGGGTTTCCTGAATCAGAGCCTGTGATGAAGATGTGTGTGTAAGTGGTTCATTAAAGATGTGCTTCCAAACAAAACTGGGAAAGAACAACAAGGCAGGGGCAGAAGTCAGGGGAGTGTGATGTCAGAGTCCTCTCGAGTGTGGCTACAGCCTGATCCTCAGAGGTGAGAATTTACTCAGAGCATCTTAGAGCTCATCCAGTTTTGAAGCCTAGAATCTGAGGTGCCTTAGTTCTGCTGCAAGGGGCTTACACTTTAGCACCTACAGCTCTTTGTGTGCTTTGTGGTATAGGCAACAAAGGCAGATCCAGTAGCTCAACTACAATCCTGGGAAGAAAAGAGGTAAATGTGAGCCATGGGAGAAAATGCATGTCTGTTGGGAGGATGTACAGAGAATAGTGAAAAAGGATCTGAAGGGGACAGAATGTTAACATCTAGTGAAGGAAGGAAAATGAAAATTTATTGAAAATACTTCTCACTATCCTCCTTTTTCCCTCTCATTACGAAGTTCAAAAGGAAGCTTGCTATGGATTTCTCTGTATTATCATTTAATATAGGACAAATAATTTACCATATGGCAGCACAGCTATTATGGAGCTTCATTGGACATTTGTACAGTTAAACTTGAGCTTCTGAGCCACAGTTGACTAATACAGGTGCTAATAATTTTATGTCGTCTCGGGGAAAATGGTCTCCTCTTTTATGTTTAACATATATGGCTTCAGATCCTTTGAATGGCAAAGGAAGGCACCTTTGGAAATGGATCTTTCAGCAAAATTTACAAGGCTGTAAAACATATCTTTACTAGCCTAGTGAAGAGGGTACCATTTCCACACAGACCCCCATGAAGTTAAATCTAGCTTAGGTACTGGAAAACTCTGGATAAGTGTTTAACAGTTTTTGAAAACAGCTTTTGTGGAAAGAGCACAAAAGTAATCAACTCATTTTATTAATATTTGAATATTTTATTCTAACAGTATAAAGTATGAAAAATTAGTGTATTTGAATCATTTCAAAGCAAGTTTCACACTAGCAGATTTCAGATTTTAGCGCCTTGAAAAGAAATATTCAGAGTGAAGACACGTGGCAACGCAGGCTGCAGGTGACCTGGGGGGATGCTCATCTGACTTCGGTGGAGTTCACCTCACAGAGCAGTCACTTGAATTTTTCCTCTGCGTTTTGAGAGTGCCACAAAACGCACTTAAAGAATGAGAAAGGAGTTCACTAATTTCACTGCTAGTGGTTAGAAGATGAACTAGAAACAAAAGCAGAAAGGTTGTAGGATGGACTGGGAGGTCAAATGGTCCGAAGGAGCTGAGGATGCAGTAAACGGTCTTACTCTCCCATCGCGCGCGCAGTGCACCTCCCATCAGGAGAGCTGTCCCAGAAACAGGAACTTGCCGAGTGTAATCCAGCTCCACTCTTTTGCGTTAACTACACAGGTCACAATGTATTTATGTACTTAAATGGTTTTCCCAGCTTGCCGAGTTGGCTTAAAGTTTGTTCTGCATTTATGGCCTACTGGTTCACTTTGTTGTGTTGATAAGCGTTACCACAAATTGTGCTTTCCTTAGCCTCTTTTACAATGCTGCTCACACTTCACCAACAACAAAGGCAGTCTCCTTCGCAGCCTGGTAGTCCCCCATTTTCCTCCAGCGAATAGCCTCCGCCTCCCTGAGCGGGGCAGACAGAGCAGGCACACGCAGCCCCCAGCATCTGCCAACCTCTCTCCGCGCCCGCAGTCGCATGCCCGCCCCACACCCCGCTCCGGGCCCCGCCCACCTCCTTTTTTCAATTGCTTTACGTTTATTCACCTCATTTGGGTGCTATTATTTATCTCCACTTTAGAAATGAGGGTAGCAGAGAAAGATGAAAGGTGGTAAAACGTATCTTTATTAGCCTAGTAAAGTCAATGCCATTTCCGCACAGACCTCCATGCAGTTAAAGAAAAGAGTTTGATTAGGTCCCATTTGTCTATTCTGGCTTTTGTTGTCAATGCTTTTGGTGTTTTGGTCATGAAGTCCTTGCCTACACCTATGTCCTGAATGGTTCTGCCTAGATTTTCTTCTAGGGTTTTTATGGTGTTAGGTCTTATGTTTAAGTCTTTAATCCATCTGGAGTTAATTTTAGTGTAAGGTGTCAGGAAGGGGTCCAGTTTCTGCTTTCTGCACATGGCTAGCCAGCTTTCCCAACACCATTTATTGAACAGGGAATCCTTTCCCCATTGCTTGTTTTTGTCTGGTTTGTCAAAGATCAGATGGTTGTAGATATGTTGTGTTGCCTACGAGACCTCTGTTCTGTTCCATTGGTCTATATCTCTGTTTTGGTACCAGTACCATGCGGTTTTGAATTCTGTAGCCTTGTAGTATAGTTTGAAGTCTGGTAGTGTGATGCCTCCTGCTTTGTTCTTTTTGCTTAGAATTGACTTGGCTATGCGGCCTGGGCTCTCTTTTGGTTCCATATGAAGTTTAAGGTGGTTTTTTCCAGTTCTGTGAAGATAGTCATTGGTAGCTTGATGGGGATAGCATTGAATCTGTAAATTACTTTGGGCAGTATGGCCATTTTCACGATATTGATTCTTCCTAACCATGAACATGGAATGTTTCTCCATCTGTTTGTGTCCTCTCTTGTTTCGTTGAGCAGTGGCTTATAGTTCTCCTTGAAGAGGTCCTTTACGTTCCTTGTTAGTTGTATTCCTAGGTATTTTATTCTCTTTGTGGCAATTGTGAACAGAAGTTTGTTCTTGATTTGGCTCTCTTTAAGTCTGTTATTGGTGTATAGGAATGCATGTGATTTTTGCACATTGATATTGTATCCTGAGACTTTGCTGAACTTGCTTATCAGTTTCAGGAGATTTGGGGCTGAGACGATGGGGTCTTCTAGATATACAATCATGTCGTCTGCAAATAGAGACAATTTGACTTCCTCCTTTCCTATTTGAATACCCTTTATTTCTTTTTCTTGCCTGATTGCTCTGGCTAGAACTTCTAATACTATATTGAATAGCAGTGGTGAGAGAGGGCATCCTTGTCTGGTGCCACATTTCAAGGGGAATGCTTCCAGTTTTTGCCCATTCAGTATGATATTGGCTGTTGGTTTGTCATAAATAGCTTTTATTATTTTGAGATACGTTCCATCAATACCTAGTTTATTGAGGGTTTTTAGCATAAAGGGCTGTTGAATTTTGTCAAAGGCCTTCTCTGCATCAATTGAGATAATCATGTGGTTTTTGTCTTTGGTTCTGTTTATGTGGTGAATTACGTTTATAGACTTGTGTATGTTGAACCAGCCTTGCATCCCTGGGATGAAGCCTACTTGATCATGGTGGATAAGCTTTTTGATGTGCTGTTGCAATTGGCTTGTCAATATTTTATTGAAGATTTTTGCATCTATGTTCATCGTGGATATTGGCCTGAAGTTTTCTTTTCTTGTTGAGTCTTTGCCGGGTTTTGGAATCAGGATGATGTTGGTCTCAAAAAATGATTTGGGAAGAATTCCCTCTTTTTGTATTGTTTGGAATAGTTTCAGAAGTAATGGTACCAGCTCCTCTTTGTATGCCTGGTAGAATTCAGCTGTGAACCCGTCTGGACCTGGACTTTTTTTGGGTGGTAAGCTCTTAATTGCTGCCTCAACTTCAGACCTTGTTATGGGTCTGTTCAGGGTTTCGGCTTCTTCCTGGTTTAGACCTCATAGTTTTAACATCCTCTTAGACCCTATATCCAACTGCCCTTGAAAGATATGGGTGTTTCCCTTCCCCCAGTGCACAGCTAAGTTGATTAAAGACTGTAAGTTCCTATGAGGAAGGACTGGGAAAATAACTTGTGAATATACTTGCTGTCCCATTGCAGGATCTTTCCTCAAGGAAATTCAGGCTTCTGTTTAATCAGTGGCTCAGTTCTGGAAACTAAGAATCATGGTTTTCCACTGGGAAGGCTGAAGTCAGTCTCAGTATTAATGAATCTATTAGTAGTTTTTGTTGGCTGCCCATCGACCTTGCCCCTAGCAACTTGGTGGTGTATTATCTATCACTATGGATTCCTACAGGTGAGACCTTCTGGTTGTGATTCTAGCCTTGCTGCCTATTTCTACATGTGTCTACCTTGCCTCTGACAGTTTATGCCACCACCAGACCCCCCTATTCCTAAAACCTACCATTCTTCTTAGCACAAAGCTGCCTGGTGCTAGAACAGCCTCCTGGGCTATCTGTCAATCTTGGCCAGAGGGCATATCTGAGCTCCCTAGGAAATTACTCAACTATGTGCTTCTCAAAATGAGAGTAAATCAAGTAAGAATAGAACAAAGGCCAGGTAAGGGAAATCCCCAGGTGGTGGTGAAGGGGTGAAGCCCTGGAAGACATCTCTAATTCACTCATCCCCATACTTGCATCAGGAAGGGTGAGCCACTTTTCCCAAGCCTTAGCATACCTTGAAATAAACTCACTTAAGTCTTATTTTTGACCACCACATTGGACTGACACTCTGAAAAGCTTGGAATTCTCCCCACAGCTGACTTTAATTCTGAACTCTCTCAAGCAACTGAGACATTCCGGCCCCCAGCTCACTGTCAGCTGTCACATCTTGAGGCCCGTTGTCTGCTTCTCTTAAGAAGCATGGCACTTGGCTCTGTTCAGTAGGAAGTGTATCTGGCAGTTTTAGCAACATACCACATTTATTGGGTGTAGTCAAGGTAGGGCTGCAAGATAAACACTGGATGTTAAATCTGAATTTCAGAGCAACCACTGTTTTTAGTATGTTCTAAATAAGTATATTCTAAATGCTGGATGACACGTGGCCTATCAAACAAAAACTTCATCCTTTATTTGAAGTTTAGGCTTACCTGAGCGTCTGCATTTTTAATTTTAATTTAATTTTTTTGAGACAGAGTCTCATTCTCCTAGGCTGGAGTGCAGTGGTGCGATCTCGGCTCACTGCAACCTCCACCTCCTTGGTTCAACTGATTCTCCTGCCTCAACTTCCTGAGTAGATGGAATTACAGGTGCATGCCACCACGCCTGGCTAATTTTTGTATTTTTAGGAGAGACAAGGTTTCCCCATGTTGGTCAAACTGGTCTCAAACTCCTGACCTCATGATCTGACTGCCTAGGCCTCCCAAAGTGCTGGGATTACAGTTATGAGCCACCATGCCCAGCCGAGCATCTTATTTTTATTTGCTAAATCTGGAAACCCAAATTCGGAGTGGCTTCTGTACACACAGTTTTGAGGCAAACAAGCAACATTGAGGCAAAGTTTTGTCAGAGGCATTTAAACCAGAACAACTCCATCTTGAATAGGAACTGGGTTAAATAAGGCTGAGACCTACTGAGTTGCATCCCCAGACAGTTAAAATTAAGGCATTCTAAGTCACAGGGTGAGACAAGAGGTCAGCACAAGGTGCAGGTCATAAAGACCTTGCTGATAAAACAGGTTGCAGTAAAGACGTTGGCCAAAACCCACCAAAACCAAGATGGCAACAAGAGTGACAGTGGTCATCCTCACTGCTGCACTGTGTGTTGCCAGATTCTGCACAAATTTGGCATAGAGTTTAACATGCAAAGAACTGTCATAATATAGTTACAGCTCCCTGCCCCCACTACCCCTAAAAGAAGATAGGTTTGGTTTTCTATGGTTCATATAGCAAGTAAGCACTGAAAATGTGAGGCAAGATCCCATGGATTTACATTCCAGTCATGTTAGTTAGGGTTCCCCAGAGCAGCAGAACCAATAGAATATAGGTAGATGAATAAGAGATATATGAATACATATACAGGAAGATTATAAGAAACTGACTCACAATTACAGAGACCAAAAAGTCCCATGATCTGCCACCTGCAGCCCGGAGCCCCAGGAAAGCCGGCGGTAATTCAGTCTAGGTTCAAAAGCCTAAGAACCAATGGAGCCAATGACTGAACAAGGGAACCAATGACCAACACAAAAAGAAAGCAAATTTGCTTTTCCACTTTTTGTTCTATTCTAGCCCTCATGAAATTAGATAATGCCAACCCACATTAGTGAGGATGATCTTTATTCAGTCTACTGATTCAAATGCTAATCTCCTCCAGAAAAACCTTACAGGTAACATCCAACTGGCCACCTGGGCATCTCCTAGCCTCGACAATGAACTGTCACACTAGCTATGTCATTCATTGGCCACATGGCCTTGAATACACTCAGTCCCTCTTTATGCCCGTTTCCTCATCTGTAAAGTAGGAATGTTAAAAGTTCCCACCTCATGGAGTTGATATAAAGATTAAATGAGTTAATACATGTAACACCAGAGCTACACCTGGTGCACAGTAAAGTCTCATTGAAAGGTAGCTGTTACTGTTATTGTCATTCTGTGTTTACATCCTGCTGAAGTTGAAAAATCTCATCACCTGGCTCCTTTCACTTCCTTCTTCCAAATCTATCTGGGAGAATGGGGCTACTATGGACTTTATTCCAAAGGTGCTAGTGAATTTTTAATCAATTTCCTTTATTTCTTCCCAGTCTGAGTTATGCCAGTAGCAGCTAATATTTGTTATAAACTTACTAACAGGAAGTGTCCTAAAAACAAGACATAACCCCTTTTGCTAAATCTCACAACAATCTAAGTGGTTGCCACCATTATTATCCCAATATTATTCATGCAGGGACCTCCCCTCAGCACAGCTGGAAGTGGCCGTGCTTAGGGTTGACTCCAGGCCAGTGTTTCCCCCAGAGCTGCTAACTATGATCCTATTAGTTATCCTTATACTGTTTCTTCATTTCACGATGACGCTTATTCAAATTCCACCTGACCTCTAAAGTTCAGTTCTATCCTTTCATGTAAGTCAGAGTGGCCTATGCAAGGCTATTTTAACCTTTTTGTGTGCTGTTTTTTAAATTGTATTTTCAATGGAGAAACACATCATCTGTTTACAAAATAGCTCTTGAAAAATACAAGGAGTACAGATACTATAAAATAAAGCAAACTCCAGTCATGAGACACTACATACATCATGAGAAAGTAACATTCTGATCTCCAGGTTATGAAAACTGTAAATAAAGTCACTACACAGAAGAGGTTCAAGTTTCCAGCTTAGCAAAACTTGAGTGCAGTTACATGAAACGTTTAATAAACTGAATTGTTTTCCCCGATGTGTAAACAAAATGACAAGACTAAATTTGTGCCTGGTAATTTCAATCTAACTCTGAAGCTACACAACACACACGGACACCTTGTACACTTCACCTGTTAGGATGACCATCTTTTTTCTTAGGTGGTGGGAAGAAGGGCAAGGTGACTGTGTAAAGCAAAGGAGTGAAAAGTAGAAATATTGTATACTAGACATTATAAAGTCATGGTGCAAAGAAAGCTTTGATTAATGCATAGCCTAACAGCAAAAAGACTACACTCCCAACTTCGGAAAATTACTTTAGAAGGATAGGGGAAGAGTTTAAGTAATTGTAGCTTAACATGAAAAATGCGCATGTGATAGAGTGGAGCACAATGGAGGATTCATAAAATATGCTCATCAGAAGAATCTGTTAAGTTTACTTTGTCCAAATTAGGAATAAGTTTGTCAACATCTGACATCCCTCATACTTTGTAAAGATAGACGTTCTGCTGCTTAATTATGAGAAATTATTTTATTCAAAGAAACTCTTAATATTTTGATAAAATAAAGGAGCAGACAGCTGACCAGATGCCAAAGTGCTTGCTAAAAATGATTTTTAAAATGTTTCTACATGTAAAATGTACTGACAAATTTTGGTAAACCATTTAAAAATAAGAATTAGTTTTAAAATCTTAGGAAAAAATGCCTTTTTGCCTACATTTAAAACTGAAAATTTACTATACGTAGGAGTTCTGTGGAGTATACAAAATTCCTCTTAGAGATCAAATGGCCATCCCAGGCGGATATCATGTTTCACAGGCATTACTTTTAGTCACCTTCAAATTTCAGCCATGGGACCAAAATTCAGTGTTCTGTGCCATGTGGCCACAGGGTCATTGGTTTCACATTATGGCTTAAGAAAACAGTGGCATTTTGTTTCTTATGAAATAAGTCTTACCTTGTGCATACAAGCAGAAAGATAAAGGAAGAAAAGAGGGGAGGGAAAGGCACAAGAAGCTTTTTGTTTGTTTTGAAGACAACAGATTGAAGGCAAAAGAATACAGAGCCATCATGCTCAGCAAACTGACACAAAACAGAAGACCAAATACCGCACGTTCTCACTCATAAGTGGCTGTTGAACAATGAGAACACATGGACACAAGGAGGGGAACATCACACACTGGGATCTGTTGGGGGCAGGAGGCTAGGGGAGGGATAGCAGCGAGTGGGTAGATTGGGGAGGGATAGCATTAGGAGAAATACCGAATGTAAGTGATGGGGGGATGGATGCAGGAAACCACCATGGCATGTGCATACCTATGTGACAATCCTGCACATGTACCCCAGAACTTAAAGAACAACAACAAAAAATAGAGTTTTCAGTTTTCTTTGCTGACTGGTTGCTGATTTGTATGCACTATAATTCTATAAATGAAACCAATATATCATTTCTTAATCATGACCCCCTCAAAACCAAGTTATTTTCTAATTATTCTTTCAATGTCAAATGTACCCTAGAGTTGACATTTCAGTTTTAAGTGTTACAGCTACCTCACAGGAATTGAACTAGATGTATTGTGCCTTTTTACTTGGAAAGTGAAGTCAAAGGGACAAGAAATAAAGGAAGCAAACTTGTTATTTTGAAGGAATCTCCTTTCTCCTGGAGATCTAATACCTGCTATTTCCCAGATCTGTGCAGCAGATGGCAGTGTTCAATTAGTCAAAATAAAATTCTAGCCTATGGACTTCCTGTTTAATTCTAAATTGCTCCATGACCCCTCAGTGCTTCCTGGTAGTACTTTATAAAGTGTCAGCTAATTTAAATAGTATCACTATATTATGAAAGTCATCCAGAGTGCCAGGGGAGATGTGAATTAACTTCACATTAGTGACAGGAAACTCAGTGGCTGACCCAGAATCCATGTCTTCTGGCTTCTAGTTCAGTGTTAGCACTGTGAATTATACTTCTGTGAATTAAAGAAGTATTAAAGATGATGGGGATGCTTCTCGATCTTCCTCCTACATGAGAAATTCTTGTCCACTGGACCATGCTCCTGTCCAGCCTTCCCCCCCTCTCCCATTATATGTTCTGTGTTGCTATACTATCTCAAAACAACTCTTCTAAAACTAGTTTAATGACAATAGGTGTATTCAAGCAGAAAAAACAAAGCAGGGAGAAATTAAGTCCTGTGATACCAGTCTAAGGTGTGCCTCGCCATGATTTTCATGTGTTTATCTTACTTAGGGTTTGCTGAGCTTCTTAGATCTGGACATTTATGTCTTTCCCTACATTTGAAAATGTTTCTCCTGTCATTTCTTCAAATATTTTTACCTGCAATTCTCTGCTCTTTGTCTTTAGGACTCCTGCTACCTAGATATTGGCTTTTTCAATATTGTTCCACAAGTTCCTGAGGCTCTTCATTTTTTCCAGTATTTTTCCCTATTCTTCAGATTGGATAAATTCTATCATTCTATCCTAGAAGCTAAGATATCAACTCTTATTGCTTATAGGAGTTTTCTTTTTCTCTGGAAGCTCTACCACATTTTTGATTCTAGGGAAAAATCTAGATCCCTTGACCCATAATGGGCCCAGGCCATTATGCTACTGCCAAATGCAGCATGATAAATGCTTCAGGTGATGGATACCCCATTTTATGCCTGTATCAAATGTCTTATGTACCCCATATGTATAAAACTTAATTTTTTAAAACCTAATTTTTAAAAAAAGGAGCAATGATGTTTAAGGGACAGGGGGCACTGTACGTAAGAGGCTGTTATAACCATTGCCTTCTCCAGCTCCCAAAGAAGTTTTCCTGGGACTTAAGGACCAGTCTACCTGTAGGAAATGCTTGTTTATAAATTGGAAGAACCCTCTATTAAAATTTTAAAAATTGTTTCAAAACAAACACTTAAGAATTTTTGATATTTTATTTATCTTCACTTAAATTTTTGTAAGATAGAAAGTATTTACATTCTAAGATACTTTCTTCCCTCACCTACCTGTCCACTGCTGGTCAGAGTTAAATCCTATTTTGAGATTGCTTTAGGTGTGAAATTTACATGATTCATATTCCATTGATAATGCTATTAATACTATTCCAAGTTGTAAGCTTTTCATAGCTTCTTTTCCCTCTTGATGCAAGTTAATGGAATTGCCTTGAAATTCCTTGTTTCTTTTTCTAAAGCATTTCCACGAGAAAAGCAAAGATCTAACTTAAGTGTAAAATCCTCAGCATCCCCACTGAGTTGCAGAAGAACAAAAATATGAAAATTGGCATTAGATCCAGTATTAGAGATCCTAAAAAGACCTGTAGGGAACTCTTCTGAACATAATTTAGAAGGTTTGAAGATTATGAGGTAAAATGACTTAAAATAATTACATTTTAATTCTAGTTGACATAACATAATCCAATTAAAACATTAGATAATTAAAATTGCCTTGATTTGGGGATTTCAAAGATAGCTATATACATTCACCCTGATTCTATCAGGTGAAATGAAAATGCAAACCCAACATGTTAGATTTTATTTCATGCAAGATTTTGGCTTTTTTTTTTTAAACAATGTCTATATGACATGCCTCTAAATCCTAACATTTGCCTCATAGAGCAGGTAATTTACTATAACCTAAACATTTATTATCTAAGTGCGAACAGATGTTCAATTATTAGATACTAGGTTGATTATATTCTATTTTTTCTTGGAAACTCATACTATAGTGCAAACTATGTGGCTCTACAACTTCTTCCATTTTCCTTAAAATTTTGCTAGGAGAGTGTGTTAAATTTATCTGACAAATCCTTAATATTGGGTATTTTTTTTCTTTTCAAAAATGCCAAATTGATTATTCCTAACCATGAGCATGGAATGTTTTTCCATCGTTTGTGTCCTCTCTTGTTTACTTGAGCAGTGGTTTGTAGTTCTCCTTGAAGAGGTCCTTCACATCCTTTGTTAGCTGTATTCCCAGGTATTATATTCTCTTTGTAGCAATTGTGAATGGGAGTTTGCTAATGATTTGGCTGTTTGTCTGCTATTGGTGTATAGGAATGCTTGTGATTTCTGCACACTGATTTTGTATCCTGAGACTTAGCTGAAGTTGCTTATCAGCTTAAGGAGATTTTGGGCTGAGATGTTGGGGTCTTCCAAATATACAATCAGCAAATAGAGACAATTTGACTTCCTCTTTTCTTAACTGAATACTCTTTATTTGACCTTCTTCACAGAACTGGAAAAAATCACTTTAAACTTCACATGGAACCAAAAGAGAGCACACATAGCCAAGACAATTCTAAGCAAAATGAACTAAGCTGGAAGCATTATGCTACCTGACTTCAAACTATACTACAGGGTTACAGTAATCAAAACAGCATGGTACTGGTAGCAAAACAGAGACATAGACCAATGGAACAGAACAAAGGCCTCAGAAGAAGTGCCACACATCTACAACCATCTCATCTTTGACAAACCAGGCAAAAACAAGCAACGGGGAAAGGATTCCCTGTTTAATAAATGGTGTTGGGAAAACTGGCTAACCATGTGCAAAAGTTGAAACTGGACCCCTTTCTTACACGTTACACTGAAATTAACTCCAAATGGATTAAAGATTTAAAAATAAGACCTAACATCATAAAAACCCTAGAAGTAAACCTAGGCGCAAAACCATTCAGGACAAAGGCATAGGCAAGGGCTTTATGATTAAAACACTAAAAGCAATGGAAACAAAAGCCAAAATAGACAAATGGGATCTAATTGAACTTAAGAGTTTTTGTGCTGCAAAAGAAACAATCATCAGAGTGAACTGGAAACCAACAGAATGGGAATTTCTTTTTTGCAATCTGCCCATCTGACAAAGGCCTAATATCCAGAATCTACAAAGAACTAAAACAGATTTATGAGGAAAAAAAACAAACTCATTCAAAAGTGGGCAAAGGATATGAACAGACACTTTTCAAAAGAAGACATACATGAGGCCAACAAACATTAAAAAATGCTCCTCACTGGTCATCAGAGAAATACAAATCAAAACCACATTGAGATACCATCTCACGCCAGTTAGAATGGTGCTCATTAAAAAATCTGGAGACAACAGATGCTGGAGAGGATGTGGAGAAATAGGAACACTTTTGCACTGTTGGTGGGAGTGTAAATTAGTTTAACCATTGTGGAAGACAGAGTGGTGATTCCTCAAGGATCTTGAAATAGAAATTCCATTTGACCCAGCAATCCCATTGCTGAGTATATACCCAAAGGGTTATAAATTGTTCTATTATAAAGACACATGTACACGTATGTTCACTGCAGAACTGTTTACAATAGCAAAGACCTGGAACCAACCCAAATGCCCATCAATCATGGACTGGACAAAGAAAATGTGGCACATATACATCATGGAATACTATGCAGCAATAAAAAATGATGTGTTCATGTCCTTTGTAGGGACATGGATGAATCTGGAAACGCACATTCTCAGCAAACTGACACATGAACAGAAAACCAAACACTACATGTTCTCACTCATAGGCGGGTGATGAACAATGAGAACACATGGACACAGGGAGGGGAACGTCACACACTGGGATCTGTTGGGGGGTGGGGAGCTAGGGGAGGGACAGCAGGGGGTGGGGAGGTTGGGGAAGCATAACGCTGAGAGAAATGCCTGATGTAGGTGTTGGGGGGATGGAGGCAGCAAACCACCATGGCATGTGTGTGCCTATGCAACAATCCTGCAAGATCTGTACATGTTCCCCAGAACTTAAAGTACAATTAAAGAACAAATACACACAAAAAAAGCCTAATTAACTCAGACTAATAGAATAGTGAGATAGTTTAGTTTTCTGGGAATTTCTAGGATAGTACTTCTAAAAAATAATGTTCATAGTCCACATTACTTCTATGTATGATTTTCTAGTTTCTTGTGAACTTATAAATCCATAACACTTAAGACTATTAAAATCAGTGTACCATAAACATTGACTTCTGACTATCTGTGTGTGTATGTGTGTTGCATTCACAATTATATCAAGGTAAAGTTAACAATTAAGATGATTAATTACCTCCAGAGAACAGAAGCCTGTTGAATCAGAGAAAAAAAAATTAGGCTTCGTAATTGTACTCCACCTGGGAGTAGGGTTTGTTTGAACAGTAGATGCTTTGGGGCACTGTATTCTGATTTGTTTTTCAAACATACTCCAGATTCTCTCTTTTGGGGCTTAACATGAGTTAAAGCAAAATCAAAGGAGTATTAAAAAAAAGATGCATTCAGCAAATAATGCTAGATTTACATCTAAAAGGTAAGCTGATAAACTTAACTGATACATTTTAAGAGCAGAGGAGAGGTTGGAGTGAGCCATGAGGCACATGAACCCAACAGTACAGAAAATGTGGTAGAAACAGATATGACTGCCAGCACAGGACAGAGGCAGAATCATCGTATGCAATTGTGTGATAAAAATATTGAAGGACCTGGTGGAGTTAGGTGGCCGGTGGGAGAAGTTATAAGCTGTAAAATCCCAGATACAAGAACAGTATTTGACTGTTATACTGTTAAGGGAACCATGTGGCAAGTATGCACAATGTGACCGTAAGGACTCAAGAAAAACATATTCTAGAATGCTGATGTGGAAAATTATTTTCTCTTTAATTATTCTCTTTCCAGCTTTGTGTTCAGCGATGTCACATTGGCAGCTTCAGATAGGCCGTGGTGGGAGAATTTATGTCTTGAAAACCAGAAAACACTACAAATCAGAACTTTTTAAAAGAGAGCTGCCATTTACTAGCACACCCCTGGATAAAAAGTCTTGGGATTTTTTGTAAATTTCTAATAAAGGTTGGGTTTTTAAGGTCCTCTAAAAATTAACCTGATAACTTGAATGGTTTCAAATAGTGAATGCTGTTCTGAAAACAGAATTTATTTGCTGGGAGGCATACCTAAACCTGGGAATGATCTATTTTCAAGGAGACATAATAAAAGAAAAAATTAGTCAATGTTCTTAATATCATTTTGTGAAGTTAGATTTGACAAGGTAACACCACATTTATTGATTATAGGATTATGACTTTTTCTGAAGTTCCAGTGTTGGGATTACGCATCAGTCCATTCTCACACTTCCATAAAGTAGTACCTGAGACTGGGTAATTTACAAAGAGATTTAATTGATTCACAGTTCTACAGGCTTAACAGGAAGCATGACTGGGAGGCCTCGGGCAACTTACAACCATGGTGGAAGGTGAGGAGGGGTAAGCAAGTGCCTTCTTCACATGGTGGCAGGGGAGAGAGCGCATGAACCAGAGGGGGAAGTGCCACACATTTTTCAACCATCAGATCTTGTGAGAACTATCATGAGAACAGCAAGGGAAAATTCACCTATATGATCCAATCGCCTCCCACCAGGCCCCTCTGCTGACTCGTGGGAATTATAATTCGACCTGAGATTTGGGTGGGGATATAGAGACAAACCATATCAGACTAGAATCCTTTATTAATGTTTATGTCATGATACTCAGAGACTGCTGGGGAAAATTTATTGCAATGTTGTCGCTGTGTTCTAATGTCAATTTCGACTAGCCATTACCCCCTGTATTTTCGGGAAAAGATACTTTCATGAACACTGTTTAAACCTGCAAGAATGTGACTGCACCTGTGGGATCGCGTGTGGCCCCAAACACTGCAATAGCAATGCCTTTTCCTTTCTTTCTGCTTGAAATAACCCAGAGCAGAGAAGCTGATGGCATCTGGGAGCAGGTGCTTCTTTCTCCGCGGTGTATGCTGAGGTGATGCCCCTGAGATCTTATGCAGTGCTGTATTCTTACACCTGCTAAAACGATCTTGTCAAGCGTTGAAGCCTATGGGGCAATTCTCTCAGCTATTTAATAGATGACAGCCCCATCAGCAAATAATGGAGACACAACAAAAAGCAGTTATCAAATGCGTTCTAGGTGACTTTATTCCCCATAATCCCATAGACCTTCTACTCTAAACCTGTAACTGATCAAGAAAAATTCCCAGCTTCTTTCTTAGGGGAAATAGTGAGCCTTAAGAACTTCTTTAACAACAGCTGCAGCTAATTTGTCAGGAAGGTCACCACTCATTATCAAAACAGCACAAAAAATTCTGTAATAAAGTTTTAAAAATTATATGTAAAGTAGCAGATAGAATGGCATAACCCCCAAGTATCCATCATTGGCTCCAACAATTATCAATGTATGTCTTTCATCTTGTTTCACTTCTGCTCTCACTTACCACCCAATCCCACTGTTGGGTTATTTTAAGGCAAACTCCAGAATTATACTATTCTACCTCTGAAGTTGCTATTACGTATCTTAAAAACTAGAACTTTAAAAAAAGCACAATACAGCTGGGTGTGGTGGCTCACACCTGTAACCCCAGCACTTTGGGAGGCTGGGAGTCCAAGACCAGCCAGGCCGACATGGCAAAATCCTGTCTCTACTTAAAATACAAAAATTAGCTGGGCGTGGTGGTGGGCACCTGTAGTCCCAGCTACTTGGGAGGCCAAGGCCAAGGCAGGAGAATCACTTGAACCCAGGAGGCGGGGGTTGCAGTGAGCTGAGATCGTGCCACTGTACACTCCAGCCTGGGGAAACAAAGGCTTTGTCTAAAAAAAAAAAAAAAAAAAAAAAAGCTCAATGTAACTAAAATACACCAATAATTGCATGTTGCATATTATCAAATTGGCACTTCAGGTTTCCAATTATTTCATAAAGGCACTTTTATGGTTGGCTTATTGGAATCAGGATCCAGAGAAGAGCCTCTTATTAATACATTTGTTTGCTATGACTCTTAAATCATTTTGAATCTGTAACATCCACGTCTCTATTTCCGTTTTGAGTAGGTTGTCTTGAAACAGGTTTCCTAAAATCAGAGCCCAAGACGTGGATTTTGGTAAAAGTGGTGGATTGAGGAAGTGCTTTCAGGAGAGGGCAAACAGCAGGGAAGCAGGACTGGGGAAAAATAGCCAAGCAAGGATGGCATCTTGATTAGCTCCAGCCTGACGCCAGAGGGAGCTCTGGCACCACAATGTTGAATTCCCTTTGAGCAAGGGGCAGCCCACAGTACCGCAGGCCAGCCAATCAGTAAGGGCTGTCCCGAGTGGGTGGGCGTGGTTACCTCTTGGGCCGGAGAGCTCATTTGTGGCCAAAGGCTGTTTCCTAGAGGAAGGGGCTGGTGTAACCTTCGGCAGACAGCGCTCTCAGCAGCAGGCTTATGGGATCGATGAAGGAAGCTAATAGCATTCACACCAGAGTGTCTCTATCTTCTTTTTCCTGTAAACTCGGCATAAATCTAGAGGCCTGATCCAAATCAGGCTTTAAATTTGGCGAGACCACTGTTATGGTTTGAGTGTTTGTCCCATCCAGAACTCATGATGGAAATTCCCAATGTGTCAGTATTGGAAGGTGGAGCTTTTAACAGGCAATTGGGTCATAAAGACCCTGCCCTTGTGAATGGATTAATCCATTCACAGATTAATGGATTAATGGGTTATCATGGGAGTGGGACTGGCGGCTTTTTAAGAGAAAGCAAGACCTGAGCCCGCAAGCTCAGCCTCCTCACCTGGAGTGCCCAGCGCAACCCCAGGTCTCTGCAGATGGCCCCCTCACCAGCTGTGCCTCTCAGGACTTCCGAGGCTCCAGAACTGTAAGTAGTAAGCTTTTCTAAGTTACCAAGCTTCATGTATTGTTTTATAGACAGAAAAGAGACCAAGACCACTACTTTGATGAGGGTTATATGCTTCCCCCTACACCACCTTATAGGGCACTTTATATCTGGTTATTAAACAACTCGTATTGTACGATTCTGGTGCTATTAAATATTTCTGTGGGAAACTGATTTAACCACTTCCACATTGCTAAATGAGTTGGCTTAACAAGTTTGAGAACCTGGTTTCATTTAACAGTGTATATGCCTTTGATGTGTATTTCACAACTCTTTATAATCCATATGAATGTGTGGTATTCTTTATATGGAAAAAGGTTTTCCAACAATAAAGCTAGAAAAAAATGAGTGCATTTTTTTGGGTTCCTCCAGATGCCTGGGAGGTAAAACCAAATTAAAACTGGCTTAAAGAAAAAAAGTCATGTAAGTGTGACTCATTTAACTGGGGTGTCATAGCTGAATCCAAAACCTAGAAGATAATGTTGTAGTTTTTACTGAGGCCCTGCTGGGTTTCTTCTGTCCATTAGGTGGCTACCTTACAAAGCAGAACTGCTGTAGGAGAGTCAGGAGTTTTCATCATATTTACATCGTATCCTTTCTTCAATCCCAACAGTTGGGAATGAAATTTCTCTTACTGAATGAATACTGTTTTGGACTAATTGTTTGGGCCCCTTCCCCACATGTTGAAACTCTATCCTCTAACATGTCAGACTGTCACGAATAGGATTAGTGCTCTTATGAGAGATATGAAAGCTTGCTTCGTCCGCCATGTGAGTCTATGACAGGAAGTCAGCTATCTGCAACCCTGAATAGGGCCTCACCAGAACCTGAGCATGCTAGAAAAATGACCAAGCTTCCAGCCTCCAGAACCGTAAGAATTGGGATAAATCCCACCAGACCATGGTAAATGATTCTTTCTAATGTTATATTTGGTTTGCTAGTATTTTGTTGACAATATTTGCATCTATGTTCATCTGTGATATTGGACTATAACTTTCTCGTAGCACTGTCATTTGCCTTGGTATCAGGGTAATGCTAGTCTCATGAAATTTCGAAGTATTTCCTCTTTAATATTTTCCTGAATATTTCGAGAATACTATTGTTATTAGTTCTTCAAATATTGGTTGGAATTCAGCAGTGAAGCCATCTAGTCCTAGGCTTTTCTTTGGAGACTCTTACTGATTCAGTCTCCTCACTCACTATTGGCTGTTCGGGCTGTTCAAAGTTTCTATTTCTTTACAATTCAATCTTGATAGGTTGTGTCCATGAGAATTTTTCCCCTGGGTTATATAATTTATTGAAGTATAACTGTTCTTATTTCTGTGATTCTTCTTATTTCTGTGGTATCAATTGTAGTGCCTCTTCTTTAGTTGAGGTTTGCCAATTTTAATCTTTTAAAAAAAGAACCAAGTCTTATTTTCATTGATTTCTCTATTTTCTGTTTCTGATTATTTCTGTTTCTCTATTTTCTGTTTCTGATTATTTCCTCCTGCTAACTTTTGTCTTTCTAGTTCCTTGAGGTGAAACATTATTCAAGATCTTTTTGGATCTAGGCATTTATTACTATAAACTTCCCTCTTAAAATTGATCCCATAATACTGTAAGATTTCCCTTTTAATTTCTTCATTGATCTATTGGTTATTCAGCAGCATGTTTAATTTCCATGTTTTAATTTTTGAAAATTCCTATTATTGATTTCTAGTTTTATGCCATTGTGGTCAGAAGAGCCTTGATTTCAGTTTTCTTAAATATGCTAAGACTTATTTTATTGCCTAACTTGTGATCATGGAGAACCTTCTGTGTGCACTCAAAGTGTGCATTCTTCTGCTAATGAAGTGTTATATATGTCTGTTAGGTCCATTTGGTCTAAAGTGTAGTTATTAAGGTAAAGTCTGATATTTCCTTACTTCTTCATCTGGATGATATATCTATTGTGGAAAGTGAGTTTTGAAATCCCATTAGTGTATTAACTGTATGTGTTTAGATCTATTAACTTTGTATTTAAGTGCTCTGATGTTGAGTGCATATTTATAACCTGACCACTTTATTACATAAATTTTCCTTTTTATATTTTCTGACTTGATCATTTTGTCTGATACCTACCTGTGCTCTCATTTCTATTAGCATGGAATATCCTTTTCCATCTTTCACTTTGTCTGTGTCTCCTTACAGGACAAATGAATCTTACAGGTGGCATATTGTTGGGTCTTATTTTTAACGCATGTAACCACTGTCTTTTTAGACTTGAATCCATTTATATTGCAGGTAATTATTGGTATGTAAGGACTTGCTGCCATTTTGTTAGTTGTCTTCTTGTTCTTTTCTAGATTTCTTCCTTTTTGTCATCTTGTGATTTTTTTTAGTGGTATGCTTTTTATATTTTAGTGATATGCTTTACTTTTTATACTTTGTGTATCTACTATTGGTTTTTCAAGAGAGTGAAGGCAGATCAAGTAGAAGCATCTCAGACTGAGTCATGTTTGTCTAGGGCCTTCAGGAACAAGATGTACATGTTATACTTAAACACAGAAGAATTGTTATTTTACCCATGTAAAAAGAGGGAGGCTGGAACAGACTAGGAGAGTGTTCAGACTGCATGTAAGCCTGACACCAAGCCAGGGAGACAGGGAAGGTAGGTTGGGTGAAGGAACCTAGATAGTTAACTTTGCAGAGGGCTCCCTGGCAGCCTTGCTAAACCTTTATTAGCACGCACACTATCAGAGGAGTCTCCATCTTTTAAGATGAAGTCTGTGCTGGTGACTCTGCTGAGCTCATCTGGGAGCAGCTTCTGTGAACCATGTCTTTTAGATTAAGTGCTGTGGTAGATTTCAGGGCTCAGCATCTAAGGGCCTTAGTCACTTACACTCTCCTTAGTTAGAGGTCTGCGAGTCCTGTTTTCTCAAGGCCACTACCGCAATGCAGGTCTAAGGAAAGATCAACAAGACCATAGCAGGATTCTTGCCAAGGTCACACATCAGAGGAATCCTTTAACTCCAGGACTTGCATCTCAGAATCCCCCTACTTCCCAGTGATCAGCCAGGAGCAGCCCAGGGAAAGAATAATCTCAGCACAAATAGAGATTGGTCTCAGAGCCAGAGGCTCAGGCTGTTGGTCAATGACCCTCTCCCTACAATCAGAACTATGAAATGTATTCATGGCACAGTAAGTTTCCTTCAAGGATCATAAATCCTCATAGATGTATCCTGGCCTAGAGTCCTGGAGTTGAGATAAATACATACTGAGTAATTTTGTGACCTGGCATCAGCCCTCTATATAGAGGCCAAGCACTGAGGTCCCCTAAGAACTAAGTACATGTGAGCTCCTTCATTCTTACCAAAACATATTCTACCCATTCCTGGGAGAGTATATAAGTTGGGCCACCTTATTCTATTGAGGCAGGAGAATAAGGTTGGGAGGCAGGGAGCATAAGACTGATTCATACCGACTTCTTAGAACTGAATCAAAAGGAAAGCCCTGCCTCTCCACAGGCAAGTAACAAAAAGATCAGCAGCTACTCCCTTTGCAAACCCCATGCTTTCTACTGCATTGCAGATGAAAAATGGAAAGCACCTCTGATTGGTCCCCTCCTGCAACCAATCAGACTGGTCACCAGCCTAGTCTCATTTGCATAGCGGTATAACTGTAACTTCACTTCAGCGTCAGTTTTGCAACCAGTTGGACTGGTTGCA
This sequence comes from Sapajus apella, assembly GCF_009761245.1. Taxonomy (NCBI): domain Eukaryota; kingdom Metazoa; phylum Chordata; class Mammalia; order Primates; family Cebidae; genus Sapajus; species Sapajus apella. The sequence continues at coordinate 49,464 of NW_022436945.1, read as the reverse complement.
GGCCACTACTAATTTACATAGGATGTAACTAACCAGTAAAAAAATCTGGAGCGTTTAAATATGAGAAAATTCTTTAACTCACACTCGAACCACTCACTCAAGCTTCCTCCCAGTATGTGGAGTTTACCTTTGTTTGAATATGTTTTCATTGCTTCATTCTTTCATTGCTTTGTCTATTTTGTCCAATTCTTTGTTCAAAATGTCAAGAACCTAAACAACTCATAGTCAATACCCTCTGCTGGTAACACTGTATCTAAAACAGCATTTTCTCTCTGCAGATCCCATGGGATTATTTGAATTATTGTTGCTTTTTTCCGTAAAAGAATGGCTTCTCCTACCTAGGATTGTTTCCTGACCCACCTCTCCAGATACTTATTTGAGAGGTGTTTCCTGAATATTTTTACACGCTAAATTTCATTGAAGTCTGCTTCCTAGGAAAATCATGAGTAGGGAGACCGAGAAGTCCCACAATAGGCTACCTACAATCTGGAGAACCAGGAAAGTTAGCAGCATGGCTCAGACCAAGCCCAAAAGCTTTAGAATCAGGGAAGCCAATGATATCATCTGCAGTCTAAAGGCCTGAAATCCTGGGGGCTCCAGGGATGGAAGGAAGTGGGGGAGGTGGGGGCACTGGTAAAATTCTCACCACGTCTCACAGTCCAAGGGCTGATAATCTGGACTTCTGATTTCCAAGGGTAAGAGAAGAGTGTCTTAGCTTCAGGAGAGGGAGCAAATACTCACCTTTCCCGATTTTATTCCATTTGGGCCCTCAGGTGACTGGACGGAGCCTGTCCACATTAAGGGCTGATCTTCTCCACTCAGTCCACTGAGTCACATGCTAATCCTATCTAGAACTAATCTGACATATCAGAAAAATGCTTTAGCAACAAGCTGCATACACGTCTCCTATTAAGTTGATGCCTACAGTTAGCCATCACCCTACGAGAAAGATAATTAAACTCCATCTCACCTTAATGCCAAAATAAATTGGAGTTATCAAACTTTTATAATTTAGGCTTTTATAATTAAGGGTACACATACAGGTTATTTGGGTTGTAAGTTATATGAATGTGCTTTGGTCAAGGAATAGGCTGAGATGGATATTCAGGCCTGCAGACACACACTTCCACTTGTTATATAACCTGTTTAAGTTCTTACTTGGCTCTGAATCACCATTGTCTGTAAAAGATATAATTTCCCTGCTAACCCTGTACAGGGGCTCTTGGGGCTTGGCTCAGCTCAATGTGGCTTGGTATGGTGGGTGTGCTGGTGTCCAGACAAAGAGCCAAAGATGTCCATCTTCCAGATTTACAGTGGGGAGCTAGGACCTAAGCTTGTGCCCAAGGAGAAAAAAAGTTAAGCTGCTGACCCTAAAGGCAAGGGAGAGCTGGCTGCTAAGGGGAGCTGCCAGACTAAGCAGCTAAGAAGGGTGGACAGTGGAAAAGAGATAGTGTGAGTAAGCTGTGTAAAGAAAGCTGCTGCTAAATCAAACCATATTCCCCATGAAAACATGGGATGTAAAGATTTCAAGGAGGTCAGTCTTTTCACCAGGGAAGTCCCTTAGGGAGCCACGGATGCTCCTGGCTGAGCTGACCGCCCTGCTCCTCCCTTACCCTCCTTCTTCCCAGCTGCCTGCCTTACCTGCCTGAGCCTACGAAACATGATCCTACAGGTAGGATGCTGAGGATCCAACCCAACATCCTTCCCTGGAAAGCACTTGGAAGCCCAGACTGTTCCTTTACTCACTATTATAACATAATACATTTACTCACTATAATAACAGCTAAGATTGGCAGGTTATTGCATGTACAAACATTGTGTGCAGAATTAGGCTTTTCCAGTAAGGAAAATTATCCAAATCTTTTCCTTTTGGGTTTCCTCGTAATCTATTTCAAATTGAAAGTACAAACATAGAACAGTTTGTATTGAACACCTTGTGGTGTCTGAAGGTAGGTATGCCTTCCAATAATGGAAATACTCTATTTGAACCAAAAAACTTCTAACAGGCTTGTGTTACCTTAGAAGGTTTTCTGGCCCCTGTTATTTTTTATCTGCTGTATTAGTGACATGCATTTAGAAACAAGTAAGTTTTTCTATCCATGTAAGACACTTCTATCCTACATGAGATAAAAAGAAAGCCACATCTGGTCTCGTCGTACCCATGAACCAGGCTCGGTTCCCCCATCTTCTCTGTTCTGTGTCCTCTGCTCCAGGAGGCCCAGGTGACTTTGCCACAGCTTCTGTTGCTCTGTGGCCTACAGGGGCTGAGAGATACAAAGGGAAGACAACAGGACACCCCAGAATCTGGGAAATGGTTTTGCTATTGCTAAGCTAGGCCTGATCACCTGCCTAGGACCAAGTAAAGAACTCTGGAGTATAAATAGAAGAGAGACAGGAGCCATACATCCAGATGGCCCAGGTTGCTCTTAAGTGGCCACTGTTGCCCTGTGACAGGCAGGTGCTGTGAGATCTGCAGGAACACAGAATACCCCAGAAGCCAGGGAATCAGACAAGATGGCCAACTAGATGCAGTCAGAAGGAAACTGTCACTGAGGGACAGGGACATCGGGAAGACTGGTGCATACTCAGATCTTCGGCAGGCAGGCAGATGCTGGGCTGAAGCGGGAGGAAACTGGAAAAACCTGCACAGGACTACCGTGCAGCAGGACTCACTGCTGGCCCCTTAATGACTCCTAGGAATGGGGTGAGTCAAACAATCAAGGAGTGATTCCCTCTTGGCGTGGACTTCTGAAATGTGGGCAGTAGGAGACAGCCCCCCCCGCCTCCCCGCCGCCCACCTCCAATGGATCCTTGAGCTAGCAGGGAGAACCACTTAGAGTGGTGCTAGGGGCAGAACTCCAGGCTCTGCAGAGCCCAAAGGATTTGTTGTAAGAGAATCTGTAGTAGAGTACAGCCAGGGACACCCATTCCAAGGCTTACCTTGCTCCCCTAGCAGACATTAGGCATAGGGAGATTAACAGACCTAAATGATGCTAGGTGATCCTGCCTGCCAGATGGGGCCAGTCTGATATAAACACGGTCACTGACCTCTCCTGGGGCCCCAGCCTGGCCATGCCTGCTTGTAGTGCAGCACAGCTCCATTCTCATCTGGAATCTTGACAAGGGAGAGGTCTACTTCCTAAATCCCTCAGGTTTTTGACAAAATTTCCTTGTGATTAAGCTAAATCAGAAAGGGAGGGAATCTCTGCACATACTGATCTCTGAACTCAGATTAAGCCTAAGATCTCTTTTAAAGGCCTGATTAAGTCAGTCTCACCCAAGATAATCTTGTTTACCTTATTTGGGGTCTGATTACATCTGCAAAATCCCTTCACCCTTGTCACGCGACGTGGCCTAGTTAAGGTCCTGAACATGAGGTGACAAAGATGAGACCATCACAGAATTCTGCCTCCCATGGCAAGAGTTCCCTGCTAACATCTTCTTAGCCAGTGACCACAGTGAAAGCCACTTTTTGCTGCTTACGGAAGGCCATCTGGAAGAACACCTGAGGTATAAGAAAGCGACAGCTTCCAAAGGTCATGTGAAATGGTAAATTGAGGCAGAACAAAAACTTAGAAGTGACCCAGTGGTTAAAGTATTGTACTTCCAAAAGTATTATATCAGCAAAGCCAAAGTGTGTCCATTAAGGCTGTGCAATCTTTATAGCTGAAGTGCACTGAACGTGTTCAGCAAGATCATATACTCAAATTGGGTTACCTGGAGAAACTGACTTGAGCTCTCAAACTTGCTGATGCAGTAGTTCAAGAACTGTCACATCCAACTGAGAAACCAGCAACCCAACTTCGGTAATGACCACCATAAGCAACATCAAGTTAGCTTGTTTGAGTGAAGGGGGCAGTGGTCCTCTTATCTGCAACGGCAAACATTTGTCCCCCGAGCCCTGGAAAGTTGAACACCTAGGACGCTGATACATCTTAGTCTTCAGATACTGAGCAACCTAGAGAAGCTGGTACCTCTGTTTTGGAATTCATCATGGGATTCTCCATCTCATGATGACTACTACACTTATCTGGGGCTCTCCAAAACTTGCTGAGTCTCTATTTCCTGTGAGGTAGATCAATTTGTATAACCCTACACCTTACCTAGGGAAGAAAATTTCAGTATCCTAAAAGTATTTCTCCCCAAGATGTCCCATCAGAGATGAACTGGTGCTATTCTTCAGCGTGGAAACTTCTGAGAAAGGTCTGTCATCCAAATACTTTTCATGGGTATACGGGAATCTAAATAGACTAACACCCAAAGATCAGATCTTCCTTTAAAAACCAAAAACAAAAAAAAAAACCTTCCCCCTTTGCACATTGCCCATATTTGTCTTCATGATGAGTGCCTGCTCACCCAGATTTCTAAATCATGCACAGTCATCAGGTGATTGGGAACGATAGAAACTAGCCAGTTTTCCCTGGCTCTCAGTTCACCCCAAGTTGAGCTTATCTCTGTGAAGTACCTCAAATAGATTCAATATAATTTGATTTTTGCTGCTCCTCATTTATCTGTTTCAAAACAGTACTATTGAGGCTGGGGGATAACAACATGCAAATTAACAGCCTTCCCTACTAGAAGTTCATAAATAGCCCTGAACTTGCATGCTAATATATAACATGAATTTTCTATATTTAAAAAGATATTGTGATATTGTAGTAAACTTTGACAAAGAGACCATTAGTTAGGTTGTATATTTATATTTCAGGCATATAAAGAGTATGCAGAAAAATCTTGGAAATCATGTAGTTAAAAAAGTACTTCATAGAATATTGAAAATGCAGGTTAAGTAGTTTTACAGAAAGAATGAAAAGATAGCAAGAGTAAAATGAAGTCTTAAGGTGGGCTCAAGTTAGATTAACAAAATCTCCAGGTATTTAGAAGTCAGATAAAATAGTGCAAGAAAGCCTCTTAAAAAATGAAGCGCATGGGTATGCAACACAAATGGAAAAACGGACTTCCAAAGTCTATTTTTGTGAAACTTGAAGATACCAAAAAATAATCGCAGAAAATTCTACTTTAAAACTTCAATTTTTTTCCCAAACAAATGATAATGGTGGAGAGAAAAAGGTGTAGAGAGAATAGGAGGGGCTAACAATTCCAACAGGACTCTTCAAAACTTTGTCCTCTTAAAATAGTAACTACATAAGAATTTGAACCTCTAAAGAAAATTCTTGGGCACGTTAACATACATGATTGTGTGGGAAATGGTGAATTATTTGCTTAGGTCAAGCACAAGGAAAGGTAGAATTCTGGAATGCTTTTCTCCATTAAGGCACCTAAGTTAGACCTAAAGCTCCCAATTACCCTTTACTGGAAACAGGACACACTCCGTGTAAACTTTGCTGTGGCCTACCCCTCATCATTTCTCTAGGGAACAGCTTTGAAAGATTTGAAATCCTCCTTGTCCTGTGATTCCAGGTCCTACACCACTGGAGCACCAAAGACTACACTCATACTTCCATTTAGGTCTTTCTGCTCATCCCATCACTAGGCTACCTAGGTATATGTGGTGATCTTGACGCAGGTCTCCAGGCATGGTGTGGTGCATGTATCACAGGTAACCTCTCAGGTGAAAACTGAAAGACTAGCTATGTTCTAAAAACCCAAGAGACTCTTCAGGTAGGAGAAAGAATTCCCAAAGGCCACATTGACCTCCAAAACAATGCCTAGGTGATAGTCCCCAGGTGACTCCCCCTTGAATATGAAACTGTGAGCTTTGAGCATAAATCAGTTTGTTGCTTTTCTTTGAGATGAAGTTTTGCTCTTCTTGCCCAGGCTGGAGTGCAGTGGCACAATTTTGGCTCCCTGTAACCTCCACCTCCTGGATTCAAGTGATTCTGCTGCCTCAGCCTCCCAAATAGCTGGGATTACAGGTGCCTGCCAACATACCTGGCTGATTTTTTGTCTTTTCAGTAGACACAGGGTTTCACTATGTTGGCCAGGCTGGTCTCGAACTCCTGACCTCAGTTGATCCACCCACCTCAGCCTCCCAAAGTTCTGGGATTACAGGTGTGAGCCACCATGCTAGCTCATGAATCAACAATTGTTATCTTCTCTTGGTGACAATTTGCCCTGTTTTCTACAGATTATATTTCAGTTCATAGGCCTGTTGAGATTCATCAGAAAATGATATTCAAACATTTAAACAATTTATGTTTTAACCTTAAATGTGCTCTCTGCTTCCCACTAGTGCATCAAACATAAAACCTAAGAACACAGTCAGGAACACTCAAGAGAAATTCTCATGCCAGAACTGGACAGACCAATGAAAATGCGAAATCCAAGAAGGGATCTACTCTCAACCAATAAATTCCAGCCCAAACCCTGGAGATCCTAAGAACAAAATATTCACTGCACCCTACTTCTTGAGGATTTGTACCCAAAAGCTTGTCGTTTTTAATATAAGTGTGACAAATTAGTTCTTTCAAGTACGCCCACTAACATTCAACTTCCCTCAGGCATGTTGTTCCACCCTGAATTGTTTGCACACATTTTATACTCAGTCCTGGTCATCACACCCCACTACCTCACTCTCATGCCCAGCTTGCAGTCCTTCTCCACTCTTACCTAGTGGAGATGGTACACAGCCTAGGAAACACCTGTGCCTAGGAAAATGGTATTCCTAGGCAGTCCCCCACCTCCTCTAGGCACGACTGGAGGACAACAGTGCAGGTGCAGTGTATCACGATGTTCTTTAGTTTTCAGCAGGTAAGCTTAAAAAAAAAGTCTGACAAATCAAACATTTGTTTCCATGAATCAACTGTGGGATATCAAAGGATAACTGCTCCACAAGATTAACCTGTGTTTTCAAACTTGTGTACTGAGAATCAGCTCAGCTGGGAGACCCCCACCCAGGTGGTGCTGAAGGTGTTTGAGAGGCAGACACCCAGATAGCACAACAGAGTAGATCTGTCCTGGGGACCAACCGCCCCAGAGCCTGCGAGGCTGACAGCCCTGAGCAGGCTTTCATCCATGTATTTGCTCTTAGACAAGTGATTCTTACTAATACACAGGTGTTCTATATTAACTTAAAAATACATCAGGTAGGCAGCTGTTACCCACCTACCACTAATTACGAACTAAAAGTGTCCTCCACAAGGGAACCTGGGGGGCAGGGTAAACTTAATGTTTCTCAACATCCCCCCCTTTTTTCATGAAGCTGGGTAAGCAAGTACAGCTCTATCTTGGTGAACCATTTCTTGGAGGCTTCTGGATCTGTACTTGCAAACTACACAAAGAGAAACAAAACAGATTAATAACAGTCATAACAGCAATCATAGGTCCCCCAAGTGTTTTTATCCAAATTTAGGGCTGCCAATCTATCAGCAGCTTCCTCAAGCACCTCAGAATCTCAGAACCTGACCACCTATCTGCTTTCACATTTCTTCCTTAAGGAGTTGGGGCCCAGACATCTTTTGGGAAACAGGGCAGAGGTCGTTCTTCTGTAACTGCTTCCTGCTGCAAAGGGGCATCGAGGGCCCTCTGGGTCCCTCCTCCTTGCTTGCTGTCTAAAGGCCTTTCCAGGTGCTGATTTATTCTCTCCCAACTATGTTCAGTCTCATACTGTCCAGAGTTACTAAATTTTTAACTCTCACACCACCAAAAGATATGGAGTTTAACACAGCTCTGAATCTTAAGAGCTTTTATTTCTTGTAAACTTCTAATGAATAAGAAGTAGGGCCTGATTCTCTTATATTTTCCTTCCCAGAGTTTTATTGGTTTTAGGGCCATAGGTATTTTTCAAAGTTCTTTTTATTCAACTCTTAACATTACCAGTACTATTTTTGGTCTTGATTCTATTAATTCCCATCTCTCCAGACAGAGTTGTTATTCGCAGTATGTATAAATTCTAAATAATTCTAGTTCTTTCTCTGCCATCTGAATTCAATGTTACTGTTATTAATTATTGGTCCTCTAAGGGGATATTTAGCATTGATTGCTAAATAGAGGACCAATAATTAGTAATTCCATAGGAATTGCCGTGCAGCACCTCAGCCTCTATCACAACACCATCTCTCCAGATTTATGTTAACTTAGCAGATCATTCTTTATGTGCATTCAGGTCCTGATGGCCAAAACATTGTTACTTCATTTCCTAAATTATTACAGAAAACACTCAGGCCAGAGATTAAAGGAAGGAAAGAATACATGTCCAATGTGTGAAACTTTTACTTCTATCCCAACTCCAGAAATACTTTGTGATAACTGTCATAATTACCATAACAGGCTGTCCTGCTTTCTTTTTTTCCTCTGCTATTTGTGAAGGCTTTTTAATCTGACCCCAAGTCAGTGGCTGATGTTCTGCATGTTCCCCTTATGGGAGCATGACTCCCCCTCGATATTAGTCTTGCCATCTCTGCGACTGGGGGGTCGGTCCTCTGCAAGTCTCTTTTTTAGTGTCTGGTTCATAATACAGCTTTAAATGTCTGGATGGTACCCACACTGATTGCCGATTTGGACCTGCAGATTTACAAGCAAATCCTCTCCCCCACATTATTATATTGCCTTTTTCCAATTCCAACCCAGGCACAAAGCTCTTGTCCTGCATCATTTGGTGGCCTGGGGGACTATATGATTGTTCAGGTATTAAAACCTGATCTCCCCATTGCTGTAACAAATCTCTTCCCCATAAATTAACAGGGATTTGTACCACAATAAGATGAATAGTTGCAAGCTGTCCTGCAGGCCCTTTGCAGGTTAAAATGCAACTGCTTTGACACACTGCAGAGGCCTGCCCTACTTCAAGCATGCTGCACTGAGCATTTTCCATAGGCCAAGAAAGTGGTCCATGTTGGAAAGAAATAGAAACATCTGCTCCAGTATCTACCAACCCTCGAGAATTCTTTCCTTGAATTGTAATCTCACATGCAGGATGTTTACCAGTAATTTGATTTACCCAATAAGCTGCTCTGTCTAGTTTGTCTGCACCCCCAAAATCCTCTTGTTCTTTTAGTTTCACGTTTTCCTCTTTCCTCTTAAGGCACAACTAAAAGCTGTGCTATGCATTCCCCAGGCTCAGCACTCCAAAGAATGGAAGAAGACACTACAGTTTCAATTTCCCCTATAAAGTCTGCATCAATAACTCCTGTTTGAATTCTAACTCCTTCAACAGCAAGACTAGATCTTCCTAGAAGCCCACGGTTCTGGGGGGTAAAGAGCTACAGTCTCCTGTAGAGATTTTTTGCGGTGGCTCCCCCAATAAAATTCTTTCTCTTTGAGAGCTGCAGAAATCTGTTGTGCTCCCAGCTGTGGTGGGAACAAGCATTGTATAAGGATGAGGAAATAGCTTGCACTGGAGAGGCCCTGGTTTGGATCCAGGCCCAAGGCAGACTCCTCAACTGTTCCCCAAAATCAGATCTATTGGAATCAGCAGGTAAGAAATAGCTACGTTCTTTAATAATCCTAGCAAATGGAGACTCAGGCCCATATTGGCTGATGGCCTGTTTAGACTCCTTCAGCAGTTTGAAGGGAAGGGGTTCAAAAGCAACCCATACTTGCCCCTGCTGATCTTGAGGGTGTGCAACAACTGAAAATTGCCATGCCTCCAAATCTCCCCCGCTTCTTGCTTGAATTCAGCTTGAATGGATCTGGTTACCGTAGTTCTAAGTATAAGCGCCTACATTGGTTACTGTAGTTCCAGGAGCACGCACGCCAACAGAAGCAGAGGTAGAAACATCGGGAGGATCTGGCCATCCTTCTACAAGATACTGAGGGGGTGCTGACGGGCACACCTTTTCCTTATTTGACTTTTCATCTTTTTGCTCTATAATTTCTTTCCATACTTCATCACACTCCCTCTCTCCTTTCCTGAATCCTTTTCCTCCTCATCTGTCAAACAGCTGAAGGGCAGAATGCACCAAAGCTCAAACAGACCACACCGGAATTGAGATATCCTTTGCTCCTTCTCTAAAGTAGTACCCACTTTTTCCCATTCTTCCATGGTCAACGCTCCCTGCTCAGGGAACCAGGGACAAAATTCCACAATCACACCGAAAAACTGTGTTAAACTGTCCGTGCCAGCCTTAGTTCCTCCTCTTTTAAGCAGCTGTCGAAGCAAACCAGAACAAGCCTCTCGCTTGCTTGCCCCTTGTCCCATGATACCTCACTATGACCGAGCTCCCCCAGCTCAACCCAGGAGATTTTCCAAACGTTCTCGGGCTAATTCCGAGCTCCCCCAGCTCACCCTGGGAGATTTTTTCAAATGTTCTCAGCCTACTTCTGGGCTCCCCCCAGCTTACCTGGGGGATTTTTTCCTCAAACATTCCCGGGCTACATCCGAGCTCCCCAACTCACCCTGGGGATCCTTTCCAATAGTACCTGGGATACCTTCAGCTTAGCCTCGCTTACTCTCTTGCTAATGCAACTCTTCCTCCCGGGCTTGAGTCTCCACACTTGGGCACCGCTTACCAAGAACCAGCTCCGTCGAGAGACCCCCAACTCAGGCAGCGCTGAAGGTATTTGAGAGGCAGACACCCAGATAGCACTACAGAGTAGATCTGTCCTGGGGACCAACCACCTGAGAGCCTGCGGGGCTGACAGCTCTCCAGGCTGAAGGCCCCAAGCAGGCTTTCATCCACATATTTACTCTTCAGTGATTCTCATTAATACACAGGTGTTCTATATTATAACTTAAAAATACATCAGGTAGGCAACTGTTACCTGCCTACCACTAATTACAAAGTATCCTCCACAAGGGAGCCATGGGGGCAGGGTAAACTTAACGTTTCTCAACACTTGTGGTTTTTTTTTTCCCCCTTGGATGTTTGCCATCATTTTCAGTACAAGGAAATACAAAAATATGCATTAAATACCACCCTTGAGTCAGAGCAACGAGACTATCTTAACTGAAAGACATTGTGACTAAAATTTAAGAATGACAGAAAGAGAACACAAACCTCTCCCTACATTTCTGGGGAGTCTGTATCCCTCTCCTCCAGATGTGGCTGGCCTTAGGCTAACCCTGACCACCTTCCATTCCACCAGTGTGGCTGGTATCTTAAGACCACACATGCTGGGGCACTTGCGAATGGGACCAGCATGAACTTATCCATCGAGAGGTCCCTCCACTGGTATTTATGGACACCTCTTTCCACCTTCAGGATTATCGTCCTTAAACATAGGTCACAGCCATGAATGATACAGTATTTCTAGGACAATCTAGCAAAGTGAACACCTCTTGGAAAGTGCAGCAGCCAGAAGATTCAGGGAACACTCCTCTGCTATTAGCCTTTATTTTTTATTTTTTATTTTTTTTAATTCTATTAAAGAGGGGTCATTCTTGGCATCAGCCTTAACACGGATCTTGGACCACCTCCTTTTTTAAGAACACAGCTTTGAAGGTCAGTGTTACTCCACTCCATGACAGGAACTCACCTACCTGATCCCAGCTAACAGACAGCAGGAAAATTTAATTCCTCATGAGTCAACTTGCATAAAGTTGACTTTGTAAGTAACATGAATAGACCTTTTTCATGGTATCCTTTTAGATCAGTTCACCATACCTAGCCATGTGCAGTCACGATACATGAGGGCACAATATGATTTCTCACTAACTTGTCCTTGTATGTGTGATTAAGGTTCTGATAAAGGGCTTGATGACCTAGAAAGGTGGTGAGAGAGAAAACTGAAGTCTCATGAAAGGTTCATGCTTTGAAAAGGGCTGTACAATATACAACCACCTTGGTTGTTCACCTAACAGTTTGGTGACCAACAGCCAATAGCAAGTGCCAGAAAACACACAATTTAAATCATGAGGCCCCACCTACAGGCCCAAGGAATGATCCAAAACAAGGTATCATTTAATTATTCCCAGCAGACCCAGATCTACTGATCACATGAATTCTCATATGCTCATTGACTAGAAAAAACCTGAAGACGTCTCAGAGGCTAAGAGGGATCTTCCAAAATAAACTTTCCCAATTAAGATGACCAGGACTATGTATCTTGGCAAAAATGACACAGACTCCTCTGAAGTTTCTCATCCTGAAGAGACATCTGTATTTTCCTATGACACCTGGAAAACCTGCTTTGAGTCAGTTATCAAACATGCAACATGATCAAGGGTGTTTCAGGAGACCTCGTGGGAATGTGGGTTAGTGACGTTTAGGAGCTGAGAATCAGTTTCCTGCTGAATGAGCTTACAGCCACTATTTTGTTGCCAGCTTTGGACAGGAACAGCCACTCTTCTACCAACAAATTGCAAATAACAAAATGAGGCAGTTACAACCTTTTGTTAATTTGGAGTCTAAAGTCTTTCTTCACCTTGTATCAAAAGAGAACTAAGCTTCAATCCTCAATGTATAATTGCCCCATCTAGGTGACCAGGCACTGGCAGTAGGATCAAACAAAAGAATAAATAGGATGAAGTTATAGAGTAGAAGTCTAAATATGCCTGCATTTTGGACGATATTGAGCCACCAGCAAGTCAACATACAAAACAATAAAAGCACTATACTTTGAGTCATCCTGAATAGTGGCCTGTGATTGTGAAATATTGACAGTATACTTCAGTCACTTGAGTCTAGCCTATCTCAAACAGGCTCATAGCTCTGGTCTCTTGAGGAGGAGAAAATCAGATACACACATAGAAGCACAAGTTCAGAAATGTGTTCCCAAGGAACTACACAGCAACATGAACCGTGCTTCTGCAAAATTTGCCTGTGCTGAATTGAGCTCATCCCTTTAGTAGGGGCAGTCATGACACAGCATGGGAGACTCACAATGGGCTCATTTGTGAGGACCAAGTAAACTAAGTCCACTGGTTGAATTCTTACCAGCTTTACTACCAGAGAAGCTCTGATGCACCAGTCCTCATCCTTTCCAGGCCAGTGAGCCCCCTGCTCCAGTTAATGGTAGCACAGCTTCCATGAGAGGCAAAAACTGTCTCACTGATAAACAACAAGTTTTTAAATAAAGCAGACCATAAGCATCTTTTTCCTCTTGTCACAGCCATCCCCCAGGATCTCCTAGCCATTCTGCCTGGAAAAGCATTGCCCAGAATAAACCAGAAAGGAGCTAATGATTGGGAGGCATACTAACTGACCTTTCTTACTCAGGAAAGTTCTCTGGATCAAAGTTATGGGGATAAGGGTCAGCAAACTGCAGCAGTGTGACACTAGGGGACTATAACTATAATGGTTTCAGAATCCTGTGTCTCCAGACAAGCTCTAGCTCCCTATAGGAGAAGGTATAATGATGTGCCCAGAGCCCCACACTTGTCTAGAAGCACCACGTTTCTATTGGTGCCAAAGCCATACGTAGAAACTGTACAGGACATCCAGCTTCCACCTGATAGCATTTCAGTCTTTGCTTCCTACGGGGAAATTCTGGGAGCCATAACTGAGATGTCACAACTTTAAAGGGTAGTACAGCATGACATCCACCTGATTAGACATCAGTCCATTAGAGAACAAAAATGTTTTCAATAGAGCCTCTTAACCTGTATGTATGCAAAGCCAATAGCCACTATAAAAACCCAGAAGATGAAGGGTAGTCATGTTAAGGTTACTATCATTAAAAAAATAATAAAAAAACCACATACCCCCCAAAATTAAAAAAATTTAGATACATAATTAGTATCCTCCTATATAAGGTCTGATATTGGCCAAATAAAGAATGTAAAGTTGTAAAATGGATTTAGCAAAAATATGGTACTATGTAAAAATATATGGGATAAATAATAGAATTAATATGGCCAAGGATTGCAACATATCCTGCTGATCAGAGGAAAACACGAAAACTAAAATAAGGAGGACAAGGGAACATAGAGAATTTGCATCATTCAGAATTTGTGTCAATCATTAAAATATCTCCCTCCTCCTGTTCCCCCCAAAGCGTAAATAGAGAGTTAAGACTTTCAGCCACTTGAATTCAGGGCACCCCCCATGGGCCTGAATATGTGATTCAAATGCCTATGGACCCTTCTCTGCTAAGACAACTCATTTAACAAAGTTACAGATGTCATCAGAAGCGAACAGCAACAGGTAATGGACCAGATGTTCTCCGTATTATGTATTGATAAAACAGTTTATTTCTGCCAGCATAAAACATTATCTTTAATTGGAATGTAGATTCATATATATTCAATTGAGAAGGCAGAACATCAAAATAATTACCCATTAGAGGACTAAAAAAATGTATCAGGTCCATACACAGTGCTGTATTCTTTTAGTTAAACCTAAAGAATACTATACTCTTCATGGTATCTGGAAATACTAAATACAGTCTATTTTCTCTTTCAGGAAAACATTTAATCCAGAAGAACTCCAAGATTAAGATTTCAGATTTAAAAATTTCATGATGAAACCTACCAACTTTTATTGAGGACAGCAAAAGGGAAAACCACTCCAAGAGATAAATTACCCATGACACCTGCCATAAACGTTCTGTTACTTTTTGGGAGACCAGAAGCCTACAGATACTGATTCTACATCATGAGAACACGTGAAGCAATATGTTTTCCTAAAGCTAGAGAAGAGAGACTGGGTAGGGTGAGTAGAGAAGGATGAGGATGAAGAGAAATAGGTCAAAGAGCACATACAATTAGATGGAATATATTTGTGTTCGATAGAGTAGGAAGATAGTTAAAAATGTATACCCTGACTTGACCACTATACATATGTAACCCCATGAATTTGTACAAAAACGGTTTTTCTAGACAGACTAAACTTTTAGTTTACTTTCAACCAATTCACTTCAAATAAAGTCAGGGCTGGTGGTGCCTGCATCAAGACCTCTGGGTCATTTAACTGTTTCCTACATATGTAGAGCTCAACCTGAAATCATCAGGGTAGAAGGGAAAGCGTTTTGTCAGAGATTAGGCCTGTCAAATGTCAGCCCTCAGCATAACATTTCTGGGCTCTTATCCTCCAGTTCTTCACTACCCGGTCTTGGCAGAAATAGTTGAAAGTCCACCTCAGCCTCCTAAAGTGCTGGGATTACAGGCATGAGTCACCGTGCTTGGCTGGTGTGCACTTTTCTTAAACACATACACAAATTTAAGAATATGAAAACTTTTCTGTCAAGTGATTCCTGGTCCCACTCCAGGACACTGAACGCCTTACTCACACTTAAACCAAGGTCTTCCTGCTCATCCCATACCTTCTTAGATCAATATCATGACCTAGAATCAGGTCTACCGACATGGTATCACAGTGTGTGTCATACTAGTAACACCTGGCAGGAATGAAGGAACACAACCCTGCAGCTAAGCTGATGGATTCCCACTGGAGTCCAATAATGGCCAGGACGATACCCAGTTAAAAGTCCTCAGGTAAGCACCTCTACTGGAGATGAAAACGACAAGAATGAATGAATCAATTTGAAATATGGGTATAAATATCATGAATTAAAATTTCCAAAAGTGGGTATAATTTGGGGCTTCTATGAACGAAACTAAATATAAAGATCTCACCTAAATAACTTTACCAGTGGATTCTGCCACAGTTATGACACCAGTCACACACCGATTATTCCAGAAAACATTAAAAGATGAGAATGTTTATCAAAAATTTGCTTTCCCACAGCAACCCAGTGGGTTAACTAGAACAGCAGGCAGCATCCTAACCATCCCCATCTTAGACACTAGATGCTCACATTTCACAGTGGACCATGATGTTCCTGCTCAGTAGTTGCAGGTGAGCACAGCACCACGAGGCAGGTCACATCTCACTGATCACCGACAGAAAGTTCCCTCTCACAGTTTAGAAAATTCCCTATCCTCCCTTACAGCTACCTCTGTTACAATTGTCAGAACAACCTAGCTAAAAAAAAACCCTGTCCAGTACAGATCTCAGAGTCCTAGGCCTGGAATGCAAGACCAGCAGCTACTTCCACATCAGAGCCCCAGCTCATGCTTGTGAACCAAGGAGACTGACAGACCCTCCACACCCCATCCCAGCCCACCCCACAGGAATGGGGATATCAGAATTCTGTTCCTTTGATTAGAGATGGAGCCCTGGTTGTAAAGGTGACCAAGATTCTTCCTAGATTTGGTGACAACAACTCCTGAGACCAAAGGCATCAAAAGAGAAAGGCAGTTGCTGCCAGCACCATGTGTTCTGTTGGTCCTTCACCTCCACTGAGTGGGCTTCCAAGATGCTGCACCTACCACTGACTGGAGAAACTGCCAAAGATGTAAATTTCTCATCAAGAATACTTGCTTATTACAAGATAAGGGGTGACTCATCTGCTAAACTTTCTAAGGAGAAACAGTGGAGTTCGAAGCAGATATAGGTCACATCATTAACACTGAGAACACATCAGTACTCAGATATGAGAGAGGAGACTCCCTTTCCTTCCTGATCTTTGAGGTAGACTGAGGAAATCATTCCCTTTAGTGCCCCCTAACCAGAGATGACCCTGGCACAAAGGTGTCAATGTATGAGCCCTACTAAAAATGATAAGTCAGCTGTTCCTCATATACTTACAGAAGGGTTTGGTCCTCAGTTCTCTTCAAAGGTAAAGACACTTGGCCCAGTCCTGAAGAAATTTCAGGCCAGAGGGTGGACTGGGTACCAGCCCCACAGTGTGGGAAGCCTGCCATGAGTTGTCCTGTGAGTAGACACAGTTTCTGGAACTGCTGCTGAGAAGTTTACTGGCTCCCCGTTGTGTGATCATTCCAGAAGGATGGAACCAATTGAAGAAAATAATTGTCAGGATAGAACCTGAGGAAGCACCTGTCAGTGCAGAGCTGCTCCCTGGACACTGGGCAACCCTCATTAGCGGCTCAGTAGGAGGCTCCACCAACATCTTAGCCCCAGACCACACCTGGACCTTAAGAGATCCCAACTTGTGTGACCACTGGTAACTGAAGTGATAGGATACTTTAACATCCAACATATTGGATTGAATTTATGTAAAGGGAACAGGTAGTTTTATCAACATTTCCTTAGTGTGTAGGATCAGACAGAGTTCCTACTGTCAAGGTAGACGTTCACCAGCCCAACAGCACAGGAGACAAATTGGACACAGTGCAGGCAGGCTATCGTCTGGTCAGACTCAGTGGTTATCTTATAGAAATACAACCCATCATAATTACAGCCTTACATGGCAATGCCCGAGAGCATCCCCTCATGATGCATCACATGAGGGATTTGTGGGAGCCAGTAAGAGCTGCTGCGCTCAGGCTCTGGAGTGGAGCAGCCTTCAGTGGGATGTGCTCCATGAGGGGCCCAACTATGAGTCAACTTCAGAGCAAACTGTGGTCAGATCAGAGACCCTGCACACCTTGGAGCACTCGAAGATGCAGCTATGACCTAGATTATTAAAATCATTGCTTTATTAATTGCTTGTGTGCCTGCTGCCTGTTCAATTGTAGAAGAAAAGGCACAGTAAATAAATAATGTTTGCATTTCAGTCACTCAAACATCTCCTTCCAAGATGCTCATCTGACCAGGGTGGAAGGCAGTTACAACTTCAGGCATTTGAGTTCAAGCTTATCTCTGTTCCTGCCCCTTGTGGTTCAAACACCTGTGTGTCCTCATTCTCAGAACACAAAACCCATGGGAGATAAATAAAAGGCTGTCACCTGAAGGTTCTGCCACGTTCAGATACTGAATCTACATATCTTGAAGATAATCCTTGAGCAATAATCCCATGGCAGCATACTGAAGAGCCAGGGATTTGGGAGCCCAAGTGCATGAATCTTGGGGTAACATATGAGAAACCAGACTCAAATGCTGTGCATGTAGCAGCTGCTTGTGGACATGTCTAGAGAGATATCAGAGCGAAAGTCTCTCTCCAAGTAACCAGAGGGACAGAATCTCACGTGGACCATGGAAAACACTCATGTGGAGAAGATCTGCTTACGGCAAACAAGCAGCAAGAGTATCAGGAAAAGCAGTTTGAAAATTCTGTATGCTGTGACCTTGAGAGTTTGGCAGGATTAGGTCACACAAAATCCAAACACCTGTTGACAAACAAAAGCAAAGTAGGTTTGGAATTCCTCAGTGTTCATCATTGATGTCTAAGATAACCTGGAACCAAAGTACAACACTGCAGTGAATGCAGCAGGACCACAGTTTCAAATAGATTTCACTCTCATCTGAATCAGACCTGAGTGTTTCAAGGGAGACGTCACCCACCAAGCCTGCCTTCATTAAGATCCACAGGGTAAATGCAAAGGTAAAGACCATGCCAACATGATGAGAGTCAGAATGTTCAGCTATGGAACAAGAGTCAACCTATTGCAGTAGGACTGATGCTGTTCCTTTCTCCCTAAAGGGGAACCCCAGAGTATTAGTGTATCTTCATGATGCTGATAAAGACATACCTGTGATTGCATAATTTATGAAGAAAAAGGTTAAATGGACTCACAGTTCCACATGGCTTGGGAGGCCTCATAATCATGGCAGATGGCAAGAAGGAACAAAGCATATCTTACATGGCAGCAGGTAAGAGAAGAATGAGAGCCCCACGAAGGAAGTAACTCCTTATGAAACCATCAGATCTCATAAGAACTATAATTAACCAGCGTGAGGGAAACCAACCCCACGATTCAATCATCTCCACCTGGTTCCACCCTTGATATGTCGGGAGTATTACAATTCAAGATGAGATTAGAGTGGGGACACAACCAAACCATATCATTCCAACCCCAGCCCTCCCAAATCACATCTTCTTACATTTTTAAATACAGTCATGCCCTCCAACAGTCCTCTAAGTCTTAACTCATTCCAGGATTAACCCAGAATTCCTAGCAAAGTCTCATCTGAGACAAGGCAAGTCCCTCCCACCCATCAACCTGTAAAATCAAAAGCAAGTTACTTCCTAGATACAATGTGGGTACAGGCATTGGGTAAATATACCCATTCCAGATGGGAGAAAATGGCCCATACCAGTGGGCTACAGGTTCCAAACAAATCCTAAATCCAGTGGGACAGCTAAATCTTAAAGCTCTGAAGTGGTCTTCTTTGACTCCATGTCTCACACCAAGGTCACACTGATGCAAGAGGTGGGCTGCCATGGTCTTGGGCATCTCTGCCCCTTGTGGCTTTGCAAGGTACAGCCCCCTTCTGCCTGCTTTCTTGGGCTGGAATCAAGTATTTGCCTTTTTTAGTACATTCTGTGAGCTGGAGGACAGTGGCCCTTTTCTCACAGCTCCACCAAGCAGTGCCCTAGTGGGGACTCTGTTGCGAGGGCTCCTACCACACATTTCCCTTCTGGACTACCCTAGCAGAAGTTCTCCATGAGGAATCCACCCTTGCATCAAACTTCTGCCTGACCATGTGTTTCCATACCTCCTCTGAAATCTAGCAGAGGTTCTCAACCTCAACTTACTTTTTTTTGAGACAGTTTCACTCATTGTCCAGGCTGGGGTGCAATGGTGTAATCTCTTCTCACTGCATCCTCTGTCTCCTGGGTTAAAGTGATTCACCTACCTCAGCCTCCTGAGTAGCTGGAATTATAGGTGCCCACCACCACACCCAGCTAATTTTTTATACTTTTAGTAGAGATGGGGTTTCACTATGTTGGCCAGGCTGGTCTTGAACTCCTGATCTCAAGTGATCTGCTCACCTTGACCTCCCAAAGTTCTGGGATTAAAGGGATGAGCCACCACACTCAGCCTCAAACCTCAGGTTTTGTTTGTGTGCACCTGCAGGCTCAAAACAATGTGTAAGTTGGCAAGGCTTAGGGCTTGTAACTTCTGAAGCCATGGCTCACGCTGTACCTTGGTCCCCTTTAGCTACGGCTGGAGCAACTAGGACACAGAACACCAAGTCCTTAGGCTGCACACAGCAGGGAGCTCATGGGCCTGGCCCATGAAACCATTTTTGCATCCTAGTCCTCCAGGCCTGTGATGGGAGAGGCTGCAGTGAAGATCTGACATGCCCAGGTGACATTTTCCCCATTGTCTTGGCAATTAACATTTGCTCTTTAATTTCTGCATGAATTTCTCCTCAGAAAATGGGTTTTCTCTCATGTCATCAGGCTCCAAGTTTTTTGAACTGTTATGTTCTGTTTCCCTTATAAAACTGAGTGCTTTGAACAGCACCCAAGTCACTCACTGAATGCTTTGCTGCTTAGAAATTTCTTGTACAAGATATCCTAAATCATCTCCCCTAAGTAAAAAGTTCCACAAATCTTTAGGCCATTTTGATGGAGTAAATTGCCACCAATCTCTTTGCTAAAACATAGCAAGAGTCACCTTTATTCCAGTTTCCAACACGTTCCTCATCTTACCTGAGACCACCTCAGTCTGAATTATCAGCATTTTTGTCAAAGCTATTTGAGGTTTTTAGGAAGTTCCAAATTTTGTCACATTTCCTTTCTTCTTCTGAGCCCTCCAAACTGTTCCAACCTCTGTTACCCAGTTCCAATGTCACTTCCACATTTTAGGGCATCTTTATGGCAGTGCCTTATCTACTGCTACCATTGTACTGTATTAATCTGTTTTCATACTGCTGATAAAGACACCCGTGAGACCTTAATTTACAAAGAAAAAGAGATTTAATGGACTCAGAGATCCACATGGCTGGGGAGGACTCACAATCAGGGCAGAAGGGAAGGTGAAAGGCATGTCTTACACGGTGGCAGGAAAGAGAAGAATGAGAGCCAGAGTGTGAAATCCCTTATAAACTCATCAGATTTCATACTGTTTCATTATCATGATAACAGTAGGGGGTAACCGACCTCATGATACAATCATCTCCACCTGGTTCTGCCTTGACATGTGGGGAATATTACTATTCAACGTGAGATCTGGATGGGGACAGGGTCAAACAATATCACCCTGGAACACTGGGATCCCTCTGGGAAGTATGGGCAAGTGTGAGAGACTGGAAATCTCAGTGCAGTGTCATCCTCTAGACTCCCCTTTTCTCCTCAGCACAACAGTGGAACACAGCACCATGCCTGTTGTCTCATCTCACTGGGACTCTTTCCCATGACTTCAAGGTCATTGTCCTAAGGCTTTCCCAAAATTCTCCAAAGCAGCTCAGCCTCAGGCATGAAGGGCCATCTCAGCTGTGCAGACAGATTAACCTCGACCAATGGGTTGTCAGTTTGAGAGTGAATCCCACAACACTGACTCCTAGGAGGCACATCCTGAGGTGATTCTGAAGTATTTCCTTTCAGCATTCCCAGTGAGCCTGAATCACAAAAGCCTGGAGGCAACCAGCCCAATGCTCTGCCCATCTCTGCGGCTCTCCCCACCCTGTCTTTCACCGCTCCATCCTCTGGGGTTCCAGGATCACTTCTAAAGATATGTTTATATCTTCCAAGCACAGGTCTCAGATTGTGAATTCAATACATTCAAACTAAGACTTCAGCATTTTCATACTTCAACCAAGACAGTAAAAGAGTAAGAATTCTCTCATTTGAATGATGTGAAAATACCAAGTTACTTATACCAGGAATCTAATAACACGGAGCGTATATTTCAAAGTCTCTATTTGAAGTTAAGATGAAATTGTGAGCTTAGTTCAATTTAAATTCCAGCTATTTGTGCTAATGCCTGAGACACAACTGAGCAAACCTTCTGCAGGAAGTAGATGCAGGATGTACAGGTTGACTATGAAAAGTGTCTCCCACCAAAAGCACCAAAGGACAAGGGCTCCTTGCTTCCTCTATTCTAGGAAAACTTCCTGTTTTTCCAGACTAAAAACTAAACAATCTTTACATTATTGTGAAAATGGCATTCCATGGAAACACTTTCAGATTTGAAACAAAGCTTTAAGGTAGCACAGACATATCCTCACTCATGGTGACTCAAGTTATCAAGATACTGTCCAACTCAGCTTCCTTAGTCTAAGAAGCACCAGCTGAACAGGGTCTGAAGTGGAAACAAACTCCCTGAGGGGATACCTGTGAGCACAACCAAAACCAGCCAATATTCCATATCACAAGGAGTTGAGAGAGAAAGTCACTGTGGCTCAGCAGAGACACCTGGCAGTGTCCAGTATCACAGAGCAACAGTGAACAAGGAGCTGTGGGGCAGAGACAGGCAATATCCACCTTCAAGCCTTTATGCCCCCCGTGCAGTGCCTACCGTGATGTTTTCTCATCCCTGACGGACTGTACCACAAACACAGGAGTGGGGCTTTGACATGCGAAGACACTGAAATGTGTTCAGAATACAGGTAGGAACCCGAGATAGGTCTGTTCACACCCATGCACTCATTCTTTCATCTAAGAAAAACCCCATAAGGTTTCAAACCCACATGATAGAAGTGTCTTTGGGAAAACAGATTTTATGAAATAAAGGCAAGATCCATAGCAAGTGGAATACACCTGGCCACACTTCAGTAGAAATAAGCTGCATCCTTGGGAACTGCTTAAATACTAAATATATATTTGGAATTATAAATCCTTTGCAGTACGATGGACTTAGTTTCCACACAGCAGCATCTATCTGAAGCTTCACCCCCTACCCTGATACCACTCAGTTCCTTCTTAGCTATGGTATTCCAAATCTCAGGTCAGTGGCCTAGAGGGCTCACTGACTCTCAACTGAGACCCTATGGCTCAATCATCTCCACCTGGTTCCACTCTTGATACGTGGTGAATATTACAATTCAAGATTTGGGTGGGGACATAGCCAAATCATAGCATTCCAACCCTTCTCTTCTGTTACACATTTCTCTGAAGCACAGGCTTTCAACCATAGAGAAATTTCCTTCTTGTCACATCATTCCAGGTGCCCACATGAACACTCAAGACCACACATTTCCCATTTGCAGTATTTCGAAGTATCAAGCTTGTATTTCTACTTTTCATAAACA
Organism: Sapajus apella; assembly: GCF_009761245.1. Lineage (NCBI taxonomy): Eukaryota > Metazoa > Chordata > Mammalia > Primates > Cebidae > Sapajus > Sapajus apella. The sequence goes on along the minus strand of NW_022436945.1, from coordinate 26,740 downwards.
AGTACACGTTTTAAAGCATATGTTCTTTCAGTACCATCCCTTCATGGAAAGAAGGCTGTGTCACTTTATGAGTATCTACCCACTACTGCAAGATTTGTTTGATGATGTAAAGGAAAACTATTCTCTAACAGTTTTTCTAACTACAGCGTCAGCAGCTCTGAAGCCTCGATCATGGATGCTTTATGCCTTCCAGCCCTCAACATCTGAAAATCCTGACATTATTACTGAGCCTCTACCACAGCTAAAACAGCTGCAACCAAAACCTGGCTCTCCCAATTTATATAATCCTTGTGACACCTGCAAGAAGGTTTACTGTAGCCTGGTGGGAGACTAGTCATCTGTCTCAACTAAGGAAAAGTTCCAAGAACAAGCAGACCACTAACCAGCAAATTAAAGCATATATTTTTCCATGTAATATTTAGTGGAGAGTCCTTTAAGATTGTAGTAATGTCACCAAGGATACCTTCAAAGCTAGTTAGCAGGTAGGGTAAAACAGGTAAGGAAAACAGCTACACTCACACAAGGCAAAATGACATTTATGGTTAATGCTAACTTGCCATTGGATGAGGGGGTATTACATTCAACTATACTCTTTATTATTATTTGAGACAGTTTCACTTTTGTAGCCCAGGCTGGAGTTCAGTGATGCAATCTCCTCCTCCTCGGTTCAAGTGATTCTCCTGCCTCAGCCTCCTAAGCAGCAGGGCTTACAGGTGACTGCCAACATGGCCAGCTAATTTTTTTTCATATTTAGTACAGACAGGGTTTTACCATGTTGGTCAGGCTGGCCTTGAACTCCTGACCTCAGGTAATTCACCCAACCTTGGCCTCCTAAAGTACTGGGATGACAGGTGGGAGCCACCATGCTCGGCCGCCTCCTTAATGCATGAATTATACTGGAGGCTTAAGAGTTCTAACAAGTTGAGGACCAGCAGCCCATTTGAAATGCCAGGTAACGTAGTGTTTAAACTCTAAGGCTCTATCTAGGAGACCATGGGATGGTTCAAAACATGGTGAGATCTTACTGTTTCCAACTTATATCATCTAATCAGGGCTCAGCACCCTCACATGCTGTGTTCCTGAAGGGAACAGGGAAACCAGCTATGTCCGCTCAGACTACCCCAGATCTGGTCCCACAATGAACTTCTCTCTAATAGGGACCTTTATTAATATGTGTTTTGGGAGCAAGGATTCATACTGGCTCTTTTATGTTTTTCATCTTTAAGTGACATACAATCTCAACTGTCTTCTACTCCTGGGTCTTCCCAGCTTTAGAATGTCCCAGTTTTAGAAGTTCCACGGTAACCGAGAGTCCTCTTTAGCCAGGTATTGAACAACACTCACCAGCCCCCAAGTGTGTCAAGAGATCCTACTGGGGAGGTGGTTTATTGATGTGTAGAGACTGGAAATGAGCTCCTTGAACATCTACTTTGCTGCTGAATGGACCCAAGACCCAGTCCCAGTTTTAGACGGGATCTTCTATTCAAATAAAGAGCTCAGAGAGCAAGATGGGATGGCTACAACCTTTCTGTTCATTGTTACTGTAAGATTTTATTCACCCTATATTAGAAGAGAACAAAGTTTCATCCTCATTTTGTCCCAGCATCAAGACCACCATTCACCAGTAACAGGAACAAGGATTGAGGCAAGTAATGAAGATTAAAAACCCAAAGTGAAGGAAGGTAAACATGCCCCATTTGTTGCATGACTAATGAGATACCAGCAAAGATCAATATAAAAAGACTTGAATCATTTTCCTAGGAAGTACCAGCACCCTGGAGTCATATGAGCTCACCCCTGAGGACCATGAGGACTCTAAGTACACACCGTGAATTATCAGCTTTACTCCCGCAGTGAGATGCTCACATCCCAACTTCCTGACTGACCGACTGGCCATGGGGCTCCCTGTGTTTCACAAGCTGTCTTCTCAGTGTGAAGATGAGGGCTTCTGCGCCTTCTCATGCTTCTTTCAGTCAGTCCATTTGTGAGCTATAGTGTGGCTAAGAAATTCACTTTGAGAAGCCTTGAAGTTGTTTAGTTTCCTTTTATTGCAATCTCCTACAACCTCCGACCTGATGCCAATAGTAAAACCTTCGAAGAAAAACACACAGATCTAGGCTAATGGCTGGAAGACGTGATCAGCAGCTGGCTCTTCCACCCAGAAAGTGCTACTGGCTTAGTGTTGAACTAAGCAGCAGTGCACGGTAGCAGGGTGGCACCGTGTGAATATGAAGGTTTCAGAATTTCACTCCAGGCCTTCTAGAGATGCCTTAGACACCCAGGGGAGAAGGCACTAAACAGCCCATAACGACCATCCGGCAACTGACTGCAACAATTTGTATTCGTGCTAAAGGAATTCAGAGATAAGCTAAAACATACTTCCAACTCTAACCTTTCTGTGGAAAATTTTCAGGAGCAGCACTGGAGATGAGAGCTTGGGAGGAAATACAGATATACATTATGACCTTCAATCCTGGTAGTAAACATCCCCTCCAAGTAAAGAATAGATACATTTCCTGACAGAGCCTCTTCCTCTATACAAAAGGACATGTTTTATAGCCACAGCAATAACCCCAAGGACAAAAACTAGTCATTTAGTATCTTTAACAAAACCTTACTCAATGAAAAGCATTAATTTAAATAAAGAGATTGAAGTATATAGAGTTCATGTCCTTAAAGTTATGGTGGAAGACATTAGGCTAATAAGGTAAGACAAAAGTACTTTGCCAAAAAATACTAGTACATAATACATGAAATTAATAAAGAAGATGGCTGAAGATCACAGGGAGATCTTTTGATGACCAGAGAATCTAAAGGCGAAAATGAGGACAAGAGAAGAGAATGTATTTGCTTTGATCATTGGAACAAGCTCCTCGTCCTGCTCCACTGAAGTACAGGTAAGGACATTCAGACATTTGGGTTCATGGCATCCTCCATGCCTCAGACATGGAGTTTGAACATATATGGATCTGGCCTTGCCCAGACATCCCATGAAACTGTCCCCATTATCCAAATCATTATAAGAAATGGCAGTACATAATTAAACAGTTCCCTTTGTTTTGTAGTTTGAAAATAATCTGTTTCCATCAATATAAAATATCATCCTCCTGAGTTGTCCAGGGAGACCACTCTCAGAAAAGTGATCCAAGTGAAAAAGTAGGACAGGGAGGGGTAAATGGAGGTGACAGTCTGATTAAGATGTGCTGCTGATTCAATTATTTCAAACAGAAACATTTTCCAAAATGATGCTCTTCCCCATCAACTAAGGGGATTGACTTAGACAACCCAGTGCTTCCTCAAATTCTCCATCCTAGGAAGCTCCTGTTTCACCGTGGAGCCCAACATTGCTGCTATTCATCAGCACCATGTGCTCGGTGTTTAGTCCTTCACCTCCTCTGGGTGAGTTTCCAAGGAGCTGTGTACCTACCACGGGCTTGGGAAACTGCCAGAGCAGATTTCAGTCACCACAAGCAGCTACCTGATAAGTCCAGGGTAAGCTGACTCTGCAGAGTTTATTTAACTGTCCAGGGGAAGAGAAAGAATCAAGGCAGAGCTCCATGTGAGTGTAGGTTGCATAGTGAACAGTTCTCAGACATCAGGGAGGAGTACTTTCCAATCTGTCTGGGGTCTTTGAGGTAGAAATAGAAAGCTCCAGTCCATTAGTGATGCTCAACCTTATAAGGCCCTGTATGCAGAGCTTAGGCACATCAATTAGGGTCACAAACCAGCCCTACCACAGCTATCACAGCACATGTTCACTGTCCAGTCATAAATAAGGTAGGTTTTCAGCCCCGTGTACAGATACTTCCAGTCCTGATGGAACTGAAGGCCGGTGGGCTGGCTGGGTACAGGCCTCACAGTATAGGCAACCACGACAAGGTGTCTTCAAAGTGGACCCAGGCCCTGGAATTGGGCTCCTGAGGAGTTTCCTGGCTCAAGGCTGTGGAATTATCCTGCAGAGATGAAGCAGCTTGAAGGAAGGAGAATGTTCAGGATGAAACAGGAGGAAGCACCTGTCACTGCAGAGATGTGCATCAGAGGCAGGGAAACTCATCAGGACCCCTTAGGAGGCTCCATCAGCCTTTTAGCCCCAGGCCTCACCTGGCCCTGATGAGATCCCAACATATATTACCTCTGCTTATTGAGTAGACAGGATATTGAATAGACAGATTACATTCATCTTATTGGTATAACTTTATATTAAGAAGAGAATACTTGCTTCTGTCAAAATCTCCTTAGTATGTTGGATAAGATCAACAGTTTTATCTGGATACAAGTTCCCCACCCAACAGCAGAGGCACAAATTAGACAGTGTGAGAGCTCTCATCTTGTGAGACTGAAGGCTGTCATAATAGAAACAAGAGCCACAGAGTCAGAATTGCAGCTGCCTGGGCCAGAGAATCGTCAAGCCAGAGTGTTCAGGGAGAGAGATGCCTCTATCATGAATGATAAAAACCACTGCTTTACTAATCCCAGGCATTCTTCCTGCCTCTGTAATTGAAGAAAAAAGCAAGGTAAGCAACGGGGACAGAAGTTAACATGTCATTCCCTCAAACACCCTGTTCCCAAAGGTCTCTCAGAGCAGTATAAAGGGTCGTCAAGCCCTCAGGCATTTGGACTCAGGGTCACCTCCTTGCTCTTTATTTGTGGTTCAGACACCCATGTGTCTTTGAGACAGCCAAATGCTTAGGCAGACACAAAGGGGTCCCTGGCAAATCTGACCTGCCCCCCAAGTGTTTACATCAGATGCTCTTGTGCAGATGAGGAGCCTGCCCACATGGACACTAGGGGAACGGGGTGGAGCCATGGACAGAGGGAGGAGCCCAGCCTTTTCAGTTCCCATGTAGCATCCTGATCACCAGTGAGGGGGGCCAGAGGGCGGGGAGCTGTTAACAGGACTCCATCTCTCTTTGCTGAATTTTTCCCCCTTTTTCACTCCGTAAAATCTTGCCCTACTCACCCTTCAATGTTTCTGCATGCCTAAATTTTCCTGCTCATGTACCAACAACCTAGTTTTAGCTGAACTAAGGAGCAAAATCTGCAACATCCTCATTCTCTGAGCAACCATAACCAACGGAGGGGCGAGAAACAGGTTTTTTAGAAGCTGTCACCTAAAGGTTCTACCACGTTAAATACTGAATCTATATATCTTGAAGACACCACCAAGGAGGTAATTTCATGGTAGCTCTTTGAAGACCCAGAGAACACAAGTCAGGTGTGTGAATGTAGGCTCAATACTGACATCAGTAGTCTGAGAAACAAGGCTCAAAATAAACACTGCCCATGTGAAAATATTCCGTGCATGTGTCTAAAGAAATCGGAGCTGAAGCCTCTACCACAGTGTCTGGGGCTGAGAGCCTCACTTGGGCTACCTTGAATACTCAGGGAAAGACCTCTTACAACATATAAGGTGCAAGAGTATCAGGCAGACACATTGAAGGAAGTTCCAGGCTGTGGTCATGAGTGGGTGGCAGAATGAGGATCACAGGAAACCCATCTAGACTTGCCGGCAAAGCAAAAGCTAAGTAGCTTCGAAATCCCCCATGTTGTCCCATCCGTTTCCAGAATCACCTTAACCAAGGATTTATGGCAATGGAGGCAGCAGGACCATGTCAAACATTTCTCTTATGTCTCATTTAGTTCTGGCTGTTCTGAAGGAGAAGATGTCACTTCCCAGGACAGCATTCACTAGACTGCACAGGACTGAAGGAGAAGGTAGGGGCCACTACAAGATAATGGAAGGAAGAATCTTCACTTATAGAACATGAACAGCCCTGCTGCAAAAGGACAAATCCTGTGCCATTCCTGATGTTTAAAAACCTTAGGAGCCTTGGAATTCTTTCTTGTGCCATGTGTGGGCAGATGCAGAAGCTGGGAAGTTCAGTGACGTCCCCCAGGATCACCCCATTCAACATAGCTGCTGAGGACAGCACCATGCCTGCGGCCCCCCATCCTGACTATAAAATACAATTAAAGAAGCCATTTTGAAATTCCTGCAGAACACTGCCTTACATTGAAACATATTCTCGTTTGAAGGAAAGTTCAGGATAGGGTCAGAAATAGCCTTACTCATGATGATGGCTAAGTCCTCAAGGCAGTCCCCAAGACAACTCCTGCAGTGTGAAAACCACCTAAACACGGACTAAGGAATCAAACTCACTGAGAGCACACCTGTAAAAACAGCCCACAATGACCAGTATGCCACATGAGGGGACAAGCTAGAGAAATTCACTGTGTCTCAGCAGATATGTGGGTAGTGCCCAGTACCACAGGCCAACCATCAGCAAGGAACTATGGAGGAGGGGCAGGCAGTGTCCTCCTCCCAGCATTTATGGCCCAGGTCAGTGGTCATCCCTGATGGTATTTCGTACCTGGTAGACTTAGAAACACAGGACTGGGGCTGTTGAAACTCAAAGGCTGAGGGGTATCCTTCAGAGCACAGGCAGGACCCCAAGATAGGTCTGCACGTACCAATTAATTTACCAAGGAAGACCCAAGACTTTAGATACGCCCAATAGAGTAGTAAAGTCCTTGTTAACACAGGATTTTATAAATTGAAGGCAGCACTCACAGTAGGTGGAATTGATCTGGTCACACATGGATCAGAAGCTCCATCCTTACCCTTAGGAAACACACAAAGAGGAGGTAGAGAGTATTAGAAGCCCCCTAGAATACAGTGAGTTAAATTTCAATGCAGGAACATAGAAAGTCTCACTCACTCCCTGGACACCGCTACCAGTTCCTCCTTACACATGAACTTTAATGAACTTCACCTCAAAGACATGAACAAGACGAACCTAGTCTAAACTTAGCCATTCTCACCTCCTCTTTATACATATCCAATCACAGATTTGAAAACACATCAACATTTACCTCTTACTATTTGATTTCAGGTTCCAACCTGTGCATTCAAGACCACACTTGCACTCTCTATCTGGAGCATTGCAAAGTATATTGATATTTACAATGTTTTCAACAGGCATTAAAGGATATGACTATTGAGCACCATCCTTCAATGTAAGGAAACCTCTGTCATCTGAGGAGTGATGTGCTTACAAACATGGAAAGATTTCTGTGATGCTGCAAGAAGATAAACAGCTTCCCGTAACCACAATTCTAACTACAGTCTCAGCATTTGTGAAGCCTCACAGTCCATGCTTGAAGATGCTCAGCCCTCCTCCTCCCCATATCTTCACATTAGGAAATATGAAATCTCCAACCACAGCATCGACATCCGCAACCCCAAGCTGGGTCTTCTGACATAGGTGATTATTGTAGTGTCCTTTTAGGAAGGTCAATCTAGGCTGATGTCTCATTGCTTTTGTACAGTAACACACATCTTGTCACCTTAATCTGAGCACTGCAGATACCATACAGCAAGCATCATCATGAAAAGGTTACTTGGAGAGAAGAACCAGGGTTTTGGGGAGTGTAAACACATTCTCAGGTAACTCCAGAAAAGCAGCTGGATGTTGAAAGAAAATGGTATTACACCACTACTGATGTATACTATGTACTTTGGGCTAGGATGCCTGCCTATCTACAGGACATGTAAACACTTCAGACTGTCTCTATTCCATAAATACAGTGTAACAACCATTTGTGTCACATGTACATTGCAATCAGTGTCACAAGCACTCTAGAGATGACTTAAAGGACACGGGATTATGGGTAGGTTATAGTATGCAAACACTAAGCTACTTTGTATCAGGAATTTGAGCATCTGCAGGGGCTCCTGAAAATAAACCCCACATATAAAGGAACAACAGTACTCATTTTTCATTCTAAGTGTTTCAATATCAAGTTGACCAGTCACACACAGCAGAACCAAGGAACAAGACCCTAAAGTTTAGCTGTCACTCAAGCTAATACTGCCATACCTCAGAACAGAAAGAACACTGATGTACCCAACTAATTGGGAGCTAGCACAGAGATCACTTTATTCCAGATGAATCCTGAGGACTTCAGTTCCTGTAAGATCAAAGGAATGTGTATTTTTCAGAAGTTGGCATCCCCTCCTCAGGCCAGGTACCACCACCCTTCTACTCCTGGGATCAGCCTGCCCAGGGCAGATAGAGCAACTCAAGCCAATGAACCAGGACATCCAACTTGGAAGGAAACCACACATTTCTGATTTTGGGGTAGGAAGCACATAACCCTCATTCCTACCTTCGTATATTATTGGCTTCATATGAAGAAGGAAATCTATTTCTTCAAAAATACTCTTCTGCAAAAACTAATTCTCTCACTGTTATGATATTCATCCAAAATGGGGAAGGGGAAGGGGGAGTGGCCAACATAAGCCGACATCCCATCTCAGTCACTCCCCCAGATCACTCTAATCAACACAGCTCACCTGCAAAGAATTCAAAGCTGCAGCAGCAAACCATGAACCATAAAAGTTTAAAATTCTCCATATCCTATCAGTGGAGGGCACTTTCAAGGCTGTAGTTATGTTACCAAGAACCTTCAATGATAATTAGCAGGTAGGGTAAAAAAAAAAGAAGCGAGGAAAGAAACGTAAATCCACAAAAAGAAACGTGATTTATCAGTAGTGTTAACTGGTCCTTGCATGAGTGGTTCAACTTCCAGTGAAATTGAGGAGTCTGGTAGTTGAACATCGGGGTGTAGGTTGCTGTGTGGCATGATCCCCCAGAGCCATGCCCAAGGTAGTGAATACCTGTTCATTGGCCTCTCTGGCTTCCGTGTGCCAGACCAATGACCTGCACCTGTACTGCAGTATCAACTTCACTTGCCGGACACTGACCAGGAGTGCCACGCTCATGGTCCAGTCTCAGGAGGACCATCTGTACAGCCTGTTTTGGGATACAAAGGACCTTACAATAGAAATAGTAGTGATCAATGGACAATCCGTCACATATTCTTGGAGAACCTTACAAGGGATCGCCAATGGAAATCTCTTCCTATCGCTTTGAGCAAAAATCAAGACGTCATTATAGACATTTTGAGACCTCTCAAAAATCTTCTGCTCTTCAGTGGTGCTCACTCCTGAGCAGACTTCTGGGAACAAATACCCATCTCTCTTTAGCCAGTGCCAGGTCATCCACTACAGAGCAATCCTTCCTTGTCAGGACACTGAGAAATTAACCTGTACTGCAGAGGTGTCTGTCCCTAAAGAACTAGTAGCACTTATGAGTGCCATTCATGATGAAGAAGCACCTGACCCAGAAGACTTAAGCAGGAAAATCAAATCATCCAATATCTTCTGATACTCTGCCTGATTGCTTTAGTTGTTGGAGTTTTAGAAAGCTGGCAAATAGGCCCAAGAACTTTGGTGTGGTCTGGGAAAGAGCAGGTGGAAAAGTCTGCTTACAAGTTTTCTGAGACTGAATCTATACTTAAAATTGCAGAAAATCTGTGAGAACCATAGGTATGTAGACAGTATGACCAATTGGTCCTGCCACTATTTTCCCCTATGGATGCATAAAGAATCCTTGCCTTGCTTTTGTAAAACCCCTACTCTATTGGCAGGCGACAAGTCGCTCTCCAATGTCATGGCACATGAAATATTTCGTAGCTGTACAGGGCATCTAGTGACCAACAAAACTTGAGCTCCCTTTTTGTTAAATGAGGGACACACTGTGTACTTGGAATGCCTCCATTTTGGAGGATTGTTTGGTGCAAAGTTCAGACATTTTAATGCTCTGGGAGGATGGAGAGAACTACACAATTTTGTAAATATATTTGGGGAGACGCATACTTTTACCAAACCTATGGTTAATCTGAGAGACATGGACTCTGTTGTAGCTTATTCTTCAGTCCCCTGTGAGAAAGGCTTTGCTTTACTTTACCTTAGAAAACTGCTTGGAGAACCAGAGTTTTTCCTAGGATTCTTAAAAGCTTATGTTGAGAAATTCTCTTATTAGAGCATAACTACTGATGACTGGAAGGATTTCCTGTATTCTCATTTTAAAGGTAAGGTTGATGTTCTCCATCAAGCTGATTGGAATGCCTGGCTCTGCTCTCTGGGACTGCCTTCTCCGATTATGGTATGACTGACAAATGCTTGTATTACCTTAAGTCAAAGACGGATTACTGCTAAAGAAGATTTAAATTCATTCAATGCCACAGACCTGAAAGATTTCTTATCTGTTGAATGAGTTTTTAGCACAGATGCTCCAGAGGTCACCTCTTCCACTGGGGCACATAAAGCAGATGCAAGAGATATACTATTTCAATGTCATTAACAATTCTGAAATACGATTCAGATGGCTGCAGCTCTGCATTCAATCCAAGTGGGAAGACACAATTCCTTTGGCACTAAAGATGGCAACTGAACAAGGAAGAATGATGTTTACCTGGCCCTTATTCAAGGATCTTGCTGCCTTTTGACAAATCCCGCAATCTAGCTGTCTGAACCTACCAGGAGCACAAAGCAAGCATGCACCCCGTGACTGCAATGCTGGCAGCGAAAGACTTAAAAGTGGATTACCTGCCTATTGGTGATTAGAGATTTCACTTTTTAAAATGGAATTCACCAAGAAAGACAAAAATTTTAGCTCACAATTAAAACTGTGTTTTTAAATTTTGCTTTTTATTGTTTTTGTTGGTGATTTTGGTAAAATCAAGTAGAGCTACTTCTTAAAAAATAAATCCTCCAGTGAAGTGCTCCTTAGATAATCAAGTGGTAGTGTGAGATAGTGGAGTACCCAGAGGCTGTTCTATTCCTCTACGTTCTTTTTAGTGCATGAACCACACAGGAAACTTAAATGTCTCTAGTTGGGGACTAATACCCAATGTCATGGCAAGTAACGTATACAGTTTAAACTCTAAGGTCCCATCAACGGATCCACGGAATGATCTGAAACAAGGTGAGATCTCACTGCTTCCAACACACCCGTGCTCCCTAAGCAATGGATCCCTCAGATGCCCTGTGCCTGGAGGAAACGCTATCTTCTCTCAGACCCTAACCCAGATCTGTTCCCACAGACTCCTGCTTAATGTGGATATTCAGGAATGTGTGTTTTGGGCAATAAGGCCCCTGTCTCTGATATTTTCTATCTTTAAGTGACAGCTTAATGAGTATCTTCTAAACTTGGATTTTTCTCACTATCTGAGACCTCCAATGAGCCAGTATTGAACAGCACCCACCTCTGACCATGAGTGTTTCAGAAGATCCTTCTAGGGATGTGGATTATTGATGAAGCATAGAAACTGGGAATGAGCTTGTTCTTCTACCATGCTGAAGGGACTCAAGTCCGCATGGCATCACCAGCTTTAGACCGAAGACAGACTTGTTTTATACTGAAAGCTTTCAGGGAATAACCCAGGCAGCCACAACCTCCCTGTTTTTTTCCTACTATAATACTTTCTCCACCTCATACCAAGAAAAGACTAAGTTGTTCCATTTCTAACACATCTCAATGTCACTAGCACTAGGATCAAAAAGCAAGAAACAAATCTAAGGAAGAGATGAAAACTGGAAGGGAAAGTAGTTGAACCTGCCCCCAGCATTGAATGGCTAATGAGATGCCAGCAAAGATAATAAAAAAATTCAACTAGAAGCCCCTTACTTGTAGTCTTTAGCGCTAGGCTGTCATAATCATGTCTCAGCATATTTTACCACCAATCATTCAAGTACAGCCTGAATCAAACAGGCTTATAATAGTTTTGTTTTCTAAGGAAGGAACAAATATCTGGAATATACAATATATCCAAAGCAGCAAGCAAGCACAAATTCAGAAATCTGTTCCCACAGAAATGATTAGCAACATTTTATCAGTCTCAAAAACTGTCAAGACTGAACTGACCTCACCTCTTTAGTAAGAGTAATCAACAGAGACCACTCTGGAATCACTTGGACTCAACCCTGAAGACCAAGATGACTTAGTAAGTATACAGCTTGAACCAGCTTTTTGGCCCGAGGAATTAAGATGTCTGGTCCTCAGACTTCCCAGCTGGCCATGGAACTCCCTGAGATTCACAGAGAAGTTCGTCAGTGTAAGAGATGAATAGTCTCATGCATGCTACTCCCTCTTGCTGACCAAGGGTACTTGTCTCAGTTCACAAATGGACTAAATTCATCATGTCATCTGTGTTATGACTTCATATTATTGTTCTGTTTGCATCACATCTGTTCCACTATCTTGGAGGTTATCAGCTCTGCATGTTAATTACTTTGTCGGAGAAAAGTGACCCAATCTTAGGGCTGGAAGACCAGTAGCCATCTCTCCCTCCCAGAAAACACCACTGGCTCCAGTTCTCAGCTAAGGGTCAGTTAACTGCAGCAGTATGACACTGTGGAACTGGGAAAGTACCAGAATTCAGCACAATGTTGCCCATGATGAAAACTTTCCCTCACCTGGGCCACAGTCATGTTTTTATTGGTGCCAAGGCCTCCAGATATAAACTACAGGGGATATTCAGCCCCAACCTTCTGCCTTTCAGATTTTGCTAGGGAAATTTCAGAAGCTGCACCTGAAACATTACAGCTTTGTAGGAAACAAAGATGTAGGTTATAAACCCTCCATCCTGGTGAATGCCACCTCAATGACAAACAAACATTTTCTGAAAGGGCCTCCTCAACAATATATACAGACCAGCTTTATAGCCAGTACCAGGACCATGGGATAAAGATACCAGTAATTCAAAGGGCACAAACATTTTAAGAAAACTTTAATTATAAAAATAAGATCAAAAAGTTGACATATTGAGTTGATATCCTCAAACAGAGGAGCAAGCATTAAGCAAACAAAGCAACATGAAGTCATAAAAGTATTCAGCCAAATACTGTTAAAAAAAAATGTAGGATAAATTCTAGAATAGAGCTGAAGAGTGCAGGTAGATTTCCTGAGGATCAGAGGAAAGTACAAAGGCTAAAATCAAGACAAAGGAACAGAACTTATTTGCATTAATCATTCAAACATTCCCTTCCTCCATAGGCCCAAAGTGTAAGGAGAGGGGAATAGGACTTCCAGGCATTTGGGTTCAGAGCACTCTTCATCGGGTTCAAACACTACAGACCCACTGTGCTCAGATAGCTCATCCAACTGTCTGATTTATCAAAATCATAAGGAAGAACAGCCGTTCTATGCACTACATATACAGGAAACAATTATTTCCATCGGTATAAAATACTGTCAGTTGGAACATAGACTATGATCTTGATTACACTGAGGATTCAGGACTTCATAATTATTGGCTTTTGTGAGCACTAACAAACAGGCCTGGGCATGCAATATTACTGATCCAGTCAAATTTAATACATTCTACACCACTCCCGGCATTCAGGTTAACTTTTCTAAGTAGGACTTTTAAGAGACAGGGCTATGGGATTAAGACTTCCAAAGAAGAACATGATCAAGGTGGATCTCATCAGCTTTTACTGAAAGCATCAGAAGAGGAACTGCCCAGCCATGAAGGATTAACTGACCTGCCATGCCTGTCACAGTCACCTGTGTGACTATCCTGAGGCCAGGATTCTACAGACCTTAAATATGTGTCACAGAAAACATGAAGGAGTCCTGTGACCTTCAACCAGCGCATTCCACACAAGAAAATCAGAGCTGGTCCACTAAGAGGACAGACTCTAAAGACCACTAGCAGCCATGTCTGGTGTTCAACCTAAAGTCATCGGGAAGAGGACGAAAACACTGAGGGCCTTGAGATGGCCAGTCCTATAGTATGAACATTACTGAGCCCTCACCTCTACCCTTCACCACAGCAAAGGGGCCCAAGGCAGAGAAGCCTGAACACCACAAACTGAGGCCTTGGATGTGGGATCCTGGGAGGAAAGACTGCAGTGAGCCAGCCTCAATCATTACTGCCCATGCCATCCACATCCAGTGGAACCACCCTGTGGGTAAAATGGAGCAAACTTTCCACAGAGCAGTTAGGTGGTGAGAAACCTCACCAAGAGCACTGCAAATACTTGTTTAATAATTACCATCATGCACACACAGAATAGCTGTGTCAGACAGGGGTCAAAGGACAACGTAGGCTGTGTGGGTAGGATGAGGTAATTGAAGTCAAAAGTCACATACTGAGGTTAGCACAGTTAAAACGAGTGACCTTAGCCAGCAGCTCCCATGGGGAAGGCAGCACCTGGTATGAAGAATCTGGGAACCTGGGCTATTCCCACCAGAGACTGCAACCAAGGGAGTGGGTGCACACAAGCTCATCCTTTCTTCTCATTCAACCCTACACATTTGAGTTGGGAGCCAGAGTTCTTTTGGCCAGAGTCACTACCATTTCAAGGGAGCAGAAACACCATGTTGGAGGAGGGGAAAAAATTCTTCCCACCAAAAATGCATTAACCAGTTTCAAATGGGATGCTGACTGTTCTTAGAAGCCCAAGTACACACAGAAGTACACCTGAACAAAACTCAGTGTTCCGGTAGTTTAGATCCTGTTTATCCCCAGAGGACATAGCTTTTCATTGCTATTTAACCTATGTGAGACATACTACATTCCCCCAAGTGGGAATCTAACCCTATATCCTGCATTACATCCCAATCAAAGGCTAAGTTTTGAAACTGTCTTCTACATCAGTTACCAAAACAGTGCATGAGCTGTGATTTGACATGGGAGGTAGAATAATTTTGGCTCTTTAAGCATACCTTTCCACCTAGTTTTGTGGAAGAAAAAGGCATGAGATTTAAATGGATCCTTTGAATATGAAGTGTGTTCCGCTGTTTTTATTCTCAGGTTTTTTTTTTTTTTTTTTTACATTCTTATACTTAATAGAAACAGACATTGCAGGAGACAGACAAGGGACAAGGCTGACTGAGATACAGGGCTGTGAGAAGAATCTCATTCCAGGAGAGGGAGAAAGTCCCTGTCACAGGAAGATGAAGGAGAGAGCTCCTGGCTTCAGTACGTGCTGAGTCCAACCCTCTCTTTCTGATGGGGAGACCCAGTCTGTTGGACATTGTTCTGGAATGACTGGGCTCCCTTTCTTTCACACAGAGGACCATCTCAGCAGTACAGGGGAAGTGAGGTCTTAGGAGAAAATTCAAGGACAGTGGAAATAGAATTGGTGGGTAAAAACAGACTTGTTCCCAGGAGGGACTTCCTGAGAAATGTATTATTCATTCTGCTCAAAGGTTGCCATCACAAGTGAGCCCTGCTCAGCTGTGTGTGACCAGCTCAATCCTAACAACCCAGTGGCTGTCCTCTCCACCCCATCTCCCCTTCTCCACTCTCCTCCTCTGGGGTTTCCTGGGACCACTTCCAGATTAAACACCAATAAAGCAGGCAGATTAATGGTCCTCTAACAGCCTAATCCTTAGAACCCATGAACTCAGTATACTGCATGGCAAGGGGAAAATGAGGGTGACACATGGAATTGAAGTGGATCACCAGCTGACTTCAGGGTAGACAAAGGGTATCCTGGATGATCTAGGAGATCACCGTCAGAAAAGCAAGTGGGAGAGGGAGGTTAAAGTGCACTGCTGATGCTGTTTGTCTATGTCCCCACCCAAATCTCATTTTGAATTCCCATGTGTTGTGGGAGGGTCCTGGTGGGAGGTAATTGAATCATGAATCACCATAAAAACCCTAGAAGAAAACCTAGGTAAAACCAATCAGGACATAGGCATAGGCAAGGACTTCATGACTAAAACACCAAAAGCAATGGCAACAAAAGCCAAAGTAGACAAATGGGATATAATTTAAATTCAGAGCTTCTGTACAGCGAACGAAATCATTAGAGCAAACCAGCAACAAATAGAATGTGAAAAAAATTTGTAGTCTACCCATCTGTCAAAGGGCTAATATCCAGAATCTACAAAGAACTAAACCAGATATACAAGGAAAAAACAACCTCATTCAAAAGTAGGCAAAGGATATGAACAGACACTTTTCAAAAGGAGACATATGAGGCCAAAAAACATGAAAAAATGATCATCACTGGTCATTAGAGAAATGCAAATCAAAACTACATTGAGATATCCTCTCACGCCAGTTAGAATGGCAATCATTAAAAAATCTGGAGACAATAGATGCCGGAGAGGATGTGGAGAAATATGAACACTCTTCACAGTTGGTGGGAGTATAAATTAGTTCAACCATTGTCTAAGACAGTGTGGCAATTTCTCAAGGATCTAGAAATAGAAATTCCATTTGACCCAACAATCCCATTACTGGGTATATACCCAAAGAACTATAAATTGTTGTACTATAAAGACACATGCACATGTATGTTCATTGCAGCCCTGTGTACAATAGCAAAGACCTAGAACCAAGTCAAATGCCCATCAGTGTTGGATTGGACAAAGAAAATGTGGCACATATACACCATGGAATACTATGCCGCCATAAAAAAACAATGAGTTTGTGTCCTTTGTAGGGACTTGGATGAATCTGGAAACCATCATTCTCAGCAAACTGACAAGAACAGAAATCCAAATACTGAATGTTCTCTCTCATAGGTGGGTATTGAACAATGAGAACAAGGGGACTCAGGGAGAGGAACATCACACACTGGGGGCAGTTGGAGTGGGCTAGGGGAGGGACAGCAGGGGGTGAGGAGGGATAACATGGAGAGAAATGCCGGATATAGTCAAAGGGGGAATAGAGGCAGCAAACTACCTGGTTATGTACATACCTATCCAACAACCCTGAATGACCTGCACATGTACCCCAGAACCTAAAGTAAAATAAAGAGTGCAAGTTTCTAACTCATTGCTCACTTATCACAGCATCTTAGAAAAATGGTACCTATCCAAAAAACCCTGTTTCACTTTGAATATTTAGGAGAAATTCAGTCTAAGTCACATTGCTTGCCTTGTATTTCAAGTAGGAATCCTCAGAACTGTCCTTTATCTGGAAACGCTAATCCAGAAAGTACAATAAAAAAGGCCACATATCTCCTTAGCATCCCAGCATTGAGATTCAGAAGTGATACTATAGACAGTGCTCATTTAAATTGTGTTGAATATATATGCACATATGCCTTGAGGTAGGTTAAAATATGTAGTAGGGTGTTTTAGATTTTCTATGAAGAAAACTAAGACAACAAAATATCTTCCCTCAAAGTTTTCTATGGGCTCAGATAACTCTCATACTGGATTTTACCACCAGCCAAAGTAGAAATACACCAACCATATACAAATTATTCAGAACATAAAAACTAGACATTTTTTAAAATGACACAGTCCAGTCAAATGAATGGACTGATGTTGACAACTCAGTCCACTCTCAAATTCTCCATCCTAGAGACTCCCACATCACAGTGGAGCACAAGACTTCTGCTTTTCATGAGCTGTAGGTCGGCACAGCTCCAAAGAGACAGGACATTTCTCACCAAGTACCCGCTAGTAAGCGCTGTCTCACAGATAGCTGTCAATTTTCTCTACCTTGTTCTCATGTCATCTGCATTTCAGAATTTTTGAAGCATTTCACAGAAAAACGACAGAAATGTGAAAGGGTCTTAGAAATCAAAAGCAGCTGTTTCCACATCACAGAAGAGAACCCTGGTTCACACATGCATCCCCCCTGGGGCTTAGAAGCCCAGAACTCCCTACCAGGGGATGGGAATGGTTTCAGAATCCTGTCCCTTTGTTGCAACTGAGCCCTTTCTTCCCAGAGGAGATGGTACTATTGCCACCATGATCAACGCTGTCTCTAGATTTTCTAGGACATTTAAATGTTACCAAAGGCACCAAAAGAGAAAGGCAGAAGCCTCCAGCACCAAATGTTCTGCATTTAGCCCTTCACCTCCTCTTGGTGAGTTTCAGGTTCTGCACCTACCACTGACTTGAGAAACTTCCAGGGGATTTAAATCTTCCACCATGAGGAACTACTTGCTGGTGAACAAGTGAGACAGGAAAGTCCATGACCTGCTGAACAGTCAAAGGGGAAGAGACAGAAGGAGAAGCCGTTCCATGGGGATACAAGTTGCATAATTCATATGAGAAAACATGCCTCTCTGATGCCTGGGAAGTGATGTCTTCATCTGTGGTCTAAGAGGAAGGAAGGGAAACATTGCCTAAGGACTCCTTAGCCTTCAATATCCAGGCAAGCAGGATCTCCAAAAAGGATTGGGCCAGTAGATCAGCCCTCCTAACAAGGCAGCTGTCCCTTTTCTAGTCATAAAGGAAGGGTTTGGTTTTCAGCTCTTCATGCACAAGTCCATTGCTGAGTCCTGATGAAACTGGAATCCAGAGGGTAGGTTGGGTACAGGGCTCACTCGGTGCCTATTTTAAAAGAGCATACCAACCACCACAGCGACCACTTGGCTGGTGTTCACATGTTCTGTTGGGGGTAGGGAGCGTGTAGCAGCCTCCAGTGTGATGGGCTCCATGAAGGCTTTGACTGAGTCATCTGGGAGAAACCCAGTGGCAGACCAGAGAATCTTGACACAGTTCAGGAGAGAAAGGAGCTATAACATGGGTTATACAAAGTACTGCTTTCCTAACAGCTTGTGTTTCAACTGCTTCTATATTTGGAGAAAAGATGCAATAAGCAAAAGAGACAATGTTTGCATTTCAATCTAATACCCCATTCCAAGGGGCCCATCATAGTAGGGGCTAAGGGGTAGTCAGCACTTCAGGCATTTGGGCTCTGAGCCACTTCCATTCCCGTTACATCTGGTTCAAACACCTATGTGTTCTCATTCTCAGAGCAACCGCAAACAAAGTGAAATAAATCAACAGATCAAAGAAGGCTGCCAGCTGAAGGTTCTGCCTGTCAAAACTCACTGGAAGTTCCACCTTGAAGACTATCCCAGCAGACTATCCCATAGCATATTGCAGACTAAAGATGAGATACCCCAGATGTATGAATCTTGAGGTGAGAGTCCAGGCTCAAACATTGCTCAGGAACATTGGCCTACAGATATGCCTGGCGTGAAACCCAAGTGCCTTTTACAACACTTGGAGTACAACAACTTCACATGGGTCACCTCAAATACCTGATGGGAAGGGCCCACTTGTGACACAGGGACCAAAAGTATCATGAAGACAAGGTAAAGGATGTCCTGCCTATGACCATGAGGGGTTTGCAGGCTGAGGATCATATAAAACCCACAGAAACCTGCCAAGGTGAAAGCAAAGTGGCCTTGGAATCCCTCACCTTGTTTGGGCATTCATATCTAAAATAGCCGGCTTTGCAGTGAATGCAGCAGGACCATGATATCAAACAAATTGCATTCTTCCCTCTGAACTAGGCTTGTCTGTTTCAAAGACATCACGTCCCAGGGCATCTTTCATTAGAATCCACAGGGCTGAAGGTCAAGGCCATCACAAGACAATGGATATTTCACAGCTCTCAGCTATGGAACTTGTTGGAAATGACTACTGCAGTAGGACTGATGCTGTCCCTTCTAGGTGAAGATGAGACTCCAGGAGCATTGGGAATCTTCTGGCAAGTAGAAAGGTGTGGCAGAGACTCTGGAGCAACATCTGCCAACCCCATGTTTCCAGCATAGCTGGGGAGGACAGCACAACACATGCAGTCTGACCTCAACAAGACCCTTTCCTGTGATCACTTGGTTACAGTCCTAGAGCTTTCCCTAAATTCGAGGGGCACAGTTCAGCCTCAGGCACTAACGGACAACTCAGCTTTTCAGAGAGCAGAATAACCTCTACCAGTGGGTTGGTCAGAGTTTGAGTGGACCCCAAAATACACTGTCTCCTAGGAATCACATTCTAAAGCGGCTACCCAACCCCCATGTATCCAAAGAGACACCTCATATAGGAGAGCTCAGGCTGACATCTGGGATTATCCTTCTGGGACGAAAATTACAGAAGAAGAAACCGGCAGCAACCCTTACTGTTCTGCTGCCCCCATGGGTGATCCCCAGGCAAGCAGGGTCTGGAGTGAAACTCCAGCAGTCCTGAAGCAGAGGGACCTGTTAGAAGGACAACTGAAAAACAAAGAAATAGCTTCAACATCAACAAAAAGGATGCCCACTCACAGACTCCATCCAAAAGTCACCAACTACAATGACCACAGGTAGATAAATCCACGAAGATGGGAAGAAACCAGCACAAAAACAATCAAACACCAAAAGCCCGAATTCCTCTCCTCCTCCAAGGGATCACAATTCCTCACCAGCAAGGGAACAAAGCTGGATGGAGAATGAGTCTGATGAATTGACAGAAACAGGCTTCAGGAGGTGGGTAATAAACTTCTCTGAGCTAAAAACATGTTCTAAGGTGATTTTGAAACATTTCCCATAAGTATTCACAGTGGGACTCAGCCACACACAGCCTAGAAGTGACTTGCTCAATGCTCTGCCCATCCCCAGCTGCTTTCCCTGCCCCATCTTTGACTGCTCCATGCTTCTGGTTTCCTGGTGCCACTTCCAGAGTATTATATCCCCAAGCATAGGGCTCAGATTCTAAATTCAGGGAATTCAAACTTAGATACACAAGTTACATTTCATAGTTCAAGTAACACCTCTCTACTATTCTTTCATTACTGTGATTGAGCAGTATCAAAATGCCCAATTAATTATATTAGGAAGAAAAGTTGTGGCCATATAGTCTCTAATTCAAGTTATAGTCTAATTGCAGTTAATATGACTCTAAGCTTTGTTCCCTTAATCTACATTCTAATATTATTTGTGGTAATACCTAAAAAGAAAAAAACTTGTCAAACCTTGCACAAAAAGTACATAAGGGGTATACAGGCTTTCATCATTTAAAACGTCCCACCAATACTACCACAGGCAAATGCCTCTTGATTTCTCTTTCTACTAACAAACTTTAAATTCTTTGAGACAAAAAATGCCTCTTTGCAGATTTTTGCAGGAGAGTGCATTCCCTTAGAACATTTTGAGATTTGAAACAAAGCTCAGGGTAGGAGCAGACACAGCCTCATTCATGTTGATTGTCAAGGTCTCAGAACAACATCCAACTTATCCCCAACTATTCATAGATTCACAGCTGAACAAGGCTTTAAGGTGGAACTTCCTGATGGAGGACACATCTATAAATAACCACACACGGCCAGTATATGTCACATCACATCATGTGGGGTCAAAGCCAGAGAAACTCACTGTGGCTCAGAGATGCCTGGGAGTGCCCATTATCAAAGGCTAGTGGTGACTAAGGAGCTGTGAAGAAGAAACAGACAATGTTCATCCTCAAACTGTCAAGTCCCAGCACAGTGGTATCCCAGACAGATTATGCCAAGCACATAGTTCTAGGGATGGACAAACACAAGGCCATTGAAGAGTGTCCCTCAGACTACAGGGAGGACTCCAAGATAGGTCTGCACATACCCATTTCTTCACCCAAGGGACACGCTGCAAGGCTGCAGGTCCATCTAATAGAGTGTTCTTGGTAACATTTTATAAATTCAAGCTCTACAACAGGTAGGTAATCTAGTTACACATATATCAGGAACAAGCTGCCTCCCCATTCCTTGTAACACAAACAAATACAAAGGGAAATCAGAAATCCTGTGCAGTGCACAGGATTGAGATTCTTTTCACAGCAGTGTGTAAATTCTTGCTCCCTCCCCGGACACCACTGCCGGTTACCCCTTAATCCCGAGTTTCCTGAACTTAAAGTCCAGGCTCTACAGCGGTTAATACATAGTCTAAACTTAGTCTTTCCCATGTACTTGTACCTCTAAGATCACAGGCTTTTAAACACATGAAAGATTTTCATTCTATCCTTGGATTCCACATCCTAACCTGCACACTGAAAGCCAGTCAGTCACACTTTTTATTTAAAGCTTTTCTATGTATCAAGTTGATATTTGCAGTTTTTCAATAGCTGTGGGTTTAGCAGGGTATGATCCTGGAGGAGAATCCTTCGACTGAGGGAAGCCTCCCAGTCATCTGAGAGGTAACTGCCTGCCAATGACAAATGCAAGATTTTTTTGATGATGCAAAACAAACAGCCTCCTAAAGCAATGTTTCTAATGATAGTGTCTTCAATTGTGAAGTTTCAATCCTGAACATTTGAAGATCCTAACTTGTGGCTCCCACTTCAATGAACAGAACAGTGTGTGGATCTAAGCAATGATGATGCAAAGGCATAAGAATGATACAATGGACTTTCGGGAAAGACTGGAAGTGGGACAATAGATAAAAGACTACAAATATGGTGCAGTGTATACTGCTCAGGTGATGGGTGTACCATCATCTCAAATCACAACTAAAGTACTTCTGTAACCAATGATCACCTTTACCCCAATGACTTATAGAAAAGTAAAAACAAAATGTGTATCTTTTAATTCTTCCCTAAATGGTTATCTGGGTTGCCTGATTTATTGGAGTAATTAAACAACTGCTTTTGGTGCTCTACTTCATTCTTGAACATGAGTTCTCTGCAGTACAACAGTATACACAAGCACAAGTGACAGAAAATAGTTAAAAATGCCTATGATGCATATGAAATCTTATTTTAAAAAACTGTGTGGAGACCCACATCATGAACTTTTGTTAGAACTACTGCAGGAACCACCAGGAAAACCAAAATAATTTAGACCCTTTGAAAGAAGTGGCTTGCCACTGCAAACTCCATGAGACAGCTGAAAAACAGTGCCTCAAGTGTGAGAGGAGGGAAAGTCCATCTTCAAACACACAACCTCACTGAAGAACCAGAAAATCCAGATCACGGGAGAAAGATTTAACATTACTTGGAGCTGAAATGAGAGAGCCGAACAAAATATAAAAGTAGAGGAATCAGCGGGAAGAGGCCTGTGGGCACTCCTTGCTCCCAGGGAAGCCATTTCTGACTATCTCACAGGGTGCCTTGGGGAGGGGTGCCAGTGGAATTGGGGAAGGATCACAGGGAAAAGGAGACTTCCAGCTGAACTCTATGGTAACTTTGAGCAACTTCCCTGGGCAGAATCGGGGTGGTGAATGGCAAACAGCAAGTACAGGTACTGTTACCTATGGAAGGTATTTAAGCTACCAGTGGTGAATCTGCATGGGTCTGCAGCAGTCTCAATTCTGGCACGCTTAGAATAAGGAATTCAGTTGAGGGGTGTAGGCAGAAAGACTGAGGAAATTTTCAAAACCAAATGGAAGTTTAGTTAAAAAGGCTTTAGAGCAGGAGAGAAAGGAAAGTTCATTTGGAAAGGACCCAAGTGAGCATGTGAGGGTCAAGGGCTATGTTTAACTTTGATCCTAGGACTTTATATGCTGGCCCCTTCCCTGTGATTCTTCCCTTAGGGTGGGCTGTCCACATGCACAGGACCCTCCTTACCCTTGAGAGGTAAGCATGCACAGTGTGTTTCAGAAGATGTACAAATTCTCTCTTGAGGCTTTCTTCCCTTTTCCAGTGGTGTACTGCCACATAAGGTAATGGCTGTGCTTTGGTCAAGGAGTAGGCCGAGGTGGATATCCAGGCCTGTACAATTCAGTGAGCTTGGTGCACAAGTGCATACATCCACTTGTCATATAACCTGTTTAAGTTCATACTTGGCTCTAAGTCACTATTGTCTGTAAAAGGTGTAACTGTCATGCTGATGCTGTCCAGGAGCTCTTGGGGGCTGGGCTCAACATGGCTTGACATGGCGGGAGCACTGGCACCCCAAGAAACAGAAATAACCCAGTCCATCTTGCAGACAGACAGGACGGAGCATGGACAGAGCTTGGTTTGCTCATGCCCACAGAGAGAGGAAGAGTTAAGCTGCTGACCTTAAAGGCAAGGGAGAGCCGACCATGCAGCTGCAGGTGTGGGGACAGCATGAGCCTCAGAGCTAGAGCAGACAGTGAGATAAAGGTGGACAGTGTAAGAAAAGTTCCTCATGAGAGAGCTAGTTTAAGCTGTGTACAAGAGCCACTGTGAGAAAGCTGTTGATGAGAGCTGCTGCTGAATAAAATCATCTTTCATCTGCCTACAGCCCCCTGAATATTCTTTCTGCTCATCCACCCACTTCCTCCAGACCTCAGTATGACCTTTGACGAAGTCATGAAACTGACACCCAGGTCATAATCCACTGTTTTGTCTCTTAATGCATGTGCCAGAGAAGTTGCTTCTCCCTGGCACCCGCATTCAATTAACTCTTTAAAGTGCAACAGGTGTGGACCATCAGAAAATGGCCTCTCCCTGGCACCTCCTGCCAATTTATCACATTCAGAGTGGTAATGTGATGATCATTGCCAAACCATCACCTGACATTCCTACTGGGTGGGAGAGGCCTCTCCTGCTCTGCTCATGCCTGTCTCATTACTTGTAACAAAACAGACACAGAAGGCTAGGGCTGCTGTACCTGGGAAGGCAAGGAGGGGTGGGACCTGAAAGCCCTGCTTCTCAGTGGGGAGGCTTATAGACTTTGGCAAGATCTCAGCCCTGCAACCCTGGAGGCCTAGATATAAATTTGGTGCTGTTGGTAGGGGATAGTGGGAGAGACTGGAGGTGCTGGCTGCATAGGGTGGGGGGGTGAGGCTTGTCACTGCCAGATTTCCCCCATTTCCTTGGTGACCTGTATGACCCAGCAGAGGCACCATAATCCCCCTGTGAACACAACTCTATCAGCCTGAGAACCACACTCCATTCTCCACAGCAGCCACAGCAAGTCCTGCCCAAGGAGAGTCTGAGCTCAGACGTGTCTAACCCTGCACTCCCCTAATGGTCTTTCTCTACCTGCCCTGATAGCTTAAGACAAATGCTCCTGGGAGCTCTATGGCCCTGCCCATCACCTGAGAAACCCAAATACTTATCCAGGCAGCCATAGGTCAAGCTTGTATTCCCCCTACACTTCCATAGCTAATGCTCTCTTGAAAGTGCCACTTCCTGGTTGGAGGACAACCAACTCAAACCATTACAGCCACTCAGAACAATCCTACTCCAAGAAAGGACAAAACCGCTCATTTCACCACCTGTAACATCCTGGCTAACCTGAGGTTCTGAGTCTGTCCACATGACAACTTCACTGTTAGCATAACCAGCATTTGAGAAAACCAGCACACTAAACAAAACTTCCACCAAGAACTCCCACAGAGTCCACCTCACTCCCCTGCTTCCTCCACTGGAGCAGGTTCTGGTATCCATGGTTGAGAGACCTGAAGACAGATCACATCACAGGGCTCTTTGCAGACACTCTTTAGTACCAGCCCAGAGCCTGGTAGCTCTGCTGGGTGGCTAGACCCAGGAGAGCAGTAACAATCACTGCACTTCAGCTCTGGAAGCCCCACCCCTAGGGGAAAGGGGAGAGCACCACATCAAAGGAGCACCCCATGGGACAAAATAATCTGAGCAGCAGCCTTGAGCCCCAGGTTCTTCCCTCTAACATAGTCTATCCAAATGAGAAGGAAGCAGAAAAGCAGTTCTGGTAATATGACAAAGCACATTTCTTTAACACCCCCAAAAGATCTTACTAGCTCATCAGTAGTAGATCCAACCAGGAAAAAATCTGATTTGTCAGAAAAAAATCAGGAGGTAGATTAAGCTACTCAATAAGGCATTGGAGAAACGTAAGAACTTAGAATTAAAAAAAAAAAAAAAAACACAGAATCTGGACAAAAAAATCTCTGGAGAAACAGAGTAACCAAAACTTCTGGAAATGAAAGACACTCTTAAATGCAAATGACACTAGAAGTTTTCAACAATAGAATTGAACAAGTAGAAGAAAGAACTTCAGAGCTTGAAGTCAAGGCTTTTGAACTAACCCAATATGACAAAGAAGAACACAAAAAAGGCTGCAATAAGTCTCGGATTATGTTACACAACCAACCTAAGAATAATTGGTGTTCCTGAAGAAATCTGTTTGGAAAACTTAGGAGGAAGCAATCGAGGAAAACTCCACAGGCCTTGCTACAGATCTAGACGTCCAAATGCCAGCAGCTCAAAAAATACCCAGGAAATTCGTCACAGAAACATTACACCTAGGCACATAGTCATCAGGCTATCTGAAGTCAAGATGAAATAATCTTAAGAGCTATGAGGCAAAAGCATGAGATAACCTATAAAGGAACACCTACCAGCTTAACGGCAGATTTCTCAGCAGAAACCCTCCAAGTTAGAAGGGGCTGGGGTTCCATCTTCAGCATCCTTAAAACTATTATAAAGAATTCTGTATCCAGCAAAACTTAGCTTCATAAATGGAAGATAAAGTCCTTTTCAGACAAACAAATGCTGAGAGAATTTATCACTATCAAGCCAGGTACATTGAACTGCAATAACAGCTCTAAATCCTGAAACAAGCCCTAAAAGACACCAGAACAGAACATTGTTTTGAGAGGGAGTCTTGCTCTGTTGCCAGACTGGAGTGCTGTGATGCAATTTCGGCAACTGTTACCTGTCCAGTCATAAAGGAAGGGTTCGGTTTTTAGTTCTCACCACACATGGGCATTTCCAGTCCAAATGAAGCTGAAGGTCAGAGGGCGGGTTGGGTACAGGCCCCACAGCACCGGCAGCTTGCAGTGAGTTATCCTTACAGTGGACTCAGTCTCTGGATGGGGGTAAGCAGATTCCTGGCCCAGGCTGTGGAATTATCCTGCATAGATGAAGCAGCCTGGAAAAATGACAACATTCAGGATACAACCTGAGAAGCCACAGTCAGTGCAGAGCTGCTCACTGGATGCTGGGCAACTCAGCGGGACCCTGAGGAGGTACCATCAGGATGGCTCTTAGCCCCAAACCATACCTGGCCCTAGTAAGATCCCAACATGGGTTACCACTTGGTATTGAAAAGACAAGGTATTTCAGTTGCCAAAATATAGATCATGCTTCAGATACCATTACTGAGTCTATCAAAATTCCAGCTCACTGTACCAGAGCTCTAAAATCTCCCAAGGTAGATAGAAATCAGGCACCAAGGTACACTGCCATAGTACAAAAAGGAAACTTCCCTTAAAGATGTAGGATGTATG
>NW_022436944.1:59488212-59543523 GCF_009761245.1 Sapajus apella | reverse complement strand
CACCACGTCTGTGCCAATATTCTGTATTTTTAGTAGAGACGGGGTTTCACCATGTTGGCCAGGCTGGTCTCGAACTCCTGACCTCAGGTGATCCACCCATCTTGGCTTCCCAAAGTGCTGGGATTACAGGCATATGCCACTGCACCCAGCCCTATGTTTTTTTTTTTTTCCAGTAGTGATATGGTTTCACCATGTTGGCCAAGCTGGTGTCGAACTCCTGGCCTCAAGTGATCCACCTGCCTCAGCCTCCTAAAGTGCTGAGATTACAGGTGTGAGTCACTGTGCCCAGCCTATTTTTAATTCTTATATCAATAGCCATCAACAGGAAGAAGTTATCCACCTTTAATTTACAATAAATTTTGCTTCAGAAGTTTTTTACGTGTCTGTGGGGGAAGATGAAATAAGAATGAAAGGACATTGGTGACTGTCGAGGCTGGATGAGGGGCACATGGAGAACATTATGCTGCTGTTTGCATATAGTTTTATTTATTTATTTTTTTTTTTTTTATTTTTTTTTTTTTTTGAGACGGAGTTTCGCTCTTGTTACCCAGGCTGGAGTGCAATGGCGTGATCTCGGCTCACCGCAACCTCCGCCTCCTGGGTTCAGGCAATTCTCCTGCCTCAGCCTCCTGAGTAGCTGGGATTACAGGCACGCGCCACCATGACCAGCTAATTTTTTGTATTTTTAGTAGAGACGGGGTTTCGCCATGTTGACCAGGATGGTCTCGATTTCTTGACCTCGTGATCCACCCGCCTCGGCCTCCCACAGTGCTGGGATTACAGGCTTGAGCCACCGCGCCCGGCCCTGCATATAGTTTTAAATTTTCATTATAAAAATAAAATTATTATCTAAATCGGTGCTTAAACCATGCACCCTATGATATGCAGATGGCCAGACAGCCTGCCAGAAGCCTATTTTCCTCCAAAGGTGGCTGACATCCTCATCTCTGGAAAACCAAACTGGCAGAAAAATAAAATGTTTTCATGTGACAGAGAAGAAATGAGCTGGTGTAAGTGCAGCCCCGTCAGACAGTCTCCCTTGGGAGGTCGTCAGGAGGAGAGGCAAAGATGAATGGGCAAAGGAATCTTACAGCATTCCCGGTTGAAAAGAGACTGGCCCTTCCCCAGTTGAGGTAGGCTACCACCATGAACTCAGAGAATCACATGCAATGATTCCACAGGAACAGAAACAGTCTCCCAAGAGAGGAAACGCTTCTTGCACAATGAAATGTGAAAACAAGAATGCAAGCCAAGCAAGAAAGGCAGCTAGTGGGTTCTCATGCTCACCTGGACAGACACCTCTGAGACCCTCCCTGCCCACAGGTTCCCAGGGATCGAGGCCCCATGGCCGCTCCCCTTGCTCCAGCTGGGAGACCAGAACAGGTGTGGTGAATGGAAATGCTGCCCAGGTAGAAAGAAACAGGAAAAGGTCGAGGGATCAGAAAGCAGGGTCCTCTCACAGCCCAATTTATCTTTCTCTGCTGAGCCAGGTAGTGGGAGACGATGTGAGGCAGGGAGAAAATGAATCTGTGCTGCTGGAGGACAGAAGTTTCCCACAGAGCAGGCAGTCCCAGAATAATCCCACGCTTACATAGGGGAATCTCAAGTTTTCCTCAGAGAACTTGGAAGACAGAGACACAGGGGGCTTTGCTATGCTTCCAAGAGCTCCTTTCCCTCCCATGTTTGGGGTACGGTCCCTCTCAGGGTTGGAGGGACAGCCGATTTCACAACCTGGGAACACAGGGCTCTCTCCACCCAGTAACCTCCGTGCAGCTCGGCCTTTAGGGCAACAGGGAGTTATTAGAAACCCCACAAAATTATTGGGCCAGGAGCAGTGGCTCATGCCTGTAATCCCAGCACTTTGGGAGGGTGAGGCAGGAGGATCACTTGAGGCCAGGAGTTTGAGACCAGCCTCGCCAACATGAAGAAGCCCTGTCTCTACTAAAAATATAAAAATTAGCCAGGTGAGGTGGTACCCACCTGTAATCCCAGCTACTTGGGAGACTGAGGCAGGAGAATCACTTGAACCTGGGAGGTGGAGGCTGCAATGAGTCGAGATCATGCCACTGCACTCCAGCCTGAGTGACAGAGCAAGACTCTTGCCCCCCCAAAAAAAAGATACCCCACAAAGTTCTAAGGAATAAGGAAGCCAAGATGCTCAAAGGGCAGAGGCCAAAAATAAAAAGAGAAGTCTTACCCAGGGAAGCCACATTTGCATAATTCTCCAGCATCACCTCCCTGTACAGGGCCCTCCGCGCAGGGTCCAGGCTGGTCCATTCATTCTGGGTGAAGTACACAGCCACATCCTCAAAGGTCACTGGTTCCTAAAACAACAGGTTCCTGCTCAAACCCTGCATCAGAGGGCCAGGCTAAGTAGTGGGGCAGAGACCTACTGGGTCTAGTGGTATTGCCAAGAACAGTTACCCAGCACTCCACCAGAGCCCGCCCACAGCTCTCTGTGCTGGCACCAACAGGGGAACCAAAAGGTCACTGTACTCCTTTGTGGGCATCCCCAGGAAACAGTTCTATTTTCATCTGCTGATTTCTGCTTGCCTCCACTGTGCCCTGCTCTGTGTGCCCATCTGTTCCTCTGGGCTCCTTTCCCCAGTGTGAGTTTTGTGTGCACATGCACAGGGGACATCTGTAAAAACATAGTGAATAACACTTTCATACTGATCTCCGCTGTCTCCCTGACCCCACTAAAGTGACAGTAACACAGCAGCCCAAGAGAAGAGTCCAAGCAGGCCAGGCACAGTGACTCACGCCTGCAACCCTAGCACTGTGGGAGGCCAAGGCAGGTGGATGGCTTGAGACCAGCCTGGCCATGTGGCCAACAGGGTGAAACCCCATCTCTACAAAAAATACAAAAATTTGCCAGGTGTGGTGGTGCATGTGTGTAGTCCCAGCTACCTGGGAGGCTGAGATGGGAGGATCACCCGAGCTTGGGGAGGTCGAGGCTGAAGTAAACTGTGATTGCACCACTGTACTCCAGCCTGGGTGACAGAGTGAGACCTTGTCTCAAAAAAAAAGAAAAAAGAGAGATAGAGAAGGGTAAAAGCCAACTAGAGATATAAA
The DNA here is from genome assembly GCF_009761245.1 of Sapajus apella. Lineage (NCBI taxonomy): Eukaryota > Metazoa > Chordata > Mammalia > Primates > Cebidae > Sapajus > Sapajus apella. Next base: position 59,540,448 of record NW_022436944.1, on the reverse strand, counting down.
CAGAATTTTAGAAGGCAGAAAAAGAATGAATGATAAATAGATTAGAAAAGTAGACAAAGATGAAACTCAACTTTTGGCAGAAGACAAGGCCCATTTCAAACCACAGAACCAAGGATGAGCTAAGAATTTTGTAAATGTGCATTGTTCTTTATAACTTAGTAAAATATTATGTCTGCTTAAAAGCAACATAGAGAAGGAAGGACCAACCAAGTACTTAGGATAATGAATGAGAACTATCGACACAAAGCCATGTGACTGAGAAGTCTCAGAAAAATGAGAATACAAACAGATCCTACAGGCTTTCAGAGAAGGAAAAACAACACACACATGAAGACTGGGAAGTCGAGATGGCAACAGATTAAACAGCAAAAGTAAAAGGGTAATGTTTTTGAAAATTCAGGCCAGGTGCAGTGGCTCACCCTTGTAATCCCAGAAACTTGGGAGGCCAAGGTGGGCAGATTGCTTAGGTCAGAAGTTTGAGACCAGCCTGGACAATATGGTGAAACACCATCTCTACAAAAAAATACAAAAATTAGCCATGTAAAAGGGTGCTCCCAGCTACTCAGGAGGCTGAGATGGGAGGATCAGCTGAGGCTAGGGAGATGGAGGCTGCAGTGAGCCGTGATCACGCTACGTACTCCAGCCTGGGTGACAGTGGGGCTGTCTGAAAAAAAAAAAAAATACTAAGGGAAAACTTCCAGTTCTTATCTAGGTGGAATCATGGGGACTGGATTTTCCCTCCTGCCTGACAAAATAACCAGACAATTTATATAAAACAATAATTTTCAAGATATGCAAAAAAAAACAACAATCCTTGAGAAACAGGGAAAAAAAGAGGTGAGCCCTATAATTCCCTAGGCTACTACCTTGAGAAGTTTCCAGGCTGCAACACAGGAAAAGGGAAACGAGGCAGAACCTGGCAGATTTCCTGGTAGAGTTCGAAAAGACCAAGCCAGCTTGAGTTTATAGGACAGAATGACAGAGAGGAGAGGGCTGCATAGAGATGGAATCTCAATTATCTGCAGAAGATCCCTTTAGAGTATTCAACAAATACAGATCAGCACATAGGTGTGAGAAAACTAACCAAGGCCAGAGAAAGCATCATTTGGAAAGGCTGAAAAGAACAATACCTGATATTTACACACCATTAATCCTATGGAAAATGGAAAAAAAAGAGACAGGCCCTGGTGGCTCACAACTTTTGAGAGGCCTAAGGTGGGCAGATCACTTGAGGCCAAGAGTGTGAGACCAGCCTGACCAACATGGTGACATCCCATCTCTACTAAAAATACAAAAAATTTGCCGGGCATCATGGTACGTGCCTGTACTCCCAGCTACTTGGGAGGCTGAGGCATAAGAATTGCTTGAACCCAGGAGTTGGAAATTGCAATGAGCAGAGATCACGCTATTGTACTCCAGCCTGGGTAACAGAGTGACTGTCTCAAACAAAAGAAAAAAAAAAAAAAAAGAAAGAAAATTGAAAAACAGGATAAAAGGGAAAAAAAGAACACATGGGACCATTAGAAAACAAGTAGAAAGAGGATAGGCTCAAATCTAGCCACATCAATAATTGCATCAAATGTAAATTAACATCTCAAACATTGTCATATTGGATTTTTTTAAAAATAAGAACCTACTATCTGTCACCTTCAAGAAATGCACATTAAATATAAAGACAGGGATAAATTAAAAGCAAAAGGATAGGAAAAGATATACCATGACAATATTAGTCAAAAGAAAACTCTAAGGCCATGCATGGTGGCTCATGCCTGTAATCCCAGCACTTTGGGAGGTGGAGGCAGGAGAATGGCTTGCATTCAGGAGTTTGAGACCAGCCTGGGCAACACAGTGAGACCTCGTCTCTAGGAAAAGTAAGTTAGCCAAGCACAGTGGTCTGTAACGTAGTCTCAACTCCTTGGGAGGCTGAGGTGGGAGGATCACTTGAGCCCAGGAGGACGAGGTTGCAGTGGGCGTGAGCTGTGATTGCACCACTGCACTTAGCCTGGGAGACAGAATAAGACTGTCTCAAAAAAAAAAAAAAAAAAGCTGCAGTGGCTAAATTCATATAAGACAATGTAGGTAGGTAGATAGGCCATATTCTGGGCCATAAAAGAAAGCTCAATAACATCAAAATGATTTAAGTCAAACAAAGTATGTTTTCTGACTATAATGCAATTAAATTTGATATAATAGAAAGACTACTGGAAAATACCCAAATATTTGGAAACTCAGGTACACACTTCCATAAGAGAATATATGAAGTATTTTGAACTGAATGAAAATATAAACAACATGTACTAGAATTTGTGGGATAATGCTAACAATGCTAATGCAGTACTTGGGAGGAAATTTATAACACTAAATGCTTGTTTTACAAAACAAAAGAAGAAAGGTCTCAAATCTGTGACTTCAGCTTCCCCCTAAAAACTAAAAGAAAAATAGCAAATTTAACACAAAATAAGTGTAACACAGGAAATAAAGATCAAAGAGAAAACTAATAAAACAGAAAAGTAATGAAACCAGAAGCTATTTCTTAAAGAAAAATCAATAGAATTTATAAACCTCTAGCCAGACTGACCAGAAAAAAAGAGAGAATACACAAAACACCAATATTAGTAACAAAAGAAGCGACATCACTGTAGATAATAAAAGATAAGGACATATTATGTGCAACTTTATGTGAATAATTTCTACAACTTAGATAAAATGTGTAAGTTCCTTGAAAGGTACAAGTTACCAAAACTCCTTTAAGATGGGCATAGTGATACATGCCCGTAGCCCCAGACACCTGGGAGGCTGAGTGGGGAGGATCACTTGAGCCCAGGAATTTGAAGCCAGCCTGGGCAACACAGAGAAAATTGTTCCAAAAAATAAATAAGTAAATAAAAATAGATAGATAGCCAAAGTAGCCACTACCAAAGGACCCAAAATGGTACTTACAAATCTTATCAGAAAGAAAGCTCCGTGCCTAGATAGCTTCACTGGCAAATTCTAGCAAACATTTAAGGAATACATGTAATCAACTCTATATAAATTCTTCCAAAATATTAAAGAGGAGGGAATATTTATCATTCTATGGAACAAAGACATTACAAGAAAAGAAAACTGCAAATCAATACCTCATAAACATAGATGCAGGAATTCTAAATAAAATGTTAACAAATCAAATTCAACATATACTACTAATAGAATAATACATCATTGTAAGGCCGGCTGCCTCGCAGAGGGTTAAACGGACACATCCATCTCTCTCCGCGCCTGATAACTGCGTCATCACCCAAGCTCGTTATCTGGCCTTGCCGCAAGGCTTCTCCGCACCCGCCTCCGCACACCAGACCCAAGCCCACATTCACCACTAAATTATGCATTGGACTCCCAGCCTGCTGTTGATAAACCCTGCAGGAGAATTTTTTTAAAGAAGCCCCATCAGGCCCTGCCCGGTAGCATACATCTGCTCTGTATGCCCCCGGAAGGCCTCCCTACCCATAACCACTAGCTCCAGGTATTTCCTGCTTCTTAATAGCCAATTAGATTGCCTTCACTTTGTTTCCCCAACAGTCAATCAAGGCCCACCTACCCAAGGTCCCGTCTGCCTACCCATGACCACTAGCTCCAGGCGTTTCCTGCTTCTTAATAGCCAATAAGATTGCCTTCACTTTGTTTCCCCAACAGCCAATCAAGGCCCACTTACCCAAAGTCCCGCCCGCCTACCAATGGCAACTAGTTTCAGGTACTTCCTGCTTCCTGACAGCCAATAAAATTGCTTTTGTTTCCCCAATAGCCAATCAATCACCTTCCCTCCCCATAAAACCCCATGACCTAAACAGCTGGGTGCGACTTCTTTGGCCCCTCCCTGGACCACAGAACCTCGCCGGGAAGCTGAATAAATTAGCTTCTCATTTTCTTATACTTGCCTCAGTTTCCTCATTTTACCTCGGCAATAAAACTTACATTTGGTGCCAAAACCCGGGAGGAGTTGTGAGACCGCCGCCTGGGGGGGGAACTGACTCCTCCATCCGAGGCCGGACCAGGAGCTGCTCTGCCACAAGGTAAGACTTCTGTTGCCCATAACTTTTCCCGCTGCCTGCTCTGTGGACTCCCTGCTCGTAATCGCGGCCACGTCGGGGACTCCTCGTCTCTTGCCATGGGCCCAGGGCCCCGGCCTCGTTCTGAGGACCTGCGTGTAGCAGAGACATCCCTACACTCTTGTCTTCTCCCCGTAAGGGGTCACTCAGGGCCAAAAATCTGAGGATGACATCCCCACCTCCTGAACCCTCTCGTAGTCTCCCATGTTTAAGGGGAAGGCCTGGGACGCTGAGCCGCCCTTCTGATCATCCCCGCAGCAGTGGCTAAGGTTTAGGTAATCAGAAGCCCTGTTCACAAGCTTGGGCTCTGCCCAAGACTAAAATCAGACCTCTGGCTTACAATCTCAAACTTGCCCTTTGGCAGGCCAGCTCCCGCCTAGGTGCATTTGGTTTCTCTCTCTCTCTCTCTCTCTCTCTATTCCAGAGCGAGTATGTGGGTGAGTTTATGTGTAGTCCCACAGCTTAACGGCTACGGGGCTTGTGTGGGCTTCCACCCGCAGTTCCACGGGGACATCATAAGGCATAACAGTGATTCACCTCAGGGCTAACAGTTCTGAGGTGACCAGGCCCGGGGGTTATATGGGTACACCTTAGCCAAGACGCCCCTGAAACATCCCTTCAGGGACGTGGCTGGGAAGGCATCAGACTGGTCTCCCACCTGGGGGGCACCCACCCTTTGTCTGTCAATCCTATATGTGGTCTTGTCTCTACTGTAGATTTGCCAGCTTTGTTAGGCTCTTACTAGCCGATATACAGTGGTTTAGGCCTGCTTCCCTTGAGGTAACAGATATTCTACAGTGGGTAACAGACCACTGGCGTCAGGGGACCTTCATTAAGTTCTAGCCTCTAAAAATAACTCTGTTCTCCTTTTCCCTTCTACTCTTTTTCTACCACTGAAACCCCACTTCCTGGTTCCACGCCTTTCACTTTCTCTAATTCTTCCATGTGGCAAATAGCTGTAGCCCTGTCCCTCTTCATTTTCTTTCTCATTGTTGTCATTGCAGCCTGTAGGTTCTCTCAGCCACCCCCTCCAGGAAAAGAGCTTTTCTGCCCGTGTTGAGTGTAATTTCTTTCCATGTCCACTTCTCGCCCTTAGGCCACTGAAAAAGATGAAATATGGGTAATCAGATATCCTGCCCAGACCCCAAGTCACCACTAGGATGCCTAGTCCAAAATCTACCCAAACTGGATCTTCCTATAAAAAAGAAAAGGTTACTCCTCCTCTCCTCTGTAGCCTGGCCACAGTATCCTCTAGACAACCAGTCCAAGTAGCCTCCTAGGGGCACCCTCGACTTTAATGTTTTAACAGATTTAGACAACTTTTGCCAGAGGAACGGCAAGTGGGTGGAGCTTCCCTATATTCAAGTTTTCTGGCATCTCCGTTCCCACCCCAGCCTCTGCTCATCCTGCTGTACTGCCCAAGTACTCCTGGCCAAAAACGTCCCCGCACTGCCCTCGGCCCCTTCGCCAACCTCCTCTTCTTCTTTTTCCAACCCCAATATGCCTGAGAAACTCTCCCTACCCCCCACTTGACCCTCTAATCCCCCACCATAGGCAGACCTCCAACCCCCTCCTGCTCCTCCTCTTCCAAGTTCTGACATGGACTCTCCTGTTAGTGCTCACACTCGCTCACACAGCGCTCCCAGTGACAAAAACTCCCTCCTTTGTCCTCTCCGCAAGGTGGCCAGAGCAGAAGGTGTTGTCCGAGTACACGATCCTTTCTCCCTTACTGATCTGTCCACCACTGAAAAACACTTAGTGTCATTCTCCGCCAATCCTACTGCTTACATCAAGGAATTTCGTTATCTCACTCAGGCATATGACCTTACCTGGCATGACACTTATGTAATCCTGTCCTCTACCCTTACTCCTGATGAGTGTAACTGCATCTTTGTGGCAGCCAGGGTACACGCTGATCAGGTACATCTCACTAATCCTCAAATGCCAGTGGGTGCAGTGGCGGTCCCTGAGGCTAATCCTAACTGGGACTATCAAACTGGCCAAAATGGCCACCGCTGCCAAGACCAGATGCTGCAGTGCCTCCTAGTGGGCATGGAAAATGCAGCCCAAAAAGCAGTTAATTATGATAAACTGCGGGAAATAACTCAGGGTCCTACTGAAAATCCAGCTGCCTTCCTAGACCGACTAACTAATGCTATGGTCCTTCACACTCGAGTAGATCCAGACTCTTTAGCTGGCGCTACCCTCCTAGAAGCCCATTTTATCTCCCAGTCAGCACCAGATATTAGAAAAAAACTAAAGAAGGCACAGGAGGGCCCCCAAACTCCCATACGAGACCTGGTAAACCTGGCATTTAAAGTTTTTAATGGCTGAGAGGAAAAGGCTGAGGCTACCCGCCAGGCCCATTTACAGCAACAGGTAATCTGCTGTAGCGGTTCTGAGGCCGGCAACTCACCAAGCGTCTGGTGCAAAGGGCCTATCAAAGCCCCTCCAAGAGGGTCCCTCAGGACCCTCTGGACTCACCCAGACTGCTTCAAAAGTCCTGCCCAGGCCCTGTTTCAAATGCGGCCAGGAGGGACATTGGGCCCAACAGTGCCCCTGTCCGCATCCAGCCCATGGATCCTGCTCTACCTGCAAACGGACTGGACACTGGAAGGTAGACTGCCCGTTCTGGACTGCAGGCTCACCCCCAACACCTCCATGTGAGGGGCAAGCCAGTCCAAAGGATGCAGTCCCTTCATTTAAACTCCTCAGCCTCCTGGACAACTAATGTGGCCCGGACTCGGAGACCCCTATCACCCTTGCCAAGCCCAAGGTAACGCTATAAGTAGCAGGTAAGTCCATTTACTTCTTGGAAAATACGGGGGCTACCTGTTCTACATTGCCTTCCTACTCAGGACCTGGCATACCTTCCCAGGTGTCAGTTATGGGAATTAAGGGAAGCCCTCCTGCCCCAACCAGACTCCTTCCTTAGCCTGTAACCTCAAGGGGCACCCATTCTCTCACTCCTTCACCCCTCTCCCATCCAGGGGTTGTAAAACAAGCTTTTAAAACCCTACAAACTGCCTTGTCCACGACACCCCCACTTCAATTGCCAAATCTTAACTGCCCCTTCCACTTGTTCACTAATAACAAAAAATAGCGGTCAGGGTCTTAACCCAACCTCTGGGCCCCACATATCATCCTGCAGCCTATTTGTCCAAACAGTTTAACCCCACAGTTAGGGGGTGGCAGCCTAGCCTGCAAGCCCTAAAAGCAACAACACAATTAACCAACAAAACCCCTAAAACTTACCTTAGGCCAGTCCATTTCAGTACTCTCACCTCATCAGCTAACCAACCTTCTCTCACACAAATCTCTCACTCTCCTAGGACCCTCTCGTCTACAAAAGTTTCATCTACTCTTTATTAAAAATCCTTCAGTCAGCCTCCATCCTACTTCACCACTCAACCCGGCTACTCTGCTTCCTCTTCTGCTCCACTCTCCCTCCCCAGCCCATTCCTGTCTTAAGCTCATAAATGCACTTACTAAACCTCGGGAGGGCTTAACTAATCTTCCTCCCAATAATAGTCGGCCTCTCCCTAGCTTCCTCTCTATCAGCCGTAGGAGTAGGGAGTGGCGCTCTAACTTACAGCATCACTTCAGCCCCTCAGCTAGAAAACAAACTCCGGGTAGCCATTAAAGCATCAGCCGCCTCTCTGGCATCCCTCCAACAACAAATCACATTACTGGCTCAGGTAACTCTCCAAAATCAGTGGGCCCTAAACCTGTTAACAGCAGAAAAAGGAAGTACCTGCTTATTTCTCCAGAAACAATGTTGTTATTACATTAATGAAACCGGTCTAGGGGAGGAAAATGTCAACACTCTCTATCATCTTCAAGAACACCTCCAAAAAAGACAAAGTGTACCAGCCTCTTCTCTTAACTGGTGGCAGTCCCCCATACTTACCTGGCTAACCCCTATCATCACCCCCATTATCATAATTTGTCTTTTGCTAATGCTAGACCCTTTCTTTCTCAGGTTTTTACAAGCTCGCATGAGGGAAATTTCCAGGGTAGCTGTAAATCAAATGCTGCTTCACCCCTACGTCCCGACTCACAACCAAGGCACCGGCCTACTGACCCCCCTCAACTCCGCCTCTGTTCAGCAGGAAGTAGCCAGAAAGAAGCGGCCTCCTATATCATACAAAAGGTCGGAATGTAAGGCTGACTGCTTCGCAGAGGGTTAAACGGACACATCCATCTCTCTCTGCGCCTGATAACTGCGTCATCGCCCAAGCTCATTATCTGGCCTTGCTGCACAGCTTCTCCATACCCGCCTCAGCATTCCAAGCCCAAGCCCACATTCAGCACTAAATCATGCCTTCAACCCCCAGCCTGCTGTTGATAAACCCTGCATGAAAATTTGTTTAAAGAAGCCCCATCAGGCTTTGCCCGGTAGCATACATCTGCTCTGTATGCCCCCGGAAGGCCCACCTACCCATAACCACTAGCTCCAGGTATTTCCTGCTTCTTAATAGCCAATAAGATTGCCTTCACTTTGTTTCCCCAACAGTAAATCAAGGCCCACCTGCCCAAGGTCCCACCCGCCTACCATGACCACTAGCTCCAGGCATTTCCTGTTTCTTAATAGCCAATAAGATTGCCTTCACTTTGTTTCCCCAACAGCCAATCAAGGCCCACTTATCCAAAGCGCCACCTGCCTACCAATGGCAACTAGTTTCTGGTACTTCCTGCTTCCTGACAGCCAATAAAATTGCTTTTGCTTTGTTTCCCCAATAGCCAATCAATCGCCTTCCCTCCCCATAAACCCCATGACCTAAACAGCTGGGGCGACTTCTTTGGCCCCCTCCCTGGACCACAGAACCTCGCCTGGAAGCTGACCAAATTAGCTTCTCATTTTCTTATACTTGCCTCAGTTTCCTCATTTTACCTTGGCAATAAATCTTACAATCGTGACGAAGTTGGTTTTATCTCAATGTAGAGTTGGTTTGATATTTGAATGAAAAATGATATAATTCACATTAACAAACTAAGAGAAAAACCATATGATTATCTAAAAAGACACAGAAAAAGCATTTGTCAAAATTCAATATCCATTCCTATAAAAACTCTCACCAAACTAGGAATAGAAGGGAATGTCCTCCACCTGATAAAGGGCATTTACCAAAAAAACAAAACAAACAAGAAATCTACAGTGAACATCAGTCTTCTGGGTGAAAGACTGAATGCTTTCATTTTTAAAAGATATTTGCTCTCACCACTTCTGTTCCAGTATTGAATGATGCTTCTAGCCGGTGCAGTGAGGAAAGACAAATAAAATAAAAGGCATCCAGACTGGAAAGAAAGGAGTAAAACTATCTTTACTCACGGATGCCCTATGTAGAAAATCCAACGGAATCTACAAAACAGTTAGTAGAACCGCTTTACTTGAGATGTAAATACTTCTCCAAGCCTGCGGATAGGAGTGAAAGGGTCTTTACTGCATGTAATAATGCAAATTTCCACATTTCAGAAGTTTTTTTTTTTTTTTTTTTAAGCTGGCTCAACTGGCAAATCCCAACCAGCCGTCCCCCCAAAACACACACACACACACACACACACACGCAAAGTTTTCTAGTCTTAATTTGAGCATTCTCGCCTCTCCATCGCTCCCATAGTGACAGATGCACAATGGAAGCCACTGGTCTACACAACTCAAGATCTGAAGGCAGAGGTGATGCCTGCTCTCTCTTGACATCAAAGGGGTGGGAGGGAGGGAGAGGATGCTCACTCACTCACCTGGCGCCAAGCGGTCTGGAGCATGGCTGGCATCCCAGCTTCACACACTGCCTCGAGGGTCGGAGAAGTGACAAAGAAAATAAAGAAGCGCCGGTGCGACTGATGCTGCCTCGCACCGGCAAATGAGCTCTGTGCGACTCGGGCCCCTCTCCGTTCTGCCACCCCCTCACCCCAAAAGCACAAGGGTTGTTGGAAAACCAGGCAGAACCCGCCCCAGAGAAAGCAATCAGCTACCCGGCCCGGGAGGCTCTTCCGCTCGGACCGCGAACCCCACGCGGTGCAGGCGCAGAGAAAGCGTGGGAACGCCACCTGCCGCCGGCCCCGGGGGAGCCTGGGGCCTTCCGCCGGAAGTGCGTTTTCCATACCCCTCCTCTCTAGGAAGCTGGGAAGTTGCCGGTCTCTGTGGTTCCCTACCGTAGCCTCCACTGCCAGAGTCCCTGCTTCCAGACAACGCGGGGCAGAGTGGGCGGTCCCGGGCAGGGGTCCTGCAGCGCCCACTCCTGGTAGCTCCTTTGGGGCATGACGTCCGGCCAGCTCAGGCCACAGAATGGTTACTATCCTGGGTATTATTCATGGTTGTCTGGCATTTGCCACTCTGGGTGTCCTTCCAGATAATGAAGGGACCACTGCTCCCTCCACGTGCTCCAGAGCTGTCTGGATTCTGTGGCTGCGCTACAGTGGGAAGAGCGAGCGTGGGAAAAGTCGGGCCCATCACTCAGAAGGCCCAATGTGTTGGGACTACTAGGTCCAGAAATCTGGCTGCAAGTTTCTTTGCCCCCATTTCCTTGTCTGTTAAATGGGTATGAGGGTGGTACCAACCTCAAATGGCTGTTCAGGTTTCATTCATTAAATGAGTTAACTGATAGGCAAATTATTTACAGTTGTGCCTGGCACATAAGAAGTGCTGGTGAGATCGTACTGTTTCGTTTTCCAATTGTGTTATTTGCTTTTGAACACACAAAATAGGTGCTGCTGGGACTCCAGAATGTGGCATGCTTCAGGGAAATAGCTTTTTTGTTTTACTAGAGCATTTTTGAAGTTTAGGGAAAGAGCTATTAACATTTGGCCTTAGAGCCCTTTCCTGCCCTCTACTCGGACGTGTGTCCTGGCCCAGCCTGGAGACAGATTTTAGTTATTCCTTCTGCCGGAATTAGATTTATCCACCAGCTGCAACACAAGTCCTGCCATGGAGAGTATATTATGTATCTACTGCTGCATAATAAACCACTCTAGTACTTTGTGGCTAAAAATAATAAACATGTTTATCTTTCACAGTTTCTGTGGACACAGAATTGGAGAGCGGCTTGGCTGGGTGCGACTGGCTGAGGTCTCTGGTCAGTCAAGTGTCATGTGCGGCTGAAGTCATCTGAAGCTTCACTGAGTTCAGAAGATCCACCTCCAAGGTGGTTTACTCACATGGCTGGCGTGTTGGCGCTGGGTGTGGTGCCTCGGTTCCTTCTCAGGCCAGTGCTTTCACAGCATGGCATGTAGCTTTCTCCCAAAGTGAGAAATCCAAGAGGCCAAGCCAGAGCTTTTAGGACCTAGTTTTGGAAGTCATGCACCATCATTTCCTCAGTGCTTTCTCCTCATAAATTAGTCATGATTCAGTGTGGGATGAGATAAACAAGGGCTTGAATGCCAGGATACGAGGATCATTGGGGGCTACTGTGGGGTACGTAGCACCAAGATTTTACCTGTCACAGAAACAGTTCATTTTATGAAATCCATAGTATTTTCACTGTAAAGCTTATGCACAGCAATAGCTTTAAACAATTAGATTTCCAGAAACAATGGCATGACACAGACATACATTTTACATACTGCCCCTTCATTAAACCTACTAAAATGGACGTTTAACATGAACGAACATACATATGTGGGTGCACATAAACATACTTACATATACACCACAAATTCTAAACACTATTAGCCAGTGGAAAAAAAAAAAGCTGATAAATTGGACTTAAAGGTTAAATCTTCTGCTTTTCAGAAGATACTTTTAAGAGAATGAAAAGACAAGCCACAGACTGGGAGAAAATACTGAAAATATTTGACAAAAGACTTGTTTCCAAAATATATAAAGGACTCTCAAAATTCACTCATAAGGAAAGAAACCAATTTTTAAAAATAGGCAAAAGATTTGAAAAGCTACTTCACCAAAGAAGATATATGGAAATCAATTAAATATTTGAAAAGATGCTCAACATCGTTAGTCACTAGAGAAATGCAAATTAAAACCACAATGAAACAGTATTACACACTTATTAGAATAGTTAGAAGTAGAGAAAACATCAAGTACAGGCAAAGATGTAATCAGAAGTAGAAGTCATACAACACTGATGGAAAGGTGCAATGGCACAGTCTCTGAAAACACTCAGCAGATTCTTTAAAACTTAAACATATACCTGCCTTATTATCTAGCCATTTCACTCTTATTTACCCAAGAGAAATCAAAACATATGTCCTTACATTACAAAGACTTGCACACAAAGTTTCATAAGAGCTTTATTTGTAATAGCCAAAAACTAGAAACAACTCAAATGGCCATCAGCTGGTGAATGGATAAATAAATTGTGGTATATACATACACTGGAATACTACTGAGTAATAAAAAGGAATGAATTACTGATATATGTGCAACATCAGTGAATCTTAAAATAATTCTGTTAAGTGGAAGACATCACACCAAAAAAATAAATAACTTTTAAAAGAGTACATACTGTGTTATAGCACTTATATAAAATTCTAGAAAAAGAAAACTATAGCACAAAAAACAAGTGGTTTTTTGGAGCTGGGAGCAGGAAAAGAGCAGGCTGCGATGGAGAGATTATAAAAGGGCATAAGGAACTTTTTGGGGTGTGATTATGTTTGTTATCTTGATTGTGTTATTGTTTGACAGGTGTATACATATGGCAAAACTTATCAAATTATACACTTTATGCATGGTTTATCATATGTCAGTGACACCTCAATTTAAAAAAAAATACATACTAGAAAGACAACATAATCCTAAAATGGTTGTGTCCTTAAATCTAACCCTTGTTCTAATCCTGATGGGACAAACTTGAAGGAAAAGCCATTCATCAGGGAGGAGAATCTGCAGCCTGAAAGTGCTCACTAAATTCGAGGAAATATTAATGGGGAAGAACCAGCAACAAGACATAGCCTAGTGAAATTACTAAACTTGAAGATTTAAAGTTCTGTAAATTTCCAGACTAAAAAGGAAGCAAAATCAGGTTGCCTCAAACTTCTTCTTGGCAACATTAGATGCCAAGACACACACATGGACCCGGGTCTGGAGTAATGCTTCTCAAACCTTAGTGTGCCCACAAAGTCACCTGGTGGCATCGTCAAAGAGTAGAGTTTCATTTCCATGAGACTGTAGTTCTGATAATCTCCCAGGTGATGCCAATGCTGCCAGTCTTCAGGTGACAATTTGAGTAGCAAAGCTCTAAAAAAGTGGTTCTTTGGCTGGGTGCAGTGGCTCACACCTGTAATCCCAGCACTCTGGAAGGCTGAGGCAGGTGGATCACCTGAGGTCAGGAGTTCGAGACCAGCCTAGCCAACATGGTGAAACCCTGTCTCTACTAAAAATACAAAAATATTTATCTGGGCATGGTGGTGCGTGCCTGTGATCCCAGCGAGGCAGGAAAATTGCTTGAACCTGGGAGGCAGAGGTTGCATTGAGCTGAGATTGCATCACTGCACTCCAGCCTGGATGACAGAGCAAGACTCCATCTCAAAAAAAAAAAAAAATGTGGTTCTTTGTAGAACCATCTTATAATTAAGGAGTTAAAAAAACTAGTGATACCTGGGACCTACTCCCAGAGGTTCTGAAGCAATTGGTCTAGGATTCAGCTAGGCATTGGTATTAAAAAACAAAAACAAAAACACAACACCCCAGGTGGTTCTAACGAGCAGTTGGGTTAAGAGCCTCTGGTATGGAGTGTGGAGGGAAATTAACTTAGTCTAAGAAGTGTATGCCCAACATGGTATATTCTTTGTAGAGTATCTATCAGTACACAACAGCCCCTTTGACTGCCCTCCTCACCAACAGCGGTGAGTCCCACATAGCCACGTAAATACCATGTAATCCTGCTCCCCTGCCCGTAGTTGAATTAATCAAGAATGAATATATGATCTGAATGGGACCAGACCACACTCTCTCCCTGTAATTCGGAGCTGAGACAAAGAACAGTCATTCCTTAGCAGGGTCTAACTGTGGACAGCCCTACTCTTGAACAAGTGTCATTTTTTTGTTGAGACAGAGTCTCACTTTGTCACCCAGGCTGGAGTGCAATGGTGTGGTCTTGGCTCACTGCAATCTCCACCTTTGGGTTCAAGCGATTCTCCTGCTTCAGCCTCTGGAGCAGCTGGGAACAGGCACCCGCTACCACACCTGGCTAATTTTCGTAATTTTAGTAGAGATGGGGTTTTGTCATGTTGGCCAGCCTGGTCTTGAACTCCTGACCTCAAGTGATCCACTCGCCTCAGCCTCCCAAAGTGCTGGGATTACAGGCATGAGCCACTGTGCCCAGCCTTGAACAAGTGACTTCGGAATGTTTGTTTATGGTACAGAACGAATCAGAATACAGTCATGGCAATCTTGGAGCTTAAGTTTTTTCCACACTTCATCCATTTATACACCTGCCTCACCATAAAGTTTTCTAACGCTGAAGAAGGTGAGGGTTCTGGCCAGGCGGGCTGTTTCACAGCTGTAATCCCAGCACTTTGGGAGGCAGAGCCAGGCCAATTCCTTGAGGCCAGGAGTTCAAGACCAGCCTGGCCAACATGCCGAAAACCCGTCTCTACTAAAATTACGAAAATTAGCCAGGCATGATGGCATGTGCCTGTAATTCCAGCCAGTTGGGAAGCTGAGGCAGAAGAATCGCTTGAACTATGGAGGCAGAGGTTGCAGTGAGCCAAGATTGCACCACTGTACTTCAGCCTGGGCGACCGAGCGAGACTCCATCTCAAAAACCAAAAAAAGAAGGTGGGTGTTCTGATTAAAAGCTTGTCCACCTCCTATATGAGTATGGTTTCTCCCATATTCTCTGATGTTGGTGAAGGACTGCCCTTAGTTTGAAACATCTGCTACACTTACCACATTCATTAGACATCTGGTCTACATGAACTCTCAGATTTCTAACAAGATGCCGGCTGTCACTAATGATCTTACCTAATTTCTTACATTTCTCTTCCTAACAGTGGAGGGACCTATGTTGCCTGACTGATACATCTATGAAGCCTCTCTTCTTTTGTGTTTTTCTTCCCTGTGCAATGACCCTGCTGCCACTCAAAGCTGCCCTGTGGTTAGGATGCCAGGCTGCACCCGTTGTTGATGGCAGTCCTTGGGGTTCTATTTCTTCAGAAGTTGGCAATTGTGGAGTTAGTTTCTTAATGACAGTTCTAGTCTTGCATGGTGATATAACAAAAAGAAAAGAAAAGGCCAGACATGGTGGCTTGCACCTGTAATCCCAGCACTTTGGGAGGCCGAGGTGGGCAGATCACTTGAGGTCAGGAGTTTGAGATCAGCCTGGCCAACATGGCAAAACCCTGTCTCTACTAAAAATACAAAAATCAGCTGGGCATGGAGGCGTATGCCTGTGGTCCCAGGTACCTGGGAGGCTGAGACATAAGGATCACTTGAACCCGGGAGGCAGAGACTGCCATAAGCCAAGATGGTGCCCCTGCACTCCAGCCAGGGTGACAGAGAGAGACTTTGCCTCAAAAAAAAGAGAAAAAGAAAAAGCCAAATTTCAATCATTAGCTGAAATAGAGGAGAAAAATCAATCAAGTCTTACTAGCTTACTTTCTGAATATATGGTTTCTTCCCAACAGACTCTACAATGGCTGCATAAGGGCCAGAGGAAACAGGGACAGAAAAGTGAAGATGCAGGTAATGAACGGGGTGGGGTGGGGGGGGGTCAAAAGAGGAGCTATTTGTTTCCACAAGCAGGGTGACAAGAATAGAGTGTAGAGGGAGATGGAGCAGGTCCCTTCAGGATGGGAAGGAGGCTACAGGAGAGGGGGGGGAAGGGGGGAAGCAGCGGCAAGAGCATGCAAGAAGAAACAGGAAGTGACCGGGTCTGGAGGAATGGCCCAGTGAGCAGCGGGGGCACCACAGCACATCCAGCAGGCTGAGGAGCAACCCTGTCTCTAAAAAATACAAAAATTAGCTGGGTGTGCTGGTGTATGCCCCAGGGCGCAAGCCAGCCTCCCACCTCAGCCTCCCAAGAAGCTGGGAGGTGGTGCAGCCATCCAGCTTGAGAGGATGAGCTGGGAGGACGGCTTGAGCCCCGAGGGTCAGCACTGCAGCGGTCCATGATCACACCACTGCACTCCAGCCTGAGTGACAGAGCAAGACCCTGTCTCAAATAATAGGAAAACGCAGAAAGAAAATAGAAAAGGAACCCAAACTGAAAAACCACATCCCCTCCCAATAAAGTTCAAAGACATAATTTTACATTATTGCTCACTGCCAACTCATCACTTCATTTTCTTTTTGCATAAACAGGACTCTTATAATTTTTTATTACTATTAAGGTAATAAAAAATTTCAAGGCTTAAATTCTTTCAGTGAGCCTTGCCACTGGTCCACCAAATGGCCCTCCTTAAATACTGAAAGCAGGTTGGGTGTGGTGGCTCACACCTGCAATCCCAGCATTTTGGGAGGCTGAGGTGGGTGAATCACCTGAGGTCAGGAGTTTAAGTCCAGCCTGGCCAACATGGTCAAAGCCTGTCTCTACTAAAACTACAAAATTAGCCAGGCATGGTGGTGCATGCCTGTGGTCCCAACTACTCGGAAGGCTGAGGCATGAGAATCGCTTGAACCCCGGAGGCGGAGGTTACAGTGAGCTGAGATTACAGCCTTGCACTCCAGCCTGAGCAACAAAAGTGAAACTCCAGCTAAAAAAAAAAAAATCCTGAAAGCAATATTGGACACTTTAACTGATTATCTTCTCCCACAGGCTTTACACTTCTCCTAGTCTCTAATTATAATGCCCCATCTCGTCATAATCACAATGCCATATGCCCTAAACCCGAAAATGTTCTGCAAACTCTTCCAACTCCAGCAGCCCCAGAAGACAGATGCAGAGTGATGATACAGCCCAAGCGTGGACATGAAAAAGAGGAAGTACTGCCATTTCCTCCCTGGGGGATAAAAGAAGCCAATCAAATATGGTCCTCAAGTGTGAGAACTTAAAATGAAGTTAGGAAAACAACAACTTATACAAGACCAGAAGAATATCAGTATGACACAACCAGGAGCCCAGTGGCATCCCTAACTTGAGGTGCAACGGATGCTGAGAACATGAGGGGGCTCACAGGGATGACTTCCCAGGAAAAGCGAGATCCTGAAAGAAATGGACTATTTGGACAGGTGAAGGGCTGGCCTTTTCAGATGAGGGAAGCAGCAGGAAGAAAGGCACAGAGGGAGGAAGTATCACTGCATGTGAAGAAGATAAGGGAGGCTCTGGTGGGGCCGGGGTAGAGCAGGCATATTGGAGAGGCAGAGGAGAGAGGACGGCCGAGGGGCAGTAGGGCTTAACTGCAGATGGCCCTGTTCCAGCGATGACTTCCGTCCTAGTATGCCACTTCTGATGCTGAATGAAACTTGCATTCCATTTGAAGGCTTTCCCGCACTCCTTACACTCAAAAGGTTTCTCGCCAGTGTGAACTCGCTGATGCTGAACCAGAGTGATCTTCTGACTGAATGTCTTCCCACATTCCTGGCATTCATAGGGCTTCTCCCCAGTGTGGATTCTCCGATGCACTATGAAGCGGGAGCTACAACTGAAAGTTTTCCAGCATTCGTTACATTTGTAGAGTTGTTCCCCAGTGTGGAACCTCTGGTGCTGAAGAAACACCGAACTGCGGCGGAAGGCCTTGCCGCACTCTTTACATTCATATGGTTTCTCCCCAGTGTGGATTCTCTGATGCTGAATCAGGGCTGTATTAGAACTCAAACTCTTCCCACACTCCTTACATTCATAGGGCTTCTCACCAGTGTGAATTCGTTCATGGATGAAGCAGTCATAGCTACACCTGAAGGCCTTCCCACATTCCTTACATTTAAAGGGCTTCTCCCCAGTATGGACTCTCTGATGCCGAATCAGTTTTGAATTGTAACTGAAGGCTTTTCCACAGTCAGCACATTCATAGGGCCTCTGTCCACCGTGGAGTTTCTGATGCTGAAGAAGGTGGGAATTTTGACCGAAGGCTTGTCCACATTCCTCACATGAATATGGTTTCTCTCCAGTGTGGATTTTCTGATGCCGTGACAGTTTTGAGTTATATCTGAAGGTTTTCCCACATTCTTTGCATTCGTAGGGCTTTTCATTAGTGTGAATTCTCTGATGCTGGTGAAGGTCTGAATGTGGGTTGTAGTAACTGCCACACTCACCACATTTATAAAACACCCGTTCTTTAGCAAAGTCTTGCTTTGTAATGAGATGTGTGCTGACACTACTTTCTTCCAATTTCCTGGCTCTCTCTTCCCTTTCAATGGTGGAAGATTTATGATCCTGGACTGTCAAATCTGTGCAATCTCCTATGTTTGTTTTCTTCCCTGTATCATGTAGCTGTGACTTCCCTAACCTGTCCTTGAAGTCAGGGTGCTGGGGAATGTCTGTCAGCAGTCCCTCCACTATCAGTCTGTGGGACTCTGATTCTTTAAAAATGTTTAGCTGTGCAGTTTGTTCCTCAGTCTTAGTCTCGGTTTTACCACCTAGCATGATAAAAGGAAAACACAAGAGAATGCCAGAAGGGAAATGGATTAATCAGTATCAACTTGCTCTAGACACATTAATTTTTTGAGAAAGACATAGCCACGTGATGGTACCTCAAAGGGAAAGTAAAAAAACTGGAGGTGGAGAAGGTAAGCAATCCCACATGAATGATAAAAACAGTGTGGATGGCAGAAGATACTGATTGAGGCAAATGGATAAAGAAAAATGGGAATGGGGTGACGTTGCAGGAAGGGGAAGCAATGAAGAAAAGCAGAGGAAGTCAAAGGTGAGAAAAGCAATCTCTAAACCGGAGAAGAGAAAGATGGGTAGGCAGCTCTAGCACCGCATAGTATCCAGAGGTCTGGGAGCTCTCTACAACAGTGGACCTCAAAGCCCAATCAAGGCATAAACCCTGTCAAAATACTTTAAAATACTCTGTAGTTTTTAAAGAAATGTTCTCTAGTTCTCTATCACAAGCCTGGCTGGACAGAAAGCAGTTTGTAACGCTGCTGTTTATGAAGGGTTCATGAGAAGAACACAATTTTAGAACCTAAGTGCTGTCCTCTGGGAAACTAACCTTTAAAAGAAAAAAAGGCCCAGCCAAGAACCTGCCCAGAATGGAGATGGCAGTTGGAGTTGGGATATGGAGATCATGCATTCACTGGCAGCACCATCACAAAAAAACCTTCTTTGCCTTGTCAAGCACCAGAAGTATGACAAATGAAACTTCCATTTTCATGTTTTTTGAGCCTTGTTGACCATGACTCACATTTTGGATCCTAAACCAATACAGAGACACACACACACACACACACACACACCTGAAATAGAAACAATGTTCTTAATAAGAGTAATGTATTCACGCCAGGCATGGTGGCTCATGTCTGTAATCCCAGCACTTTGGGAGGCCAAAGTGGGCAGATCATCTGAGGTCAGGAATTCAAGATCAGCCTAGCCAACCCTGCGAAAACTCGTCTCTACTAAAAATACAAAAAATTAGCCGGGTGTGGTGACAGGCGCCTGTAATCCCAGCTACTTGGGAGGCTGAGGCATGAGAATCGCTTGAACCTGGGAGACAGAGATTGCAGTGAGCCGAGATCACACCAAAGCACTCCAGTCTGGGGGACAGGCCAAGACTCTGTCTCAAAAAAAAAAAAAAAAAAAAAAAAGTGATGCATTCACAATAGGCTTTATAGTATTTTAGTCTTTATTTATAGCTAGTACAGTCTAATCTAATTTTTAAATGCTGGTAACAACTTATTGGTGAGTTGCAACCCTGAGTTTAAAGAATATGGTTCTAGATCTTCAAGAACAGTGGTCTCAAATGGTGTCCCTGAACCATTATCATCTGAGAACCTGTTAGAAATGCAAATTATTGGGGCTGGGTTTTGTGGTGTGTGCCAGTAGTCCCACCTAATTGGGAGGCTGAAGTGGAACAATCACTTGAGCCCAGGAATTTGAGACCAGCCTAGGCAAAATAACAAGACCCTATATTGAAAAAAAAGAAATGCAAATTCTCAGGCCCGCTCTAGTCTACTGAATTTGAATCTCTGGAGGTGGCACCTGGCAACTGTGTTTTAACAAGCTCTGCAAGTAACTCTGATACATACCAGAGTGTGAAATTTACTACTCTATAAACTAGAAAAGACAGATTAAGGCTGCTCTTTTCATTGTTTAAGGCTGCACTTTCCCAAAAGGCGGCCACTAGCCACATGTGGCTGTTTAAATTTAAATGAATTAAAATGGAATAAAATTAAAAACTCAGTTCCTCAGTTGCCCTAGGCACACGTCAGGTGCTCATGTGATTCTTCTGGCTAAATAGACCATGTGCACCTGTGGCAAGGGGGCAACACTAACAATTGCAGGAAGGATGCCGGGAAAGCCTCTCGATTACCTCAAATGCTGAAGTCAATTTAAGGCACTGGTTGAGGCAGAAGTGGGGGAATTAGAAAGGAGCATTTGCCTTATAGAGGCTCCAAATACCATAAAAGATTGGCAGAATATGAGAACCAAGCAACTGAATGAGGAAGGCTATATACCAAATCTCTGACTGGTCTTTACAATTATATCAATTCAGTATCTTTCATAAAAGAAAACTATTCATCCCCAATATATAAACAAGCTTTCTTTCAAAAGCTAATGTAAAATTCAGTGTCTAGGAATTCAGAAAAATTCCAATTACATATATAGTTTTACACACACACACACACACACACACACACACACACACACATACAATGTTCTTACAAAAACAACTTCTAGCTGAGCACGGTCACTCACACCTGTAATCCCAGCAACTGGGGAGGCTGAGGCAGGTCAATCACTTGAGGTCAGGAGTTCAAGACCAATCTGGGCAAAATGGTGAAACCCTTTTGAGCCCGGCTAAAATTACAAAAATGAGCCGGGCATGGTGGTGGGCACCTGTAATCCCAGCTACTTGGGAGGCTGAGGCAGGACAATCGCTTGAACCTGGGAGACAGAGGTTGCAATAAGCTGAGATAGTGCCACTGCACTCCAGAGTGGGCGACAGAGTGAGACTCTGTCTCAATCAATCAATCAATAAAAAGCCAAGTTCGTGGCTGGGTGCAGTGGCTCACGCCTGTAATCCCAGCATGTCGGGAGGCCAGGAAGGTGGATCACAAGGTCAGGAGTTCGAGACCAGCCTGGCCAACATGGTAAAACCCTGTCACTACTAAAAATACAAAAATTAGCCAGGCATGGTGACGTGTGCCTTAAGTCCCAGCTACTCAGAAGGCTGAGGCAAAAGAATCACTTGAACCCGGGAGGCAGAGGTTGTGGTGAGCCAAGATCACGCCACTACAGTCTAGCCTGGGCAATACAGCGAGACTCTGTCTCAATAAAAAAAAAAAAAGAAAACCAAGTTCTTACTATATTATATTTATATTCCTGAGCTGACCAACCAACAGAAGTCTGTTTGAAATATATACATATATGTATATATATGTATATAGATAGATATACATTTATATGTATATGTATAGATAGATAGATAAATTACAGATAGGGTCTTGCTCCGTCACCCGGGCTGGAGTAGAATGGTGTGATCCTAGCTCACTGCAACCTCAAACTCCTGGCTCAAGGGATTCTCCAGCCTCAACCGCCTGAGTAGTGGGCACTACAGGCACATGCCCAGCTAATTTTATTGTTTGGTTTTTTTTGTAGAGACAGGGTCTTGCTATGTTGCCCAGGCTGGTCTCGAACTCTTGGCCTCAAGCACCCTCCCACCTTGGTCTCCCAAAGTGCCAGGATATAGGTGTAAGCCACTACACCCAGCCTGAAATTCTTTAGCTTTACAAAGAAAAATGGCAGAAAATAAAATGGCTGGACTGGTCTTTTCTAGTTTGGGGATGAAGTTCTGGTAAGCAACACTTCTTTGAATAGGAGTGACTATTTTCATCCCCACAACCATCATAGGACAAAGAGCTCTTTTTCATGCTAAATTGTTAACAGAAAGGTGGAGGCAAAGCTGGGAAGGAGGATGGTGGGTTTTCCTGCTCACCTGTGCACAGGCCTCTCAGGGCTTCTTCCCCAGCAAGCGTCCAGGGGTCTGGGCCCCAGGCTGCTTCTCCTTGCTCCAGCCGGAATATCAGATCAGGTTTGGGGAATGGAAATGCTGCTAGAGGAGAAAGAAAAGGAACAGGAAGCTGAGGAGAATCACCAGTGACCTCCCTCTCTCTGCTTTGCCAGGTAAAAATAAAAGAGGATGCCCCAGGAGACTAAGTGAAATCAGAGAGGAGTGAATCTACAGAATCTAAGGAAGGGCTTGAAGCTTGCTCTGGCCTCTGAGGACAGAAAGCTCCCACAGTCACTGGAGGTGTGTACACGAGGGCCCTAGGGGACTCACAGATAGGCAATAGGGCCAAAATCACCTCCCAGGAACTGGAAGATGGAAGGAATGAAGGCAGTGCACCAGAAACCTTCTCAGTTCTCTCTGTTCCCAGAGGAAAGCCGCCTGCAATTAAGTATCCATTAGGAATCAGGGAAGAGGACAGTGCTGTCAAATACCTAAGTGAACCCAGCTCTTTCTCCATCTAGCTACTCCTGGCACTGGGGATTAGGGAGCTCAACCAACAGGGCAACAATTCTGAAGGTATTCGAGATCCTAGATCTGCTAAGGAGGAATCTAGTAGTCCCCAAGGGCAGAAGCTGAGTTTCAGAGAGGAAGAAGGACTTACACAAGGAAGTTACAGTTGCATAATTCTCCAGCATCACCTCCCTGAACAGGGCCCTCTGAGAAGGCTGCAGGCTGGTCCATTCATTCTGGGTGAAGTACACAGCCACATCCTCAAAGGTCACTGGCTCCTGAAACAAGTTCCTTCTCAAGCCCTGCATAAGAACACAGGGAAAGGCCTGAATTCCAGGAAAGGCATAAATTTACTGGAATCCATGGCACTGAGCCCCATGGAAGGTTTGTACTGGCAAGGAGAGCCACACAGCACCCCAGCTGGGGCAGCCCTGAGTCAGCATTCCAACTTTCCATGTGCATACCTCTGCAGCCTTAATATTATCATCCTAAGCACAGAGCCCAGCACCTGCTGTTCTTTGCTTGATGATCACGTCAACCCATGTCTGGTTCCACAGGCCAGGTATATTTTCTGGCATGCTTTCTAAATCGGCCATAGCGGGTAACCATCTTTCACCCTCCCTCCATCCATCCTGAAGCACCTATCAGGGCCTTCCACTCAGCTTCTTTCTGGTCTTCCTCCCCTGCATCTTCTGCTACAGACAGGGGAGTGATTTCATGGGGATAAGGTTCCTTTCATCCTGGATATTTCTCCCCTTTCTATCATCTTGCCTTATCAGAAGCTATTAATATTTCTCCCTTGCCTGGATATGTTGGCTCATGCCTGTAATCCCAGCACTTTGGGAGGCCAGGCCAGGCAGATCACCTGAGGTTGGGAGTTGAAGACCAGCCTGACCAACATGGAGAGACCCTGCCTCTACTGAAAATACAAAATTAGCTGGGTGTGACAGTGCATGCCTATAATCCAAGCTACTCAGGAGGCTAAGGTAGGAGAATCGCTTGAACCCAGGAGGCGGAGGTTGCAGTGAGCCGAGACTGTGTCATTGTACTATAGCCTGGGAAGCAAGACTGAAACTCCATTTCAAAAAAAAAAAAAATAGTTCTCCCTCCCTTGAAGGTGATGTGCAGTGTTAACTTCGTCTCCTAACACACTTCACTCCAGGACAGGATAGCAATCTCCCACTTCTGCAGAGATCTGCCCACTGCTGTCCTCTTTTTTTTTTTTTTGAGACAGAGTCCAGCTCTGTCGCCCAGACTGGAGTGCAGTGGCACCATCTCCACTCACTGCAACCTTCACCTCCCAGGTTCAAGCGATTTTCCTGCCTCAGCCTCCCTAGTAGATGGGATTACAGATGTCCGCCACCACGCCCAGCTAATTTTTGTATTTTTAGTAGAGATGGGGTTTTACCATGCTGCCCAGGCTGATCTCAAACTCCTGACCTCAGGCGATCTGCCCGCCTCGGCCTCCCAAAGGGCTGGGATTACGTTATAAGCGTGAGCCACCGCGCCCGGCCAATGCTGCCCTCTTCACTGTGTGTCTCTGTCTTTCTGCTTCCCACTAAAACCACCTCCAGCTTCTCAAGGAAGAAGGAAACATCACAAACTATTTAGACCTTTGCCCCTGTGTCAGTCACTTTTAAAACAATTTGCTCAATCATTATAGCACATCTGTGAAATAAGAATTATTTCCATTTTCAGATGATGGGAATCAGCAATATTAAGCACTTTGAAATAGACTAAAAGGAGTCCTCTTTGAGTATTTATTACAAAGTTGTATACGGAAGCAAAAATGTCAAAATGAGCTGACCACTTTTATAGAAATTCGTCCCACTGTGGCATCTCTCTAACTCATACCATAGTCTTTCTCAGTCCATCATGTCAACAAGCTTTCCTTTGTACTTAAGTCTCTTCTGAGCGAAGAAATATAACATGGAAGTACTAGAAGATTTGCAGTCCTCATTGTAAAGATCATCAATGGCAAAAATCATCAATGGATGCTAAATCTAGGAGGAAATTTTGATGAGAAGCAGAATATTTGCATGATCTTAAATGTCTTTTCATAGACTGCTTATTAGTTCCAAAAGGAAAACAGTAATTATACAGTAATCAGATAGCCCCTTAACCAGAAAGTTCAAATGTGGCTGGCGTGACTGAGGAACTGAATTTTTAACTTTAATTGATTTTAATTTAAATAGGCAAATGTAGCTAGGGAGTACCTTATTGGACAGTGCAGAATAGATACAGGTATTAATACCCTTGTCTGACTTTCTTCAGAGTCAGCAGCTGGGAACATGGACCTCACTTTTTCTTCACATTATGCTCTACATTTCCATGCCTCTGAAACACTGCTCTGATTACCAGCACATTCTTTGGTTCCTTGTTTTCTGAAACACTTAGCTTCCTCAGATCCTGCTCTATCTGTGGTCACTCTTCTTCTGTCCTGTACTTGCACTTACTTTCTTCATTAAGTGGGGCTGCTGACTCCCTCCTATGGAAGTGGGTTACAAAGGCAGCACAACACAGTGGCAAATGGCACAGATGTTAAGGCTGTGGTTCTCAACATGGGGGCCATTTTGCCCCCCAGGGAGTATGTGGCAACATCTGGAGACATTTTTAGCTGTCAAAGCTGCAAGTGTGGTGGTAACAGTAGTGCTACTGGCATCTAGTAGATAGCAGGCCAGGAATATTGCTGAACATCCTATAATGCACAGGACATCCTATAATGCACAAACAAAGAATTATCTGGCCCAAATGTAAATGCTGCCAAGGTTGAAAAACCCTGCTCTAAGCCAGACTCCCTAGGTTCAAATAGCATCTCTAATACTCATCAGCTGTTAATCTTGGATGAGACAATTAAACTTTCTCTGCCTCAGCTGCCCCATTTGTAAAACTGAGATCATAATAATAACTATTTGATAGGACTCTTACAAGGATAGCATAAGTTATTATCTGTAAAGCACTAAGATATCACCCGGCACATGATATCATTTAAATCTCAGCTCTTACTACAACCACAGATGAGACTGGAGGAACTTCCTAGAAGATTCTAAGTGACAAATGTTCCTCTTAGAGATTGTAGCAAAGACTGACAGGTGAGTGTGTGTGTGTGTGTGTGTGTGTGCCCCCTTTCTTTCTTAGTATTGGAACCCTAATTTTACCTGACGTTGCACTCAGCCCTGGCAACCAAGTGGGGCCAATGAAATGCAAGTAGAAATATTGTTAGGGAATTATGGGAAAGTTCCTACAAGAGAGGTTCACATTCTTTTGGCAGCTCCTCTTCTAGCTGGAAGGCACACATGATGGCTAGAGATCAAGCAGCTACTTTGGACAATAAAGTTGCCTAGAACATATGAAATGCTGCTAGGATGGTAGAGCAGAAAGACAGAGCCTGAGAACATCCACACTAGCCCTGGATTGACTCTAGACACTTCTGTATGAGAGAGAAGCCTTTATCTTGTTTAATCCACTGTCACTTGGGGTCCTCTTGGTGGAATCTAATCCTAAGTGATTACTGCACTTCAGGCAAAGCACAGCCTACCTCCACAGATATTTAAACACTTCCTGACTTGTAGGAATGAATATTTGCCAAAGTGTTCCAACAGTAGTGGATGATCCAATATCCACAAAAAGGAGGACACACACATTACTTTTCAGTCCTTGGGATGGAGCTTTCTCATTTTACATGATACATCCACTACGTGATAAACTCAGCTTTCTCATTACACGATCTAGGATCCAGGAGAAAAAAAACAGTAAAACCATCAACTACCACCAAGAAAAGTCTGGAGGGACAAGTGCTCCCAATGCTACATGAATTTGTGCCAAGAAAGGATGCAGACTCTCACAGAGGTTAGACTGATGTCTTCACATTGAGCTAAAGGCCCTGGCTTCAGCTCCAAACTCATCACTCCTCCAAAAATACACCTCCCTCGTCAATCCATACCTTCCAAATGCTTCCAGTTCTGCCTTCACTGTACCTTAACTGAATGGTCTGCAGGGCAAACTCCTCCCTTGGAAATGTCTATTTAACCTGAGAAGTGTCTTTTCTTTGTGTATTGTGATGCAGACAAGCACTCCTCAAATTTTAATGTGCCCCTTAATTTTCCAGATCTAGTAAAAATGTAGGTTCTGATGCAGGAGATCAGACATTTTCCTAACAAGCACCCTCTATAATGCAAAAGCTGCTCGTCTCCAGGCCACACTTTCAGTTCTCATGCATGCAGACTCTCACTTTCTAGGATAATTCATTCCTTCTTTTCCAACCTACCTGACCCTCCCAAATTCACCAACTCTCATTCATCAACACCCCTAGCATACTCTTTTGCCATACTCTATGAAGGATGTTAAACGAAGCATGGGACTGGCCAAGTCAGGCTACTAGGCCTGTGCTGACTTTCCAAACCTGTTCTGAGTATGGAAAGCTGAAAGAAAGCTCTGCTCACCTGGAACCACAGTGTCTGGAGCATGGCTGATGACCTCTGGCTTCATGCACTGCCCTCTAGGTTTGGAAAAGCAAGAACCTGTGGAGCTAAGAGAGAACCGCAATGAGACTGTCTTGCCTCCTACACGTGGTTCCACCTCTTCCCTCTGTCTCCTGCCACTAGCACTGCAGATGTTCTTAGCACACTAGCTGCTCCCATTCACCCTCTCCACTGATTCATGGGATGCTGCAAATGCTCCCTCTGCATATTCTCCTGTGGATCTGCTTGGTGACATTGGGAACTCTACAAAGAATATCTGTAAAGCAAGAGTCAGGAACTGCAGTGGATTCGTGGCTGTTTAGAAAAAATATTCTTGGCCTCACTATGAATACATTACTAAATAGTTTGTGCTGAATGCTTCTAGTGATCATGGCAATCCAAAACAAGTCTCTGGAGAGACAGCAGGATATAACGGGGACCCCTAAACAAACCACAGGCTGCACACAAAATGTAAGTGGTGACCTAGCCCTGGGTGACAAGGGTAGGACGCTCAATGTCCCGGTTGGTGATGCTGACCGAAGACCTAACCGGGATCTGAACGCTCCGCCCCAAGCAGGGGACCCTATGGTCACGGCTCCCATCCTCCCCATGAATACCGCCGCCCGGAGGACATCAGGCCAGCTCTTCGGAGCAGCAGGGTCGATTGCGTCTCTGAGGACGGGGTGCTGGGCCCCTCGGCGACCTCTGCAGGGACCCAACGCCCGACCTCCAGAACACGTAGCCGAGAGAGGGAAGCCCGGGAAACTACTGGAGCGCTCGCCAGGTGGCCAAGGCGGAAGCACTAGCGGGCGGGCAGTCGGCCCCCTTCTGCCTCTCTAGGAAGCCGGGAGGCTGGCCCTTCTCTATGGTTCCCCCGAAGCCAGACTCCCACCCTTGCCTTGCCTTGCCTTCGCCACAACCGCTCTGCGCCTGGTTTGTTTGCTATTTTCTATTGAAATTGGGATCTGGCTATGTTGCGCAGGCTGGTCTCGAACTCCTGAGCTCAAGCGGATCCACCTCGGCCTCACAGACGTGAGCCACTGCGCCCGGCCGCGCCTGGTTTATTTTCTCCTAGGTCTTGGTACCCCAACTACATGATAAATTCCTCCATATTTAACAATTAATTCCTAATGTAATTAACTTAGTTGCTAACTCCCTACCTAATTTACTTAATTCCTAACTTAACCTTCTGATGGCTTTATAGCCCCTGTCTCCCACTTAATGACTGTGACCTAAGACCATGGGGTCTGCACTCTCACGGTCTGCGTTCCTGGCTCCACTCTGTATGGACTTGCTCAAGTCATACTCAACTCGTTGCCTCAATTTCTCAATTGAGAATGGTAATAAAAGTTTGTGATTTATAAACTCAATGCATTAACTGAGTCCATTCAGGAAACTGTTTTGTAAACCAAAAATAAAATTCTAAGTCTCCCAACTAACTGAATGGACCACTCCTCTCCCCCAAAAGCATTCCATAGAAAATCTGATGGGAAGTAGAGAGGTTGGACTTGGAATTCAGGCACTACAGATCAGCATTAGCATTAAAACAGAGATCTTGAGGCTAAAACAAACTATATACCAATAAGACACCAAATTCCAACCTGACTCTATAGTCTCACATGACAGATTGCAGGCCCTGAAAGAAATGGAAGTATTTTACCCTAAAATATATTTCTTTGACATATTTTGAAATGGCCCTGTAAAGCTGTCTCTGGTGGTGAAAATCTACATCCTGTAAAGAATCCCCTTCACTTTCGAGGCCTTTTCCTTGATCCAGGAGAGAATCATCTAAGAGAGTCTGGCATCTTTTGAAGTCTGATAAGAAACATTTACAATCGTTTCTCTCTGAAGCCTGCTACCTGGCGGTTTCATCTGCATAATAAGAACATTGGTTTCTAAAACTCCTTAACTCAGACATTCCCTTCTATTGATTCCAGGTCTTTCAGTAATAACTGTCAACTAAGTGCCAGTTAGAAATCTTTGAATCCGCCTATGACCTGGAAGGTGCCCCCACACTCCCCGCTTGGAGTTGTTCCTCCTTTGTGGACTGAGCCAATGTACATCTTATTGATTGATTTCTTATGTCTTCCTAAAACACATAAAACCAAGCTGTAGCCTGACCACCTTGAGCACAAGATCTCAGGACCCCCTGGGGCTGTATTGTGGGTCACTGGTCCTCATATTTAGCTCAGAACGAATCTCTTTAAATATTTTGGTTTGACCCTTTTTATGGACAAAGTCCAGTTCTGTACCAAACTAAGTCAAAATAAGCGCTATATTATTGCTGACATTATTATTCTTGCATATCTCGCCTCTCTCCTGTAAGACACTCCCATAAATCTTTCTGCAGTCCAGATTTAGTAATAGTCATGGCAATAGTGCCTCCTATTGGCCAGGCATTGTGCAGATAGCTTGGAGCTAGAGGTCTGGATTTCAAATTGCCTGTTGATTTCTACTTGATTATTCCACAAGAGCCTAAAATTCAAAATGTTCCAAATTAATCTCATCATCATTCCCTCATCCCCCTGTTCCTCCTTCAGGGTTCCCCACTTCAGTGGATGCACCAGTTTGCATCCAAGCAACTCAGTCATCTGGTAGTCATCACTGACTCTTCCTCTGCATCTTCTTTCCCCTGGATTACTGTGTCGGCCTCCTAACCATTTCTGTGGTCTCCAGTATAGACCCCACCAAATCCTTTCTTTCCACACTGCAGACAGGATGATTTAAAAATGCAAGTCTGGATGTGAATTGTTCTGCTTTGTAAAACCCTTCAGAAGCACCTGTATCTTTTAGCTATTTTCCCTTAATTTTTCAGATTTGAGAATAGCTGCCCCTAAAACAAGGTTTTTTCTTTTTTTAAAAAAAAAGGTCTTGTCACCCAGGCTGGAGTACACTGGCACCATCATGGCTCACTACATTCTCTAACTCCCAGGCTCAAGTAATCGTCCCACCTCGGCCTCCTGAGAAGCTGCAAGTACAGGCATGCATCACCACACCTGGCTAATCTTTTTTTCTTTTGTGAGATGGAGTTTTGCTCTTTCACCCAGGCTAGAGTGAAGTGGCGCAATCTTGGCTCACTGCAACCTCCACCCCCCGGGTTCAAGCGATTCTCCAGCCTTGGCCTCCCGAGTGGCTGGGATTGATTATAGGCACCCACCACCACACCCGGCTAATTTTTGTATTTTTAGTAGAGATGGGGTTTCACTTCTCAAGTGTAGAACAAGTAATCCCAAATTGCCCATATTTTCCTTATTACACCATACCACTTGCCTATTATCAAAAGCAACTCAACGTGCTTTTTCCTTTACCTCAGTAAAACTTGAAGTCAACTTTTGCTTAGAAAATAAGCTTCATTTAAAACATATTCCTGGCCAGGTGTAGTGACTTACACCTGTAATCCCAGCACTTTGGGAGGCCAAGGCAGACAGATTACCTGAGGTCAAGAGTTTGAGATCAGCCTGGCTGACATGACAAAACCTTGTCTCTACTAAAAATACAAAATTAGCCGGGTGTGGTGACGCATGCTTGTAAACCCAGCTACTCAGGAGGCTGAGGTAGAAGAATCGCTTGAACTTGGGAGTTGGAGGTTTCAGTGTGCAGACTGTGCCACTGCACTCCAGGCTGGGAGACAGTGAGGCTGTTTCGTGTACAGCTTTGTAGTATTCAGATCTATCCAGGATCTTTTATTGCCCCAAATTACCTAAATTTTGTAGTAGACAGAACTAGTCCAG
The DNA here is from genome assembly GCF_009761245.1 of Sapajus apella. Lineage (NCBI taxonomy): Eukaryota > Metazoa > Chordata > Mammalia > Primates > Cebidae > Sapajus > Sapajus apella. Next base: position 59,509,653 of record NW_022436944.1, on the reverse strand, counting down.
CCTTCTATATACAGGCTGAGTATCCCTTATCTGAAATGCTTAGGATGAGATGTGTTCTGATGTTGACATTTTAGGGATGGGACCTAGGTCCATACAGGAAATCCATTTATGCTTCATATGCACATATCCTTACGTATGTCTTCCTTAGAGACACTGTGTAACTCCAATGACTATAACCCACCAAGAGGGTAGGCTAGGGATTTTCCAATTGCAGTGTCACAGCTCAGTTCCAGATGTTGAAACTGTTTGGATTAGAAATATGCTCAACCGAAGTACCTGAAGGTCCCTCCACAATCCCCGCTTGGAGTTCTCTTCTTTGCAGATTGAGGCAATGTACATCTTACATGTATTACCTTACGTCTTCCTAAAAACATAAAACCAGGCTATAGCCAGACCGCCTTGAGCACACGATCTTAGAATCCCCTGGCGCCATGTCGTGTAATTTTTATACTTATTTTTTTTTTTTTATAAGAAAATTTGCACAGGCATGGTGGCTTACAACTGTAATTCCTAGCATTTGGGAGGTCAGGGTGGGTGGATCACTGACCTCAGGAATTCAAGACCAGCATGGCCAAGATGGAAAAACCCTCTCTCTACTAAAAATAAAAAAAAACTAGCCGGGCATGCTGGTACACGCCTGTAGTCCCAGCTACTCAGGAGGCTGAGGCAGGAGAATGGCTTGAACCAAGGAAGTGGAGGTTGCAGTGAGCCAAAATCGTGCCACTGCACTCCAGCCTAGCCATCAGAGCAAGACTGCCTCAAGAAAACAAAAAAAGGCCAGGCGTGGTGGCTCACGTCTGTAATCCTAGCACGTTGGGAGGCAGAGGTAGGGGGCATCACCTAAGGTCAGGAGTTCAAGACCAGCCTGACCAACACAGCAAAACCCCAACTCTACTAAAAATACAAAAAAAACCCTGGGCAACACAGCGAGGCTGTCTCAAAAAAAAATAAAAGGAAAATCTGCTAGATTATTGGGCATCAAGAGGCTGTCACCTTACCTATTTATGGCAAACATATTTGTACGATGGAAAAAAATGTTCTGAAGCTAACGTGACCTTAAGAAAAAAAAAAAATGCCACCTGGTGTTCTAAGTTATCATGATTTCTCATGACATGATCAGTAATGATTCTGCACTATCCATCCAAGTATGGGCAGAGAGTGAGATTAAGGAACTGATTATTTAATGTTTATTATAATCCTACTAGCAGTCTGCCTCCTAACCCCAGCCTCAGCAACAGGCTTTAAATCCAAAGACTTAAATAGATTTGCCAACATGACGAAAAGAACCTTTATTACTTTGTATAACTGCCTCTTATGCTTTCTTGCCAGATGCCTTTGGAGCAGGTGCTTTCTGGGCTGGAGCTTTTTGACCCTTTTGAGCTTTTGGAGCAGGCGCTGCCTTCTGGCCTGTGGCTTTCTGGGCAGGAACCTTCTGGGCTGGAGCCTTCTTGCCTGCGGCGGTCATCTTTTTTGCTGGGACTTTAGCAGCAGCTGCAGCAGCAGCACCCTTAGCAGCAGGTGCTTTTTTGGGAGAAGCTTTCAGGAGAGCTGCCTTTTGAAGCTTCTTAACTTCATTCTTGATTATTCTGTTCCTCTGAAAATTATCAATATACAAAAGCACTTATTGTGTATACAAAAAATAAACTTCAACTTATGCTGGTTTTAGAAAGGGCCATTAAGTGGTCTGTTCCCCTACAACTAAATCTAAATAAAGGTAACAATTCCATTAGAACATCATGAAATACAATGAGGATAAATTCTCCCTTTTCACAGAAAGCTCCCAAGAGGCTGGCAGCTTCGAATAAGATTTGGCTACTGCTCCCTTGTTATTCTAAAGCTAAATTACACAAAAGTACAGATCTTAAATCTTACCATTTTCTTTGCCTTCATAACTTTAAAACGATCAAAATCTGTCATCTTGGCTTTCTGTTGAAAAATAAAAATAAAAATTATCCCTCTCACAATACCTTGAAACCTCAAAAAAAAAAAAAAAAGAAAAAAAAAGAAAAAGCCAGAATCCGAATGACTGTAAGTGATTACCCTTTCTCTGGCTTCAATCTTCTTGGCCCATCGAGTGGCTGCCCATTTCGTATTGATATCTGCCTTCTGCCAGGCTTGCCGGACATACTTCTGGCGGGCACTAGAACGAGCCAAGACCACAGAGTCAGGAATCAGCTTTGAAGTCACTCATTAGCAAGGACACTTCCTTTGTTCCTCAAAAAGCACTCTTCCTGTTACAATTCTTTGTCTGCATAAGACAACATCTGGCACAGTATGTACTTATTTTTATTGTGTTTTGTAAGACAGAATAGCTTGTAACTTCAAGCGTATTTTAATCAAAACTGAAATCCAGTCCCATTTTTTTTTTTTTTGAGAGAGGATCTTGCTTTGCCACCCAGGCTGGAATACAGTGGAGTGATCATGGCTCACTGCCGCTTCAACCTTCTGGGCTCAAGCCATCCTTCTGCCTTAGCTTTCCAAGTACCTGGGGCTACAGGTGCATATCACCACACCCAGCTAATTTTTGCATTTTTTGTAGAAACAGAGTTTTGCTGTGTTGCCCAGGCTGGTCTCCAACTCCTGGGCTCAAGCAGTCCTCCATTGTGGCCTCCCAAAGTGCTGGGATTACAGGCATGAGCCACTGCACCCAGCCCAGTCCATTTTATGAATTTAAAAACTACCTCTCAACCCAGGGCAGTGGCTCACACCTGTAATTCCAGCACCTTGGCAGGCCAAGGTGGGTGGATCACCTGGAGACCAGCCTGTCCAACATGGCAAAACCCCATCTCTACTAAAAACACAAAAATTAGCTTGGCATGGTGGCAGGTGCCTGTAATCCCAGCTACTTGGGAGGCTGAGGCAGGAGAATCGCTTGAACACAAGAGGCGGAGGTTGCAGTGAGCTGGGATGGCACCAATGCACTCCAGCCTGAAAAAAAATCCCCCAAAACCAAAACCACCCCACTTCTAACCATACATAATTCCACTCTGGCAGTGAATCTGTTGAAAACCATTCATTTTCTTTTTTTTATTATTTAAAGACAGGGTCTTGCTCTGTTGCCTAGGTGGGAGTGCGCTGGTGCAACGTTGGCTCACTGCAACCTCTGCCTCCTAGGTTCAAGCAATTCTGTCTCAAGTCACCCAAATAGCTGGGAGTACAGGTCTGCACATCACACCTGGCTAATTTTCGTACTTTTAGTGGAGATGGGGTTAGCCAGGCTGGCCTTAATTCCTGTCCCCAAGTGATCTACCAGCCTTGGCCTCCCAGAGTGCTGAGATTACAGGTATGAGCCACTGCACCCAGCCAACCCATTCATTCTCACAACAAACAAGGTAATTAATGTTCTTTTTTTTTTTTTTTTTAATTTTACAGTAACAATTTATGGCCAAACATCCTAAAAATAAAATCCAGGGTGTTTAGGGATCCAAGGCAGAATTATGAGAGTCCCTAGTGAAAATCTAAGTTATCAGATTTTTTCTACTGCTTTGATGTATCCTCAAGCTTTACCCCAATTGTGCTTTCAAACGATGTGGTATGTCACAGCAGCAGCATCGCCATGATACACTCCAGGTTGTTCAAGTGGCATGCTTTCGACCCCTAGTCCCTGAAAGTCCATGTGTTAATACACGTCAGGCAGGGTCTGTAGTGCTCGGCATACAAGTTTTTGACTATTTTAAAGCATGCAACATTACATTACATCTACTTTATCTGTAATGGCCATGTGACAGGACACGTTCAGTACACGTTCCACCGCGTTCCACCGCATCATCATTGTGGGTTGAATTAACTGTATAGCAACCACTAAAATGTTTTAATTTATAAGTCAAAAAAGAACTGCTACGCTACTCGCTGCCTCATTTAAATGTAAGCCAGGGATACAACCTCTCATGTAAAATACCGTACAAATGACACACACTAAGAGCTTACCTAATGATGTAGTATTTTTGTTTACTTTAAGCTAAAAGTTTGGCAGAGACCAGAAGAAAGGAGGATGGCAAGTCTGAACAGAGGCAAAACCCTAAATTATCAAGGTAGAAAGGTGACCTTAGGACATTTTATTTTTTTTTTGAGACAGGGTCTCACTGTCACCCAGACTGGAGTGCAGTGACATGATCAGGACTCTCTGCAGATTCAATCTTGCTCAAGTCATCCCCCCAACTCAGCACACGCCCTGCCCCTGCTCCCATGCTGGGGATTACAGGTGAGTGCCAAATGCCCAACTAATTTTTTTGTATTTTTTGCAGGGATAGGGGGGTTCACCATGTTGCCCAGGCTGGCCTTGAACTCTTGAGCTCAAGAGATCCTCCCACCATGGCCTCCCAAAGTATTAGGATTAAAGGTGAGCATGCCCAGGACATTTTAAAAGTAAATAATCCCTGTCTACTTCTACGATGTAAAACCCTCTTCAGGATGGCTCTGAATCTTTCATACCGTTTACTCTAAACAAAGTTTTTACTAGTATAAACAAATCTGGGGATGGTAGGAAGGGGTGATGATTGGTGGATAGTTACCTGTGTGGAAACTTGAGGATGAAATCAGTGAGCTGCATGCACTTGAAAGGCATGGCCTGTCTCCTCACCTGAGTGCAAGGTCCATCAACCAAAGCCTAGAACACCAACATCAAGAACTTCAGTGCAAAATCTAATAGCAATTGAATTGGTCAGATGGTTCTGTACAATTACTTATCCGTTCAGGGTCATCAAACCCACACTACTATTTAAATAAATTGCTTAGAAAAGACAAGAATTACTCTATTTGAGTCACATGCTTTATATATGCTGGATCTGTTCTAAACTCACTTTACGCATCTAGTAACTCATTTAAACCTAACCAACGTTTCAGCCCATAACTGGCTCTAGCTTAAATGGCTGGGATAATACTAAAATTCAATATTAATAGCTAACTTGAGGCTGTGCTTAAAACCCTTACCCTACATTGCCTGTTTCCTCAATGGTAAAATGAAGTTACTACCCATGGCATACTTACCTTATACAGCCATCGAGACAATTATTGTTGCCATCTGCAGTGCATACATCCACTGCCACGTTTAGTAAAAAGCTGTGACACTTACCCTGTTCTGATCAATAACATCTACAATCGCGACCAATTTTCCGGCATGAGGTCCAAAGGAGACGTAGGCCACCCGGCCAACCTCCACGAAGCGCCTGAACACCTAAAATTTGGGGAGAAAGGACAATGAGACTTACCTAAAAACACTCGCTAGTTTATATGTCACTTACTGCAGCTAGAGACGACATGGTTAAATTCAGCGAAAAAGAATGCTGCAGGGGAACACACGCCCGAGCGCCAGGCGCCAACCTGAATGGACGAAATCGGCAGACGCCGCCGTAACTAAAGCCCGGGTCCCGTCGCCACCGCCTGCCAGCTCCCAGCTCCGCAAGGCCGGGGCGGCGGGACAAGGCTCTCGGACCACGAGCGGCCTCCTGCCAGCTCCCAGCTCCGCAAGGCCGGGGTCCACGGCTCTCGGACCACGAGCGGCCTCAGCAGTCCAGCTCCAGCGGCCGAGGCGCGCACGCGGGGCCCAAGGAGCGCCAGGCCTGCCGGGTCCTCCACGCGCTCGTCAGCCCCAAGTCCGGGAAGTGCCCGATTCCGGGGCACAGCCGGCCCAGGGAGCCTCACCATGTGCTTCCCAGGACCCTCCGGGAGCCGTTCGGCGCCTCAGCTTCCCAGCGGACGCGGAAGTAGAGAGGAAAGATCGCCAGCCCCGGAGCCCGCAATAGTAAGACTCACCATGTTGGCGGCGTCAGGCGAGAAGGAAGGAGGCCCGTCCAACCGTGCGCATGCGTAGAAGAATGCACCGCCCCTGCGGTAACGAGACGCTGACGTGGGCACCGATTGGTTGGTGCGTGCGTGCGTGCGTGCGTATGCGCACGCAAGCTCACTGGGAAAACATGGCGGAACCGGCTGGAGCTAAATTGCGTTTTCGCAAAGTTGGGCGGCGAGATTGTTTTTGGTGATTTGGATTGGAGAGCTGCAGGAACGTCACCTCTTAGTAATTTAGGATTAAGAGTACGGAAGCTATGTCTTCCGTTGATGGCATGCCATTTGACTTCCTTTTTACTTCCCCAAATTTTATTTAAATGTTGGTTATTCATAGCTTACTACTAGGTCTGTTGGCTCCTCACATTCTTTTTTTTTTTTTTTTTTTTTTTTTTTACGCCGGGGTTTTGTGCTGTGTTTCCCCGGTTGCAATGGCGTGATCTCGGCTCACCGCAACCTCCGCCTCCTGGGTTCAGGCAATTCTGCCTCAGCCTCCTCGGTAGCTGGGATTACAGGCACGCGCCACCATGCCCGGCTAATGTTTTGTATTTTTAGTAGAGACGGGGTTTCACCATGTTGACCAGGATGGTCTCGATCTCTTGACCTTGTGATCCACCCGCCTCGGCCTCCCAAAGTGCTGGGATTACAGGCTTGAGCCACCGCGCCGGCCGGCTCCTCACATTCTTAATTGATCTCAGTAACTTTGTTAGCCTTTTATTTTAAAGTAATTCACACTTATAAATATATTGCTAAACTAGTGCAAATAATTCCCATAAACGCTTCTAGATTCTACAAATGTCAACATTTTGCATTTGCTCTGTCATTCTACCATTTGAGAGGAAATTGCAGATATGATGTCCCTTTATCTCTACATTCTTTTTTAGAGAGAGTCTCGCCCAGTCGCCCAGGCTGCAGTGCAGTGGCGGTTCCCTGCAGCCTCTAACTTCTGGGCGAAGACGATCCTCCTGACTCGGCCTCCCAAAGTGCTGGGATTACTGGCGTAAGCCACCATGCCCAGCCTATCTATACATTCTTAAAATGGGTATTTCCAAACAACAGAGATTCTCTTACATCATCAATAGACTTATCAAAATTAGGAAATTAATATTGCTATTATCTAACCTGCAGTCCTTATTCAAATTTATCAGTTGTCCCTCCTATGTTCTTTGGAGCAAACGGGAAAAAAAAACTTTTTTTCCAGATTCTGATCTAATGGAGGATTGCAAATTGCATTTAATTATCAGATCTCTAGTCTTTAACTGATAGTTGTAGATTTAACCGTTAAATTTGTAACATGGGTTTGTTGGAGTTTTCCTCATTCAATTCAGATAGTGAATTTTTGGTACAAATGCTATGTCCTTGGTGCATCACATCAGAACACATCTATCCATCTACACATACACACACATATTCTATTTAATTTAATTTAATTTAATTTTTTGAGACAGATTCTTGCATTGTCACCCAGGCTGGATGATCTCAGCTCACTGCAACCTCGACCTCCTGAGTTCAGGCGATTCTCCTGCCTCAGCCTCCCGAGTAGCTGGGACCACAGCTGTGCACCACCACACCCAGCTAATTTTTGTATTTTTAGTAGAGATGGAGTTTCACCATGTTGGCCAGGATGGTCTCGATCTCTTGACCTCATGAACCACCCACCTCAGCCTCCTGAAGTGCTGGGATTACAGGTGTGAGCCACTGCGCCCGGCCATGCCTTTTAAAAAGAGATAGGGTCTGGCTGTGTTGCCCAGGCTGGAGGGCAGTGGCTATTCACAGGTCTGATTGGGGTCCACTACAGCCTGGAACTCAGGGGCTCAAGCAGTTCTGCCTCAGCCTCCGGAATAGCTGGGGCTACAGGGACACACCATCACACGTGGGTTCCCAATATCGTGGTGATATTTTATTTTTTAGATTTTACCCATGCCAGTGCAGAGAGATGTTACCTTTCATCTCTTGATTAAGGTCATGGTCTTTGCCATGACAGTTCCCAGATGCATTGCAAGCCTTTCCGCTTGTGTGCCTCCGGAAGGCCCGCCCTCCTCGTCCAATCACCGAGAGGGAGGGCACGTTGAGGGTAATGCCAGGAATCAAGATGGCGCCCTGAGTCCGCGCTCAGCCGCTTCGATCTCTACCTGAAAAACCGCATCCCGTCTGCTACACCCAACCGGTTGGTTCTTCAATCACAGGAAGGGCAGCATGAGCATGACGTCAGGCACAAATATGGCGTTTTGGACGCGCTCAGTAGTTTGCGGCCTCTACTAGGGCGCAGCCGGACGTCCAGTCACCAAGGAGCGCGATCCGCTCTTCAGTGTGGAGGCGCTCAGGCTTAGGAGATGTCGGCTGGTACTGTGTGCGAGCTGTCCTGTAGGCCGTCGCCCGTGCCCTGAAGCCGCGTCCCTCTTCTTGGGCTGGTTGCGAGGGACGGGTGTGCACGGCTGGGAGGGCGTCGAGCCTCGGGTTCTTGCTGTGGGGCGTACACCTGGGGCACTGGTGCCGCGGCCCAGGTGGGGGAGGCGAGGGACAGCAGCAGCGCGTCCATTTGCCCCACAGTCTCTGCGGCGTCGACGTAGCCAGGACTGCCTACCTGTAACCAGACTGACCCCTGCATTTCTGTCAGCTTCATCTGACTAGATGTGTCTTGGTTTTTTTGTTGTTGTTCGGGCACTGGGGTTGGAGGCGTCAATGTAGCAGACAAAATATTTACCTGAAGCCCTAAAGAAAAAGAAATCCAAGCCAGTGCAGCAATCGAACTAAAAGCGGTACAGAATCCTGACTCCCTTGTTCCTATAACCCTCCCGAGAAGTGAACCAACCCTAGTTAGACCAAATTGACATAGTAGCCATGTGCATAACTTCCTGGCAACGTGGACAGGTGCATTTATATTCAGGAATGGCAGGTGTTTGTTGTTTCCGTTTTTGAAATTTGCAGTCTTAGGCATCCTGAAGCTGAGCGAGACTGTTCAAGCCCAGTCAGCCTAAGACCACCAGAGACAAACCTGTAGTCAACAAAACCAGGCCTATCGACCTTTTTTAACGAGGGTGATTGCACACCAGAGACACCATGGGGGCATTTTACCAAAGAAAGGAAAAGATAAAAGTTACAGGAGTTTGAGGAATTGTAAAGTTTAGATGGAACTTAAATAAAACAGTTTTAATAGCCTCAAAGCAAAGCAGGACTGTGAAAAAGGGTCAACATCAGGCCTAGCCTGCAGAGTGGACCCATGGTCCTGTTTCTTTGAAAACCTCTTCTCTGCACCTTTGCAACTGGCTTGTAAATTGAAGCTATGTCTCTGTGTTAAAGTGACTTAGACCCTCCAAGCAAGGTTTTTTATTCTTACTGACAAAATTTCAAACAGCAAGTTTCTGAGGGTCTTTGATTTTAGAGAACAGTGTTTCTCAGTGAGAAAGTGAGAAAGCCGCAGTCACTCAAACAGGGTTATTATGACACTCTAGATTAAGCATGTCCTTGGCAGCAATAGTTTCTTGTTAACTTTGCAGTTATCTTTATTTGTATTTGTTTTTCCTGCCTGACGAATAACCAGGCAGATTTTTCTTCTCAAACTGAACTTGTATTTACTCAGGAATGCTGATGGTATAGCAAGAAGGTATTCTGAGCATTGTATCAATGGGGAAGTTCTAGAGCTTTCCTTTTGCAAAGCAGGAGGTAAACTCACAAACCATAGGCAATGACACACTCTGGAATAAGAAATAATAATGAAGAGGAACATTGCTCTATTACAGAAATCTGAGTGAGATGCAAATGAAAGTTATCTGAGCAGCTCAGTGATTGCCCGCTTCCAACTTCCTGTTCCCAAAGAGGCTGATAGACTCGGGAATGGGTCAGGACTCTTGGGATGCAGTGCCCAACTCCTCAGTAGTACAAGTTTGTCCAACACTCCAAATGCCTAGATAGGGTGTGTGTGTGTGTGTGTGTATGTGGTCTTTCCCTTTTATTTACCAAACAAGGAGGTAGTGTTGGTTTCTGTAATTTTTTTTTTTGAGATAAGGTCTGACTCTGTCACCCAGGCTGGAGTGTAGTGGTGCAACCACAGCTCACTGCAGCCTTGACTTGCTGGCTTGAACCATCCTCCCACTTCAGTCTCACAAGTAGCTGGGTCTACAGGCACGTGCCACCATGCCCAGCTAATTCTTACATTTTCTGTAGAGATGAGGGTTTCATTATGGTCCAGCATGGTCTCAGACTCCTGGATCCTCTTACCTTGGCCTCTCACTGCACCCTGCCACGTTTTTTTGTTGTTTTTTTTTTTTTTTTTTCTGTACATATTTCACATCAACGGACTGCAAAGTCGGTAGCTAGAGAGCAGCAAGCAAAATCAAGATCTTTGACACGCTTCACAACAACATAAACAATAGGTGGGGTAATATAAACTAGGAACCCAGGGTTGAATCACTGGTGTATGCCAAGTGACTAAAACAGTGTCTGGAGTAGAATAAGCCCTCCATAAATATTTTGAGTGAATGACTAAAAAGGCAAAGCCTTAGAACATACTAAATGTCCATCAAAAGAGGTCTGTTTAAATAAACCTGCCTACAGAACAGCTGAAAAGCACCAGGCAAATCACATTGCTAGCTGTACTGATTGAGAATGCTTTCCAGGATAGGAATGGAAAGTTCCGTGTGTGTTGGAGTCTTAACAACACTAGAAATAGAAGCATGCTGCAAAGAGCTTTCTGAGAGGCCTGCTAAGTAGGTGAAATGCTCTTGTATCACCATGGAAACGACTCTCCCCAAAAGGAATGACTACAGGGACAGGTGCTGGATAATGCAGCATAGTGAACATGGTGGTAAACAAGGATGCAGAATGAGGGACGAGGACATTCAGGGAGGGGAGATGCTGACATGGCGCCATCTAAAAGGAATGAATGTGAATTAATTTATGTAGCAAATACTGAATGCCCCATGTGTGCCAGAAACTGTTCAAGGCATTGAAGACATAGTAGTGAAGGAAACAGGCAAAAGTTCTACCCTCATAGAATAGACATTCTAGTGGGTAGATACAGAAAATAAACAAATAAGTGTGTCCTATGGTGGTAAATGCCACAGAAAAAATGAAAAGGAGGATGGAGAGAACTAGGGTGGAATTGCTTTAGGAGGAAAGGGTAGTTATTTTAAATAGGAACGTAAGGGAAGGCCTTGAGGAAAAAGTGACACATGAATAGAGTACTTCAGGAGATGAGTGAGCAATTCATGTGGATGTCTGGGCGATGGCACTTCCAGGCAGAGGGAACAGCAGGTTCTCTCAGCGTGCGTGTGGAAGAGCAAGGAGACCAATGAGGCTGAAGTGGGTGCTTGAGGGAGAGATAGTACGAGATGAAGGAGCCAGGGCATGTAGAACCTTGGAAGCACTGGAAGGACTTGCTTTTACTCTTGAGATGGGAGGCAATGGATGCTTTAAATGGAGCGGTGACATGATCTGACATGTTTTTAAAGATTATACAGGCTGTTGGGTTAAGAATGCCCTCCTCGCCGGGCGCGGTGGCTCAAGCCTGTAATCCCAGCACTTTGGGAGGCCGAGGCGGGTGGATCACGAGGTCAAGAGATCGAGACCATCCTGGTCAACATGGTGAAACCCTGTCTCTACTAAAAATACAAAAAATTAGCTGGGCATGGTGGTGCGTGCCTGTAATCCCAGCTACTCAGGAGGCTGAGGCAGGAGAATTGCCTGAACCCAGGAGGCGGAAGTTGCGGGGAGCCGAGATCGCGCCATTGCACTCCAGCCTGGGTAACATGAGTGAAACTCCGTCTCAAAAAAAAAAAAAAAAAGCCAAGATGTAACATCTAACACCCCATCATAGACTGTAGGAGGAAAGATTTTTGCAGCTACAACGTTGGTTTGGGCTTTAGATGTTACATATTGGCTTCTTTTTTTTTTTTTTTTTAAGGATTAAATGCATTAACATTTGTTAAATGCAGTAGCAATATGTAAAAAGGGACAATGTTGGGCCTGGAAACCTGAGTTTTGTGTATCTCTGTACCAGCAGGACACTGTCTCAGAGGTCACCTTGGTACTAATAAACAAATAATAGGAACCCAAGTTGTACCAAATATTTACCATGGGAAGCAGCACTAGGGCTTAAGTTTCTCTTGGCGTAGATCCTTGATCAGAAACATTTCTATTATGAAGAATTTCCACATATACAAAAATAGAATATATAATAAAATCCCATGTACACATTACACTTTCTCAGCAATTATCCACATAGGGCCAATCTTATTTCATTTCTACTCATTTACTACTCTCTCTTCTGTTTTGTTTTAAAGCCAATTCAAGATATTTTAACCATAAATACCTCAATATGTATCTAAAAGATGATTTCTTTAGAAGAAATATAACCTCAATAGTATTATCACACCTGAAAATTAACAAAAATTCCCTATTATCTTCAAATATTTATTCCAATTTTGAAGGGGTACTTGCACCTTTATCTGTATTTTCTGAGCATCTGTAGTTGGTCAAAAGCCTTCCAAGAGACAACATCAGTTTTGGGACGACCAGTATTTAAATTTTTATCAAACAACTACAGAATTGTGGCTGAGAACCAGTCACACACACCTACTCAAATAGAACATTTGTTTAGCTAATCCCTATAGCACTTCTAACAATAGCCACCATTCTGAGTGCCTTCCAAATATTAAATCGTTTAATCCTTGCAAACGCTCAAGATGTGACCTCTAGCATAGAGGTGATATTATTATCCCGACTTTGCAGGTGAGGAAACAGAGACAGGGAGGCTAAATAACATGTGCCCCCTCAGATGGCTAATCAGTGACATGGTTCAGACCCAGAGTCCATGCTCTTAACCATGCAGAATCCACTGAGGGTGTAAAGTTGTTAGGTGGATCCAATTAAGTTGAGGAAATTAGCACCGATCCTAGTCGAGGAATAAAATTGCATCTACTCAAACCTAAGAGTTGAAAGAAGTTATGATAATAATTAAAGGGAACTTGAAAGACAGCTCAAGGTCTTGTGATATACTTAGTTGTCAAATCGTGGTCTCAAACTGTTTTTACTTTTTAATTTTATTAAAATTTATTTTTAATTTTTGTGGTTACATAGTGGGTGTATATGTTTATGGGGTATATGATGTATTTTGGTACAGGCATGCAATGCATAATAATCACATCATGGGAAATCGGGTATCCATCTCCTCAGGCACCTATCCTTTGTGTTACAAACAATGCAATTAATACTCTTTTAGTTATTTTTAAATGTACAATTACATTTTTATTGACTATAGTTCCACTGTTGTGCTATCAAATACTGTCTTATTCATTCTTTCTTATTTTTTTGTGTATGCATTAACCATCCCCACCTTCCCCCACCACACCACCCACTACACTTCCCAGCCTCTGGCAACCATCCTTCTGTTCTCTATCTCTCTGCATTCAATTGTTTTGATTTCTACATCCCGCAAGTTAATGAGAACATGTGATGTTTGTCTTTCTGTGCCTGGCTTATTTCACTTAACATGATGATCTCTAGTTCGATTCATGCTGTTACAAATGACAGAATCTCATTCTTTTGATGGCTGAGTATCAGTCCATTGTGTATAAGTACTACATTTTCTTTATCCATTCATCTGTTGGCGATCTCAAACTTAACACACCAACACAGAGCTCCTGATCTTCAGCAGCCCCTCCCTATTAATCCACTAAACCTTCCTTGTTTTGTTTTCCCCATCTGTGTCAATGGCAAGTCCATCCTTTCAGTTTTCAGAGCAGACATCCTGAAGTCACCCTTGATCTTTCACTTTTTTCTTTGTTTTTTTTTTTTCGTTTGTTTTGTTTTTGTTTTGAGACGGAGTTTTGCTCTTGTCTCCCAGGCTAGAGTGCAATGGCACAATCTCTGCTCACTGCAACCTCTGCCTCCTGGGTTCAAGTGATTCTCCTGCCTCAGCCCAAGTAGCTGGGATTACAGGTGTTCACTACCTCACTCAGCTAATTTTTTTTTTTTTTTTTTTTTTGCATTTTTAGTAGAGATGGGGTTTCGCCATGTTGGCCAGGCTAGTTTTGAACTCCTGAACGCTAGTGATCCTCCCACCTCAGCCTCGCGAAGTGCTAGGGTTACAGGCGTGAGCCACTGTACTTGACTGATTTTTTGCTTTCACACCCCATGTCCAGTCAGACAAAAAATCTTGTTGGCTCTACCTTTAAAATTGTATTGAGAACCTGACTACCCTCCTCCCCAGTTGCTACCAACCTTGTGCAAGCCACCACCATCTCTTGTTTGGATAACTGCAGCAGCCTTTGTGGTCGACACTTCTAAAATGGCCTCCAATGATTTCTGCCTTCTGTATTCACACCTTTGCATCACCCCTTCCCCTTCAGAAGGAGCTGGACCCAGTGACTTTCTTCTAAGGCACAGACTATGACAAAAGTTGTGGGATATACTTCTGAGATGAGATTCTAAAAGACTGTGACACCTCTGTTTGTCTCTGCGCCTTTCTCTTTCTCTGCCTCCCTCTCTTTTCTGTTTGCTTGCTGTGATGAAGCAAGCTGCCCTGTTGTGAGCTCTCCTATAGAGAGGCCCACAGGGCAAGGAAATGAAAGGCTCCCTGGCCAGACCAGAGCTGAGGCCCACGGTAATACAATAGCCTGAAAAAACCTGAATCCTGCTGACAACTGCCCAAGTAAAGCCGGAAGTGGATCTTTCCGCAGTGGAACCTTGAGATGACTGCAGCCCTGGCTGAGAACTTGACTGCAGCCTGTGAAGGGCTCTGAGCCAGAGGACTCAGCAAAATTGTGCCCAGAGTTTTGACCCACAGAGGCAGTGAGATAAGAAATGCTGTTTGAAGCCACAACGTTTTGAGGTATTTGTTAATGCAGCAACGGATACTTGATACAGTTTCCTACATGGTCTCCCTCCTTCGACCTTCACACTACAGTGTGTTGTCCACACAGCAGTCAGAGGTCCTTTTAAAACATAAGTCAGATCATCATGACACCCGCCTCCCTACTCAGTGGCCTGCAAGGTCTTTCACAGTCTGATTCCCTATCCTCTCTCTTTCCTCGTCTCCTGTCACTCCTCCCCTTGCAAATTTTTTTCCAGCTTGCTGGCGTCCCTGCTGTTCTTCAGTATGGCAAGCAACCTGTTGCCCAGAGTCCACACAATGACTGTCCCCTGTCTTAGGACACTCTTCCCTCAGACAAGGGTTCCTGCATCTTGCCTGGCTGGCTGCCACATCTCCTTCAAGTCTGCTCAAATGTCACCTTCTCAGTGAGGCCATCCTGGCCACCCTGTTTCAATTCTAACACAAAATAACTTATCCCTGTATTCCACCATTGTTTTGTTGTTCTCCCTCCTTCTGTCCCGCTAAAATTTAATCTCTGGGAAAGCGGAAAACGTCTTGTTCTTTGTTGTAACCCAAGTGCCTTGAGCATTGCCTCATTAATTGCTTGCCCTTAGTCATATGTGTGGACTACATGGGTTAAGCAGTTTATTAACTGTGAAACTAAATCCTGTCTGAAAGGTGTGGAGCACCTTGTTGAAATAGCAAACAGATATTCTGTGTTTTAAGTTGTGTCTAGGGTAGAGTCATCCGTGGTGTATGTGGAGCCGGGTCCTGTGTCCTGGACTCATATATCTGACCTGTGGGTAATTATATTTGACCCATTCATCTCAGCTCACCTGTGATGCAGGCTATACTTCTAAAGTTGGGTGAGAGGAAAACATATAGGTAGCCATCATTAAGTAAATCAAACCCATAATAATAACATTTTGTTGTTAAATGTAACCAATCTCTGAGTATTTTTTACTAAAGTATTTCTAATGTTTAAGAGCATCTAACACCTTCATCATGTTTCATCTGCCCTCAGCCCCTGCTTGGCTTCCCTCCTGTCAAGTGCTCAAAGTCGGGAGGGGCCGAGGTGGCAGCGCTGCCCTGAGTGTGTGCCCACCTGGCTGTGCTGCGGCAGTACCCAGGCTCGGCCCTAACCTTGCTCCATGATTGGAGCGGGCACTGGGAGCAGGGAGAGGCCAGGCAACGGGAGCAGGCACTTCTCAGGGGGGCCTTCCTGGGCCCCCAAGAGCACAGAGACGCCTGGGTTTGCAGCCGGGCGTGGGCAGCTGCAGCGGCACCTGGGAAGGGCGGGGCTTCTGCCTGTCGGGTGGAGTGTGTAATCCCAGCCGTGCCTCCCCGCTGCAGCCGATGTCTTGGCAGTGGCCACTCTAGATGGGCCACTGCTGCCACCAATATGACATTAATGAAGTAGATTTAAAGTTTTCAGAGGATTTAATTAATCATGACTTTTAGTGGTGTTAATGTTTCTGGAAATTTGATCTCTTAGACTTATTTGAACATTCATCATCGAGCAAGCTAAAGTTATGGTTTCTAATTTACATGAAAATTGCTACCTATAAAATAGAATAATAACTTTATAAGTTGAAATAAAAGGTTTAAGAAAATCTAGGTTTTTAAACTTAAGACTTTAAAAATTAAATATGATTTTAATGGCTAGTAACTATTGATAGTCCATTCTATCAGCCCCTCCTTAGGCATTTGAAAATAAAAATCTCTACTGACCATTTTGAAAGAATGAGTTCAAAGATATATCCACAATTGGAGCTTCAGCATGAGCAGGAGATGGAAAGCCCAGGAAACTTGAAAAAACCACAGAGTCACATCTGAACAAGAAGTTGATTACATTCAATTCTGGTTACCTGGCCCATTAGAGGTGGCATCAGACCAAGAAAAGGCATCTGGAAAACAACTACAGAGGGGAGTTGGTGTGCATCAATTTTATTTTATTTTATTTATTTATTTTTTTGAGATGGAGTTTCACTCTTGTTGCCCAGGCTAGAGTGCAATGGTGCAATCTTGTTTGGCTCACTGCAACCTCCGCCTCCCAGGTTCAAGTACTTCTCCTGCCTCAGCCTCCTGAGTAGCTGGGATTACAAGCACCCACCACAATGCCTGGCTAATTTTTTGAATTTAGAGACGGGGTTTCACCACGTTGGTCAGGCTGGTCTTGTACTCTCCTGACTTCAGGTGATCCACCCACCTTGGCCTCCCAAAGTACTGGGATTACAGGCTTGACCCACTGTGCCCAGTGTGTGCATCAGTGTTAGTGATGAGTTACAGAATCTCCCAATACCTGTGGTGTAAACATTTATTTTCCTCTAGGGGTCCTGGGCTGGCCTGGTCCCTCAGCTCAGGGATCCAGCTCACTCTTTCTACATTTCTAGCATCCATGAAGTGGCTCTTATTCTCACTACTTCAGGCCTACAGATCCTGCCCTTACACTTCACAGCAGGATAAAGGAAAAGGGCAAAAGGTGAGTGTCCATTGTTCTCTCAGGCAGGGTCTCGGATGCCACATCAGGACACTTCCGCTTCCTTCCCGTTGGCCAGAACTCAGCCTCATTACCGCACCAACAAGCAATACTGGGAAATGAAGTCTCCACTTCTAGCGGCTGTGAGCCTTGCTAAAAATCAGATGTTCTAGAATTATTACTATGGAAAAAAGCAAAAGCAAATATCAGGAAATGGGTTCTTAGTACTTTACACCTGTTATGTGGGCAGCAGCAAGCTATAGGAAATGAAACTGTAAATCTTAAGACTATATGGAATAGCACAGTTGAAATAGGGTAGAAGTGAGAGTCGTAAGTAGTCATTAAAATGTATATAGGAAAACATGGGCTTGTTCCTGCAACATCACAAAACTCCAGCTGGGGATTATGTTCAAAACTAAAAAAATGTTATTTTAGAGCAGATAAGTATTCTCTTAGAATCAGCATTAAAAAAAAAAAAAAAAAAAAAAAAAACCCAAACTGAGGAACAAATTAGCCTAAGCAGAGGTGTACACAGAGAGTATAAATGTGGGTCTAAAACTTTTTCGTATGTATATGTGTATATATATTTTGAGATGGAGTCTCACTCTGTCACCCAGCCTGGAGTGCAGTGGCATGATCTCGGCTCACTGCAACCTCTGCCTCCTGGGTTCAAGTGATTCTCCTGCCTCAGCCTCCAGAGCAGCTGGGATTACAGGCATGTACCGCCATGCTCAGCTAATTTTTGTATTTTTAGTAGAGATGGGGTTTCACCAGTTGGCCAGGCTGGTCCTGAACTCCTGACCTCAAGTGATCCAACCACCTTGGCCTCCCAAAGTACTGGGACTATAAGCATTAGGCATTGCACCCGGCCAAGTATCTTTTTTTTTTTTTTTTTTTTTTTTTTCTGGAGTCTTGCTCTGTTTCCCAGGCTGGAGTACAGTGGCTCAATCTCAGTACACTGCAACCTTCTCCTGGGTTCAAGAGATTCTCCTGCCTCAGCCTCCTGAGTAGCTGGGGTTACAGGCACACACCACCACACCCAGCTAATTTTTGTATTTTTAGTAGAGATGGGGTTTTGCTATATTGGCCAGGCTGGTCTTGAACTCCTGACCTCAGGTGATCCACCCACCTCGACCTCCCAAAGTGTTGGGATTACAGGTGTGAGCCACTGTGCCCGGCCTAAAACTTTCCTATAATTTCATCAATGGCATATTCCTAGGAGAAACCATAAAATGTTGAAAGAAACTGCTTCGCTTACATAGAAAACAACCTTCTTGTATGAAATCCTGGGCTGGAAGTTCTTGTCAAGAGGTTATCCTTCTATTTTTTACTTTTTATTTTTTTGAGACAGAGTCTCTGTCACCCGGGTTGGAGGGGAGTGGCATGATCTCAGCTGACTACAACCTCCACCTCCCAGGCTCATGCTATCCTGCCACGTCGGCTTCACAAGTAGCTGGGACTACAGGCGCAGCCACCATGCCTGGCTAATTTTTTGGAGGGTATTTTTTTGTAGAGATGAGGTCTCACCTGTTGCCTAATCTGGTCTCAAACTCCTGGGCTCAAGCAATCCACCTGCCTCAGCTTCCCAAAGTGCTAAGATTACAGGCATGAACCACTTAATAACCACCATCCAGACCAAAATACAGAACATTTCTGTGGCTGAATTAAGTTCCCTCTTTCTTCTTTACCTCACTTCTTGGAGTCAACCACTATTGTGCCTCTATCTCACCATAGGCTCGTCTTGTTTATTCTTGGCCTTCGTATAAACTGTATCATACAGCATGTGTTCCTTTGGGTCTGCTTTCTTCAGCTCAACATTATGTCTGTGAGAATCATCCATGTTATTCTAGGTATTAGGAGTTCAGTCCTTTTTATTGCTGAGTAATATTCCGTTGCATGAATATATCACAAATTTTTTTTTGAGACGGGGTCTCACTCTGTCCTCCAGTCTAGAGTGCAGTGGTGCAATCATGGCTCACTACAACCTCGACCTCCTGGGCTCCAAATAACCCTCCCAAGGATCTGGGACTGCAGGCACATGTCACCACGCCTGGCTAATTTCTTTTTTTTTTTTTTTTTTTTTTTTTTGTAAAGACAGGTCTCACTAGGTTGCCTCCCAAAGTGCTGGGATTACAGGTATGGCCACCACTCCTTGCCCAGATGTAAAGTTCTATCAACTTCATCTTCTTCAAGATGTTTACCTTGGAGATGATGAGTGGCTTCATTCTGGCTGTTTCCTGCTACGCCTTCATCACCATCCTGGAGATTTCCTTCCCTTCTTCTCCCACATTAGATCTCCTTTTTTCCTGGAGTCCATGCCTTTCATTTTCTTGGTGTAGTCTCCTCTTTTGGTGGGACACATCCTCCAGTTAGCTTCCTGTAAAACGAAGCTGTCTGAAAATGCCTCTTCTATTCTCACACCTAACTGATCATTTGGCTAGGTACAGAACTCTAGCTTGGACATGATTTTCCCTCAGAATGTTGAAGGCATTACTCCCATTACTCCCTTGGCTTCTTGCCTCCAGAGTTACTGTTGAGAAAACTAAGCCCGTTCTCATCTTGATCATTTGTGTGTGGCCTGTTTTGTTTTTTCCTCTCTCTCTCTCTGGAAGTTGTTGTTGTTTTTCTTACATTTTTCAGCATGATGTGGGTTCATGGAAGTTTTATAAGGGGTATTCTTTTTCTTTTAATGTTCTGAAATTTTATAGCATTGTACATTGGTGTAAAGTAAATTTTATTTATTGGGCTGTGCCCTTTCAATCATGTTCAAATCCTTCTGTTCAGGGTAAAATTTTTCATGTATTTCATGGAGTGATTCTTCTTTTTGAAACTTGTGTTATTCAGATGGGGTTTTTTGTGGGCTAGTCTTAGAATTTTGTCTTCTTACTCTTTTGCCCATTTCTTTACGTTTTTTATTTCCTTTCTGAGGGTTTGCCTCAATGCTATCTTTCAACCCTTCTAGTGAGTTCTTAATGTCTGCTATCATGCTTTCAATTTCCAAGCACTGTTTCTTTTTTCTGAATATCCAATCTTCCCTTTTAAAAGATTGTTTCTGAGCTAGACGTGGTGAGGTGTGCCTGTAGTCCCAGCTACTTGGGAGGCTGAGGTGGGAGGCTTGAGCCCAGGTGTTCAAGGCCAGCCTGAGCAACATAGCAAGTTTTCCTTAGAATAAATTTTTAGAAATGGGGTTGTTGAGTTGAATAATATGCACTTTTAAAACCTTCCAGCAGCCGGGTGCAGTGGCTCACCCCTGTAATCCCAGCACTTTGGGAGGCTGTGGTGGGCGGATCACAAGGTCAGGAGATCAAGACCATCCCGGCTAACATGGTGAAACCCCGTCTCTACTAAAACTACAAAAAAAATTAGCCAGGCCTGGTGGCGCGTGTCCATAGTCCCAGCTGCTTGGGAGGCTAAGGCAGGAGAATCGCTTGAACTTGGGAGGTGGAGGTAGCAGTGAGCCGAGATTGCTCCACTGCACTCCAAGCCTGGGTGACAAGCGAGACACCGTCTCAAAAAACAAGACAAAAAGCCTTGCAGCATATTACAACGACTTTACAGTAGATTGATTTACACTCCCTTGAGGAGTGTGTGATGGAGCCCACGTCACTCTCATGGAGTGTATTTGAATCTCTGACCATGGTTCTGAAATCTGGAGAAAGGCGTTAAGACTTCTTCTCTGTTGTGAGAGGTCAGCTTTTGTTTCGATTTGTTTTTAATCGCTTAAAACAAATTGTATTCTCTTACAGTTCTGAAGGTCGGAAGCCTGAATTTCGTTTCACTGGGCTAAAGTCAGCATTTTGGCTTTTAGAGATTCCTTCTGGAGCTCTGAGGGAATGATGTGTTTCCTTGCCTTTCAGCTTCCAGCGGCCACCTGTGTCCTTTGACTTGCCTCTTCCTCCTTCTTTCAAGTGCATCATCTCAATCTTTACTTGTATTCATCACATCACCTTTTCATCTGTGAGAGGTCAAGTTCTAGCGATGATTCCGAGACAGGACACAAGCAGGAACCTGCCAGGCATAGTGGTGTGCACCTGTAATCCCAGCTACTTGGGAGGCTGAGAAGGAAGGATTGCATGAGTCCAGGGGTTCAAGTCCAGCCTCAGCCACATAGAGCCCATCTCTAAAATAAATGATAAATAAAATAAAAACATAGACATCTTGGAACTCTACTTTTATTTAGAAAAGAAGAAAGCAGATGAGAGAAGATAGAGGGAGGTAACAAGAACAAGAGACAGATTTCTGGGTAAAAATGGCTGATTGAACACAAACATCTAAGTGCATATCTTCCTGATGCCCAAAGAAAACAATAGTGGGGCGGTCCTTAAATACTTGCCTTGTTTCTTTTCTGTTTTTTTCTTTCTTTTTTTTT
>NW_022436944.1:59466626-59488112 GCF_009761245.1 Sapajus apella | reverse complement strand
TTTTTTTTTTTTTTGAGACAGAGTCTCCCTCTGTCACCCAGGCTGGGTACAGGGGCACAATCTTGGCTCACTGTAGCCTCCATCTCCCAGGTTCAAGCTATTCTCCTGCCTCAGCCTCCTGAGTAGCTGAGATTACAGGTGTGCGCCACCATGTCTGGCTAATTTTTATACTTTTAGTAGAGACGGGGTTTCACCATGTTGGCTGGGACGGTCTCGATCTCTTGACCTCGTGATCTGCCTGCTTTGGCCTCCCAAAGTGCTGGGATTACAGGCGTGAGTCACCATGCCCAGCTCCAAATATATTGTTAAACTTTTATTTAGAAAACTATAAACATAAAGCAGCATACAGAATACTGTAATAAACCCCTATGTCTCATCACCCCACCCCAAGGACTATCAAACTATGGGCCAGTTCTACCTCTGTATTCTCCCCCTCCCCTGTAATTTTGAATCAATTCGCAGATGTGCTGGGCAATTTTATGTGTCAACTTGGCTAGACTATGGCACCCAGTGATTCATTAATCTATGTGTAGCTGTGAAAGTATTTTGTGGGGGTGATTACTGCTCATAACTAGTGGATTTTTAAGGAGATTTATCCTCGATAATCTGGGTGAGCCTGATTAAATCAGTTGAAAGTCCATAAAAGCAGAACTGAGACTTCTCTGAGAAGGAAGAAATTCCATCGTGAGTTCATGCAGCTTTAGTTCATGCCTGAGGGTTCCAGCCTGTGCTTACTGACAGCTTGCCCTACAGATTTAGGACTTGCCTAGGCAGCCCCATAGTCTTGCAAGCCATTTCCTTGCAATAGGTCTCTTCATATATACCTCCTACTGGCTCTATTTCTCTGGTTGAACTTTGACTGATAGGCCAGACATAGGATTTCATCTGGAAATAGTTCAGCAAGTACCTAAACCAGGGGTCCCCAACCCCTAGCCAGGCAGTAGGCCCATACTGGTCCATGGCCTGTTTAGGAACTGAGCCACACAGCGGGTGTTGAGCAGAGGATGAGCCAACGTCACTGCCTGAGCTCCACCTGTTGTGGCCACGGGAACCCTAGTGTGAACAGCGCCCGTGAGGGGTCTAGGTTGTTTGCTTCATATGATGATCTGAGGTGGAACAGTTTCATCCTGTAACCATCTCTACCTCCCCACCCAGCCCTCCACCATCCGTGGAGAAATTCTTTCCTACGAAACTGGTTTATGGTGTCAAAAAGGTTGGGAACCACTGATCTGAACAGCAGGGATTCTTGGAAAAAAAAAAAAAAGAAAGAAAAGAAAACCAAGATACCATTATTTTATTTTATTTTATTTATTTTGAGACAGAGTCTTGCTCTTCTGCTCAGGCTGGAGTACAGTGGTGTGATCTCAGCTCACTACAACTTCCACTGCCCGAGTTCAAGTGATTTTCCTGCCTCAGCCCCCCGAGCAGCTTGGAATTACAGGTGTGCCACCATGTCTGGCTAATTTTTGTATTTTTTTGTAGAGATGGGGTTTCACCAAGTTGACCAGGCTGGTCTCCAACTCCTGACCTCAGGTAATCCACCTGCCTCTGCCTTCCAAGGTGCTGGGATTAGAGGTGTGAGCCACGGTGCCTGGCTGGTACCATTATTTTACCTAAATAAAAATTAACAGGAATTCGTTGATAATATCAAGTGTTCAGATTTCCAATTATCTCTTTGTTTTATAATATTAAAAATATTTTTGAATTAGAAAAGTTTTTTTTTTTTTTTTCTATTACTTTTAGAAAGGGAAAATAAAGGGTAAGAGGCTCAAACTGGGAAGAATTTTTTCCATGGGTCCAACAGAGGGCGATCAAGTCTCGTGTTTCAAGAGAAAAGACAGTCTCATTTCTATCACACCCTTAGTCATTTAGATCAGGGCTTGTCACACAGTAGACTTTTGGTGAAAGTATGAGGGGCGAAAATGAATAAGTAAATGGGTGAAAGAAATGTGTTTTAAAACTTGTATTTATTGGCTACATCCATGCCATGCACAGGCTAAGTGCTATATTTCCTCCTATCCCCTGAGGTAGGTATTATGCCTGTTTTATATATGAGGAGGTCAAGGTTCAAAGAGACTGAAAGACATGCTGAAAACCATAAAGGTTACGGTAAGGAGAAAATTATTGAGTTAACTGAGATCTGTGACTCTCAGTCGTCGTATAGCACATACAGATGATGTGTAAATGGCTGAAAAGGGGAACATCTGCAACCACTACCTAGTTGTGGAATAACACTGTCACCCCAGAAGCCCTGTTGTTATGAACTGAATATTTGTGATCCCCCAAATGCATATGTTGAAGCCCTAACCCCTGCTGTAGGATTTGGAGATGGAGCCTTTGGGAGGGCAGATAACTAGGGTTAGATGAGGTGATGAAGGAGTGGCCCTCATGGTGGGATTCACGCCCTTGTCAGAGCGCGCTCTCTCTCTCTCTCTCTCTGTGTGTGTCCTCTCTTCTCTCTCCTCTCTCTCTCTCTCTCTCTCTCTCTCGCTCTCGCTCTCGCTCTCGCTCTCTGTTCCTTAGAGCTCAGAGGAAAGGCTGTGTGGACACAGCATGAAGACCACCATCTGCAAGCCAGGAATCAAGCCCTCACTAGGAATTAGCTGATGCATTGATATTGGAATTCCTAGGCTCCAAAAGTATGAGAAGATTAATTTCTGTTGTTTAAGCCACTAAATTTATAGTATTTTATTATGGCAGTTCAAGCCACCTAAGACACCCATTTATCTTTTTCCAGAGGCAGCCTCCATCTCCTCCCAAATTTCAGAGTCATCATTTCCTTGCCTTTTTTTTTTAGTTTAACTTCTGTGTTTAGTTTTGTCTGTTTTTAAACTTCGTATTAGAGGAATTATAATACATATTTTTTGTGTGTGACTTGCTTTTAATCCCCAACATTATGTTTGTAAGATCCATCAATATTAAGCATACATTTATAGTTCTTTTGTTTTCATTGATGTATCAGTGGCTATATCGCTATTTATTCATTCATTCTGTGCAATAGGCATCTTGGTTGCTGCTAAAACCATTCTTAGGCATGTATCCTGGTATATCTAAGACCATATATCTCTAAGGTATATACTTTGGACTGGAATTTCTAGGTCATTTTGTGTGTATATCTTCAACTTTATTAGACAATACTGCAGTTTTCCAGAGTGGTTGCATTAATTTACATTCCCACAGCAGTATAGGAGAGTTCCAGTTCCACATCCTCACTAAGACTTGGTATTGACTTTTAATTTTTGCCTAAAGAATTAGCATATCATGCTATTTCACTGTAGTTTTAATTTGCATTATCCCAATAATGAGATTCAGCATCTTTTTATATGCTTATTAGACATTTAGATATCTCCTTTTGTAAAGTGTATTTTCAAGACTATTGCCTGTTTAGAAGAACGGTATCACCTTCCTTTTTCTCAGCGATTTGTAGGTGTTCTTCATATGATTTGGAAAGTATTCCTTCATTAGTTCTGCCTGTTATGAATACCTTCTTCCACTCTGTGGCTTGTCTTTTCACACTTTTCTTGATGTTCTTTGAGGAACAGAAGCTTTAACTTTTAATGTGTTAAGCATTTTCTTATGGTTAATACTTTTCATGTAGTGTTTAAGAAACCCTTCCCATACCCAATATCCTAAAAATGCCCTCCTATATTTTCTTCTAAACCTTTATAGGTTTTTCACACTAAGGTCTGTAAGCTACCTGGAAACGATTCTTGCAAATGGAGTGAGGAAAGGGTCAATTTCATTTTTTTTTCCCATTAAGATACCCAATTGTCCTGCATTTTCCCACTGCTCTGATGTGACACCTCTGTTATAAATCAGGTGTCTGTATGGGAATGGGTATGTTAGATTACAGAAGGCTAAAGCCAGATTCCTAAGTCCTATATGATACTGCCTTTCTGTGTGAAAGGAAAAGTTATGCAATGGGTTTTAGGTTCAACCAGGCCCGAAGCTCAAGCCCCAGTCTCTATCCCCCAAATCACTCAATAGCTGAATGATGCTGGCACATACTTTTGCCTCTGATTCCATGCCTTTTTTTCACATAGTTGTGGTTAGGAATAGACACTATTTGTGATGCTCATCACTTTTATCTTCATCACATATTTCAAATCAAAAGACTTGCTTTGGTTGGAGCTTTGGGGCTTGGAGTTCCATAGTTGTATTAGTTTACTGTGACTGTATAACAAATTGCCACAAATTTGGTGGCTTTAAACAACATGTTCTTATTACTTTGTAGTTTTGTAGGTCAGAAGCCAGGGTGGGCTCAACTGGGTTCTCCACTTAGGGTCTCACAAGGCTGAAATCAAGATATGATCTGGCCTGGACTCTTATCTGAAGGCTCTGCGGGAGAAACATACTTCCAAGTTCATTCAGGTTATTGGCAGAATCCAGCTCCTTGAAGCTGTAGGACCAAGATTCCTGGTTTTTGCTGATGCCAGCCAGGGATTGCTCTTAGTTTCTAGAGGTTGCACTTAAGGCCTTTGCACATGGCCCCCTCCATCCTCAAGCTGGCAGTGGCTCGTGGAATCCTTCTCCTGCTTTGAATCTCTGACTTCCTCTTCTGGAGAAAATGCTCTGCCTTTAAAGATCTCATGTGATGGGGATAAGCTCTCCATTTTAAGGTCAACTGATTTGTAATTACATCTGCAAATCCTTTTGCCATGTGACAATGTAACCACATAATTGGAGTAACACCAGAAGGCAAAGGAGAATTCTGTTCATCACAGCACCAGTAACTAAATATGCTACTTGAACTGCAGATTTCACAGCGGTCTATCTATAAAAATTCTTGTGTGTGTGTGTGTGTGTGTGTGTGTGAGAGAGAGAGAGAGAGAGAGAGAGAGAGAGAGAGAGAGAGAGAGAGATTGAGTCTTGCTCTGTTACCCAGGCTGGAGTGCAGTGGCATGATCTTGGCTCACTCCAACCTCCACCTCCCAGGCTCAGGTGATTCTCCTACCTCAACCTTCCAAGTAGCTGGGACTCCAAGTGTGCCCACAACTCCTGGCTAATTTTTGTATTTTTTGGAAAGAATAGGTTTCCCTGAGGTTTCGCCAATATTTCCGTGGCTGCTCTCAAACTCCTGGGCTTAAGCAATCCCATCTGCCTCAGCTACTCCCAAAGAGCTGAGATTACAGGTGTAAGCTACTGCACTGGTAAAAAAAATTCTTCGGTGTTGGTCAGAAAACCTGAAGTACTTCCTCAGCTTATTCTGACTTCCCAAATGAGTTAGAAATGTTGACGAGGAATTGGCTTCATGGGGCTTTGGCTCTCTTTCCTGCACAGACATGTTTTTTTCTTGCAAACTCTTGGTGATTCTGGATGTTATTTTTTCCCTGATATCTCTGTAGTTTATTGCCCATTTCTTATACACTCATGGAAACTACTTCAATCAACAAATATGAATAAATACCATGTTCATAGCATATGTCCAAATCCAAAATCACACCTGAAAGGTATCAAGCCATAATAGGTGTTTTTAGATGTTTGTTGAATGAATGAGGAGTGATATACAATAGGCCTTGCCCTTAAGTAGCCTACTGTCTCTTTTAGAAATAAGCTGTACTCATACACCAAGATGAATAACAATACCGAGACTTATGTGGCTGGTTTTTAAAAGGTGGTCCAGAAGACAGAGCATCGTGTGCGTGTGCAAGGAAAGCTTTGTGGAAGATGTAGAGTGAGAACCGGACCTTGAGAAACATGCATGATTTGGATGGGTGGGTGGAAGATCTACTCTACAGTGAGGAGGATGGTGTGAGCAAAGGCACAGTCTGGGATAGGAGTAGCCATTCCGGATGAGAATCAAGATCTGAGTGTCAGGGTGTGGCCTCGCAGAGGCTTAGGATTTCAGATAAGGTACAGAAGTGTTTGATTCAATAATCTCAAGCAGTCAAAGGTTTATTGAAGTGAAGGCACTTTGAACTCTCTGGAATAAAGGTGACATTAATAAATGGTTTTCTTAATTCACTGGGAAAAAAATTATCTCATAAATATCACCTAGGGTGCGTAGGAGAAAGAGTACCATGTGCAAGTGAACACATACACACACACACACACACACACACACACACACTGCAAGTCAAAATAAAATAATAGTTCTTTATTCCATATTCAGCTAACAAACAGCAATATGAAATAATGTTGATTTTTAGTTTGTAGCCATTGGATTTGCTAGAGTTCTTTCTCATTTGACTTTGGAGATAAATATTCCTGCAGCTTTCTTTTCTTTCCCCAAAGTTAATACCTATAACTTCTATGCAGAGAGGTCTATGATCTGGGAAAGTAATTGGCTAGTAACTCACAGAGTAGGACGTTCTATGTGGGAACATCAAGTATACTTGTGGGAATGGTGACAAAAACACACACACCATGATAACAGTGGAAAGGCAGCCCTTTGCAAAGCAAAAGCCTAGCAAAGGCAGTAAAATCTGGGATGCAGTATCTTTGCTAGGCGTAAATGTGTTTTTATGGAGGGCAGAGCAATACGATGGTGCAAATGAGGATGGTGACAAACACACAGGTTGCAATCTAGCGACCAGAGCCCTGAGTGGGAATTCCACTTGGAGAATGGTCTGTCATTTTCTGGGAAAACTTTTTTGTGTCTCTGTACTTCGGGATCCACCTGCATGACAGAAGCCTGGTTGTGGCCACTTCCCTGAGGGAAAGAAATCTCCCCCAGATACTATATTCTAATAATCTAAGGGGGTTCACTGCTTACAAGATTGCTACAAAAGTCTTAAAGACCAATGGGGAAAAAACTATAAAATGAGATAGCTGATCGGGCCAAATGCTTACTGGGTATCTTCCCAGGAAGAATACTGAGGGAGGGAAATGGAAACTGAGCCCTGAGGTCAATTCTTCAACATTAAACTGATACATTCTCAACTTACTCTTCCTCTGGGGGACTTAGAATAAAGAGCCTGACCTTGGTGGCCTGTCTCTTCTCTGTTCCCCAATAGATCCGCACGCAGGTAGTGAGGTCTCTGAAGAGCACTATGCACAGAATAGCCAAAGGACTCCTTTGGCAGAAATCAGTATTTGAGAGGCACGTGACCTAAGTGTTTGATTTTAGTTAGTTGTATCTCCTGAAGGCAGCCACTTCACCTGCATTGCCTGGTGCCATGCACGCTGGTTCTCAGCAGCCACTGGGTTCCAGGAACTGCTTTGGAGGCTCACTCGGAATCCACGGCTTGGTCAAAGGCATGCTCAGAGCGCCTCTTTTTTCTGGATGCTGAGCACAGGTATGCAAGAAATGCCAAGCACAGCAAGGCTGCCGCTGTGAAGAAGGCGAGGATGCCCACAAAGATAGGTGGTTCTATGGGCAGACGGATCAGAGGGCTTTCAGCTGGGATCTGGTTGGTCAGGCTGAGCATGTAGCCAAGAGACCAGGCAATGCTGCTGTTCCCCACCTGTGGAGTAGAGAAGATGGCTCAGTTCTCAGGGCAAGGCTCATACCCGAGGCACACCACTATCAACCTCACAAAGCTCCCATGGGAAATTGTGGCCCAAGGAGGTCAGAGGACTTGCCCAAGTTAAGACACCACACCATAGCCACAAAGGCTTGGGGAATCTCACCCCCAGCACTGCAGAAGAAATAGTCAAAAGAACAAATCCTCACAATCTTATCCCAGCCAAGATTGAAGAAGGCACAGTTAATAACATTGAAAGTGCTCCTGTTGTCCAGGAGTACAGGAGTGTTTGTGGCTCGAGAAAGAGGCTAACGAGTGGTTTACTGATCCCAGGGCCGGTTTCCAGGAATAAGAAATCAGCCCAAATGGGAAGCCGACTATCAGTGTCTTCTGGTAGTTCTAACCATTTTTCTTTACATGTTTTTAGGGTGTTTCATTAGATGTATAAATGTTTTACTTTTGCCATCTTGAACATTTTATCATTATGTTGTAACCCACTTGTCTAGAATGAAGCTCTTTGTCTTAATGACTGCTTTGCCAGATATTAAACAGTTACACCAGGGTAGTGTTTGATACTTAGGGGCTATTTTTCTATACATTTTTTTCTCCCTTCCTGCCTTAAAAATGGTATCTGTGGCTGAGCATAGTGGCTCACTCCTGTAATCCTGGCACTTTGGAAGGCCAAGGTGGGTAGATCACCTGAGGTCAGGAGTTCAAGACCAGCCTGGCCAACATGGGGAAACCCCGTCTCTACAAAAATACAAAAATTAATCAGGTATGATGGCAGGTACCTGTAATACCAGCTACTTGGGAGGCTAAGGGAGAAGAATTGCTTGAACCCAGGAGATGTACTTGCAGTGAGCCGAGATCATGCCATTGCACTCTAGCCTGGGCTACGGAGCAAGAAACTCCATATCAAAAAAATAAATAAATAAAAGAGGATATCTATGCGTTCCCTTTAACAAGGAGAATTTTAGGTTACTCTTATGTCCCTGTATCTTATAACTCCTTACTGCACCCCTATCATGTTGGGTATTTTCTACACTTGGGTCATATAAGTGAATTTTTCTTTTATACTTTTCTTTAGTGTTAATTTTCTGTATTTTTAAATACACTTTTTTTTTTCTTTTTTTGGAGACTGAGTCTTGCTCTGCAGCCCAGGCTGGAGTGCAATGGCAATATCTCGGCTCACTGCAACCTCTGCCTTCCAGGTTCAAGCGATTCTCCTGCCTCAGCTTCTTGAGTAGCTGGGATTACAGGCAGGCACCACCACGATTAGCTAATTTTTTGTATTTTAGTAGAGACAGGGTTTTACCATGTTGGTCAGGCTGGTCTTGAACTCCTGACCTCAGGTGATCCACTTGCTTCAGCTTCCCAAAGTGCTGGGATTACAGGTGTGAGCCACAGTGCCTGGCCTTTTTAATATAAATTTCAAGTCACAGCATCATTTATTCTTACTTCCTATGTTTTTGTAACATCTCCTGGATTTGTTTCTCTTATTTTATTACTTCCACCAAAAATATTTTCAATATAAGTCTTTGTGCAGCAAATCTTCTTAAGTCTTTTTATACCTTCACATATTAATTTCACATACTAATTTGGCTGGACATAAAATTCTTTACAATTAAAGAGAGGAACTTTTAACTTAGAATATTATGTCAGTTCAAACTGGTATTCAAATGGAAAGTCATTCTCCATCTTATAATAAACTTTACTGGTAATTAGATTCATTAGAAGCAAAGTTTAGCAAGTACATGCTACCAACAGTCCTTGTGTCTCCAGATAGCCTTATTTTTTTGTAGATGACTCAATTTTATTTACAGAAAAGTAGATAGCCACAGGCCTAATGCAGGATATTGGTTGGTTTAATCTAATATTGCTGAAGCTGGTATTGAACAGGCTGACTCCAGGCATCCTTCAGGCTTCATATCAGCTCTTCCGGAAATGAGAAAATTCTCTGGAACCTGGGGAATATACCGCTAGCTGAACATATTCACAAAGCTGAACCCTGCCTGGAAACAAGGTATGAAGGTTCTTTCACTGGTCACCAGGTGACAGCTGTGATTTCAGCTTTGGACCATTCTGGTCACTTGACCATCATATACATAAACACATATATATGTGTATATATATATGCACACATATATATAAATAATATCTATTAAATAATAAAAACATATCTATTTATAGATATAAAAACACTGAACTAAGAATATCTTCCCTATCCCTCAAATCTTTGTTAGTAAATATGATGACTTCAGGTTCATTCAAAGAGAAAATGTTTATTTAACGCTAATGCAAATCCGTCAGGCTCTAAGGCCTGTATCTTACTCTGACATAGGCCTAAAATGGAGAAGAATTAGTTACTATCCTCTTTAAAAAAATTGTTACATTTAAAGATTTTTTTTCAGGATGAAAAGTCACATATCCTTAACATATTCATTTATGAATTCAACAAACATTGACTAAGCACCTTCGAGGCTCCAGCCCTGGTGCTGTGTGCTGGGAATATGAAGACACTAAGACAAGCCTCTGCCCTCCAGGACCGCCCAGTCCGCTGGCCGCTGGCTTCCAGCCTTTTCCAGGAGGATGGACACCCGTGAGCAACTCCTCTAAATTCTCCACCATCTCTTCTGGGAAACTCACAAGGGATCAGCCTGATCAGCTTTTACCCAGTG
This sequence comes from Sapajus apella, assembly GCF_009761245.1. Classification (NCBI taxonomy): domain Eukaryota; kingdom Metazoa; phylum Chordata; class Mammalia; order Primates; family Cebidae; genus Sapajus; species Sapajus apella. The sequence continues at coordinate 59,478,028 of NW_022436944.1, read as the reverse complement.
AGTATGACTCGTCAATACCCTCTTCCCTTCTACATTTGTTCTACATACATACATACATACATACATACCTCTCTGTTGGGAAGAAGAGGAGAAAATGATTTGTGCTGTGACTTACTTCTTTTTTAAATTGTATTTGGGGCCAGGTCTCCTCTGTGAATTTGTAACCATTCACAAACAAGTGGTAGATATAGTTGGCTGAGAAGCAGTAAGAGCGGGCGTATACCTCATCAAATTTGGGGAGCAGGAGTGGGAGCTGAAAGGAGGTTAAAAACATCTGAGAGGCAGGGCAAGCACGTATGTTTTAAAATAAACATCTTGGATTAAAACTCATATTTTAAAGAATCTTATCACCCAGAACTTCATAATAAAAATTATTGTATAATACAATCATACAATCATGCAATATACTTATTAAAATATCCCTATATAATATCACAATATACTAATCTTTAAACTCATTGAGTGCTTATTGTATGCCAAATATTATTCTAACCATTGTGTATGTAGTTATAACATTAATTCACACTACAGGTGTGGGGTAGGTTCCTTCTTTATTTTACAGCTGTGCTGGAAGTAGAAGGGCATAAAGGCTAAATTTGGAATATACACACATGAAATAGATTCTGCCATACTTCCATACTGTTTTTTTTTGTGCTGACATTGAGCCATTCTCTTTAAATACTGACCTCACTCCAATTCTGTGAGCAGAAATTCCAGGTGCTGGAGTTGAAGGTGTCCAGGGAAAAGCTACCTGAAAGATTTAAAGCACTGGCTGTGTAGTAGAATCCTGCAAAAGCCTGGAAATAAGTAACACAGAAGGAAATTAGTTTTCAGAATGGGGTTTAATAGAAAGGTTTATGGGTGAGGAGTAAGAAGGTGGCTAACAGGTCAGCAGAGGAGAAACAGCAAAGTGTGGAATAAATATTCAACAGGAAAAGAAAGGAGTCTTTCAGAAGGTTTTGCTCTTACCACAAATGGCCCTTTAATCTTTGGCTGATAAACCCCATCAAAGGAACAGGTTTCTTGATCACGGCAAGCTTTGAAGTCAAATAGGGAAGCCACCTTTGCATTACATAGTGATGCGTCCCCAGTTCCTTCAAAAGTGATGATGTCATCGGGGTTATAACGTTCCGGCCTCTGGTCCGCAGTGCACAGGCTGTCAAATACATGGCCCATGGTGAAGCTGGTGCTATAATCCCGAGGGTAACAGGGATTGGTGAGAGGGGTTTTGGTAGGAGAATTCTGTAGGTATAAGAGCGAGGTGTTAGAAACCACTCTTTTGTGGAAAGCCAAGTATTTCCCGTTTGCAGATGCTCACTATCACTACCCTCAAATGCCGAGAGAGAAACAAAAAATACTCTTCTGTGTCAGCATGTCCTTGATCATAGGTTGTGTAGATAATTCAAGGAAGGGCAGGAAAAAGTGTGTGTGTGACGGTTACCTTGTGCCAGGTGTAGTACTAGGCGGTCCCTCATGTTGTCTATCCAGCTCTGATAGCCCTACGAACCAGGTTGTATGAACCGCACTTTGGCGAGAAAACAGATATCTTTAATGTAGCATTTTAAGTAGAATATCACCTATCCACCTAGTAAAACAATCCAAAATGTACAAATAAACATACAAAAGTGAAGTCTCCTTCTCATCCACTTGCAGCCATCAGGCCTCCCTCTGGAAACAATCACTACTGCCAGTTTTTGTGTCTCACATGCACGTGCAAATATACATTTTTTTCTCCCATGCTTTTTTTAAGCCATAAATGATAGCACTTTACAACTCCATTCTACCCATTGCATTTCTCACTTAAAAACATATCTTTGAGATCCTTCCATTCATTGTACTTATGAATGGCCTGTTCTTTTTAGTGGCTGCATAGTATTACACTGTACACATAAACCATACTTTATTTAAGAAATATCCTCTAGATGAACATTGAGGTGGTTCCCAATCATTTTGCCATTACAGACAAGTATCCTTGTCACATATACATCTTTTGTCCATTTGCAATTTTTTTTTGATGTAAAGACTCAGAAAGAGACTTGGCTTTACTTTTTCCATATAACTATTCAATCTTTAATCTACAGGTGCAAAATACTCTATTTTATGCTGAAGTCCTACATGTTGTTGATTCAATTTATGAACTCTGTTTTCTAAGGAACTGGATTTGAACTATGTTCAACGTAAGCCACCAAGGCACTCTGCTTCCCCGACAGGAAAATCTTTTTTCTTGGCAGGGTGTGACAGCTCACACTTGTAATCCCAGCACTTTAGGAGGCTGAGGCAGGCAGATCATTTTAGGTTAGGAGTTTGAGACCAGCCTGGCCAACATGCTGAAACCCCATCTCTACTAAAAATACAAACATCAGCCAGGCATGGTGGCACACAGCTGTAGTCCCAGCTACTTGGGAGGCTGAGGCAGGAGAACTGCTTGAACAGGGAGGTGGAGGTTGCAGCAAACCGAGATTGTATCATTGTACTCCAGCCTGGGTGAAGGGCAAGACTCTGTCTCAAAAAAAAAAAAAAAAAGCTTTTCTTCAACCAGTGATGGCATTTGGTAAATGGGATTGGGGGGAGGCTCTTTCCTTTTGACTTTAACACTCTTTGTATGGTTTTACATTTTTACAATAAGAATGTACTTTCTTTTATAATGAAATGGTCATTTTTTTTTTCTTTTTAAGTTATGGTACTTGGAATATTATGTACTCATAACTCATATTTTAAAAAGATATTAACAACACAGGAAATTGACCATAACATATGGTTAGGTAAAATAAAAGCTAAATATAAAATTCTATAGACCATATGAAGCCAAGTTTGTACACATTCATACATGTAAAAAAGGAAGAAAATGAATAGTATGTTAATGGTTGTTAATTCTGTTTTTAAGAAATCCTTTATATTTTTTGGTGTATATCTTCTCAATGTTTTTCACTGAACATATATGACATTAAAAACAGCAGAAAAAATTCCTACTTAAAGAGGGAAAGAAAGAAAGTGAATGCATATCCCTAATATCTAACCTGTTGTCAGAGTAAGACTTCAGCTCTAAGGTGACTGGAGACTTAATAAGAAAGTAACTTGCAAAGTGCATATCCAGCTGTCATTCTCACCACATTACATAGTTCCTTATATTACAGATGAGGAAACAAGATCCACACTTATGGAATTTACTCACTCAGTGTTTACGATGCAGTAGTTTGTATGAACCTTCTAAGTCAGGGCTTGGCAATACGTATTTGACCTACGAAACTGTTGGTCAGGCAGGTCTTGACATGCATTTGTCAGTAATCCTCATCTCATCTGAATCTCTCCTTTTGGCTGAGTCAGAAGCCTCTGAGGGCAGAGCCACCCTATCAGGCATCTAGAGGTTACCAGGCAAATTGAAGACATGTGTCCCTGTCCCTGAGAGCTGACTGTGAGAGGCTAAGTGCTCACTCCTCCACCCCCAGTGCTGGGCTCACATTTGGAGACTGGCATTCTCCAGCCTAAATCAGACCTCAGAAAGGTGAAGTATTTCCTTCTTTTCTGTGGATGGCTGGATACATAATCATTCTTTAGGAAACACTGTATAAGTACCTAAACACACAGTCACACGCAGACAGACAGAAACACACACATTCCGCAGGGCCAGTCAAATTTAAAAGGTTAGTTTCCCTGACCTTCAGTCGCCCTAGTAAAAGGAGGATTTCCCTTGAGTCTCCACATTCTGCCCCTGCGAGGGTCAGAGCTAGAGGAAAGGATATTACGCACTGCTAGCAGTAAAAGGAGCTGGAGAAAAGAGGGTTTCCCAGAGCTTCTCTTCCAGAAAGAAAGAAGCATGTCGGTTGAACTACTTTAATGAGCAAGTGGGGATGAGGGGTAAGTATTGAGACTCCTGCCAGGGAGGGCTGATTGTGTTACCTGTGGGGTTTGCTTTGGCTGCCTGGGGGAGGGAGGTGGAAGTTAGGGTGGGAGCCTTGGAAGGTGACATCCCAGTGTTGCAGGAGGGGCCTGGTGGGACGTGACTGGGTCATGGGGGGCGGATTTCTTCCTTGCTGTTCTCGTGACAGTGAGTTCTCACGAGATCTGGCTGTTTAAAAGCGTGTGGCACCTTCCCCTTCACGCTGTGTCTTCCTCCTGCTCTTGCATGTAAGATGTGCTTACTGCCCCTTCGCCTGCTACTGTAAGTTTCCTGAGACCTGCCTAGAAGCAGAAGCCTATACAGCTCACAGAACCATGAGCCAATTAAACAAACCTCTTTTCTTTATAGATCACCCAGTTTCAAGTGTTTCTTTATAGCACTGTGAGAACGGACTAATACAGAAGGGCAGCAGAGGGTTGTCTGCAGCGTTCTCATGTCTGTCCTTTCCAGGCAGTACTCAGACTCTCCTGGCAATAAATGTCGCATGGATGTGTCCTGGGGCCTCAGCCTTTTCTGGGAGGATTCGGGAGAGGTTTGGGGAAGGGGCCATAACCGGCAGCTGAGTTCTCACAACCCACCCTGCGTGAACACTGGGCAAACGCAGGGGTCTGAAGTCGTGAATACTGCTGAAGATGCACTTTTGTGATCCCCTCACCTCCTCTCCAGGACGGAGTCTGCTCTGTCTTCAGTTATCAGAGTAGGCTGGGGGAATGTAGGTTAACCTACTCATGTTGTGTCCATTGTGTTCACAGGCTAACACACCCTAGTCCCCTGCCTTTGAGTCCCATAAGAAGCCAGGATCTGCGGCTTCTGATTTCCTCTTACCCCTCTAGGTAGTCAAGGCCCCTCCTCTTCCTCTCAGCCACCCAGCCATGGCTAAGATTGATGTCCCCTGAGCACTGGAGTTTGGGTCTGGGGTCTCATCTATGGAGTTAGTGCCCTCAGGAACACACACTGCATAATGCTGAGTTTAGTATTAGCAGCAGCTTGCTAGCCGATGCCTGAAGTAGCCTGCTGGGTCCTGGAACATTTACCAAACAAATTACTGACCAACATGATGGAATGTGCTCTAAAGCTCCACCATATAAAGGGTATCAAGCCTGCCTAATATAGACCCATCTAAAAGGAGGCTGAGCCTGGGGAGGGCTCGGCCCTCTTCCCCTTTAGCATGTATTTCTCTTATGACCACTAATATTATTTTGTCTACACCCAGGGGAGGCTCAAAATTCTCAGGCTTATTTAGCTTCTGGTTTAAAACTGTTTGTGTCCATAAAGGGATTCCAGGTCTTGAGTCATTTGCAAAACATGTGAAGCTCTGGAACTTCCCTAGACTTCTTACTCAAATTCACTGGAAGTGGGTAACATGAGAGGGAGAGGGAGGGGAAGAAAGAGAGAGAGAGGAAAGGGACTTGGACCCTCGGGAGTAAATTGGAAAATGCTGTTATTTCCATCTACCTTTCAATTGAAGTGGAGAAGACAGACCCCAGAAGGCAGGGCATTTTCCCCTCAGCTCCAACCCTTAAGAGAACACCTGCCACCCTCTACCCCCCACTCAAGTACCTGCAGGAGCATTGCCAGAAACTTCTTCTCAGCCTCATTCCGGCCATAGCACTGGAAGCTGTGTGTGTAGAGCGTGTACACGTAGCCATACAGGGACACCTGCATGATGTCACTGGTGTTCAGGTCCACCTTCTCTCCCGCCACGAAGGATATTTGGGTGGAGGCACCACCTAAGTCCAGGGCACCTATAGTTTCCACTCCATGCGGGTGCACCCACATGTGCCAAAGGTTCTTCTGCACAGTGGGAAAAGGAAGTGAGAAAGAAGGCCAAAGGCACCATCTACTTTTGCCCAGAGTTTTCCACCCAAGCCTCATCTCCTATTGCTAACAAGCAGGACAGAGGGAGCATTTGGGGCCAATTCTCTCCTTTTCTTTCAGGGGTGGTGAATTTAAATGGCTACAGGGGCTGGGCAGGTAACAAAGGTAAGTAATAAATGAGTGAAGTAGATTAGGTTTAATAGGGAGTGGTGGGGTCTGTGGCAAACTGGAGAATCCACGAATTACACACTCTGTCCCCATTACCATCCAGGAATGTGAGTCTACTGTAACCACATCCTCCAATTTTGGGGAGGAGTTAGGAGGTCAGGAGAAGCTAGAAGTTTGGATTTTTATATGAAATTTACCAAATGTTAATTATTGGTAATCATTTTAAAACTTAAAATGTATTTGAAGGGAACAAAATAGGTCTTGGGCTGGATATACTCTGGGTAACTCCTGTAACATGGCAGTTGCCTCTTGGAGTCAACTTTCCTCTGCACCAAGGGAGCAGGGAGTGCAGGGACTGGACTGTGGGAAGAGCTGGGAACACAGTGAAGAGTTCCTTCTGTGTCTGGGACCTCAGCGATACAGACTTCCTGTGGACTTTGTAAATTTCAGATGGCCATGGAGCCTGTCTGAAGGGTTATTCTTCAACTGCCCTCCCAAAGACCCATAGTCTACTGTTAAATTTAGATCCCACCCTCTTCAATTTCTTACAAGCTAGTAAAGGGATGAGATTCCCCACCTCCCAAGCATTTAGTCCTGTTTATGACCATGTTTTCTCCCCAGGTATATATGTCTTTTCTTAGCTATTGTCTCATAGGTATTTCCCTAATGCATTACCTGATAGGAATGATACAGGACAGATGTCCCTGATGGGATGTGCCTCTACTTAGGCTGGCACTCACAAGGGATAGGACAAACAGTAAGATTAAAAACCATGCATTTGTTTCCACACACCTCCAGGAAATTTCCCATTAAATAGTTGGCTGTAATCCATCCATATACCCCTTCCTCTTGCCCAGAAATGATTTGAGCACCCCTAAAGTCAAAGGGCTGGGACTCGAAGTAGTTTTGGATGCTTTCAAGGACTTCATTAGCTGCTGTTTCATTTTGCAACCTATGCAAGGCACAGAACAAAAAAGTCTGAGTGCCCACACAATAAAAGTCTTAAAATGCGTAGTCTCACTCAGGTGCAAATGCAAACTTCCCCATCTCCCTGCTGGCAGGGATGAATGATTTTCCAGATGTGTGCTGTACACCACAATCCCTTTTGCAAGTTGAAGACTTCTGGGGCAACCGTGAAGGCAGGATGCACTTGTTACCTGTCAAACTGCCAAGCAGGAAATGACTTTCAGTAAAAGTATGATTTGTTCTCCCCACCCAAATCATCTGTTCCTGTATCCAAAGAGCCTCCTATTTAACTGCCATTGCTCTGTCTCAGATCAGCAGAGGAAGGGAGATTGATGAAGGCATAAGAGTGGCATAAATTATCTCTTGGAGGCACCATATGAAGAACCCTCATCTGACCAGAAGGAAAGGGAGCTTAGTAGGAAGGGGGAAAGGAAGAACATTGAGTTTTCAGCTGTCTCTGCTTCACTCTTTGGGAGGGCTTCAGCATGAAGGGATGTGACAGTCATCATGGCTGCCACTGGATTGGAGAACCGTGGGTGTGCTGACCCATGGATGAGTGGCGACACAGCATTATGCCCCTGGTGACAGAGTGCTATGGTGTCCATCTGCTGCCATTTTACCCTATGAAAGAAAGCTTGCCTGGGAGATTATTTCCTCTTTTATCCGTGGGTTAAGAAAGTGAGGGGCCCTGGCCGACTCTTGGCTCAGGAAGAAGAAAGCGCAGGGCTGCAAGCAGAATCCATCCCAGTTCAGTGGCTGATTCTCACTGCTTGGAAAATAATTCAGAGTTTTCCCAGTTTCATCGGTTCTCATCCCAGCCAATCCTCATTGTTTTCTTTTCTATTTTACTTGTCTAGTAATTAAAATATCAGCTAGTTCCTCAGAAGAAATAGATCACCATCAGAAAACAGTTTTACAAGAAAGAGTTAGTACTTAATTTATTCAAAGGAGACATTCACTTTTTTCCTAAGGGGTAAGCTTTCTGTTCCAGGGTTTTTGTCATGAGCTATAAATTGCAGAGCCTTTTAATAATTTTTCACTGAAAGATGGGGGGGTGGGGTGGGAAGCAACCAAGAAAAATTCAGAGCCTGTTCAACCACGAAGTCTGCGTATGTGCAAACCCTACTGGTAAAACAAAGATATTTTAGAGTAACTTTTACAGACATTTAATAGAATTGCACCAATATTCCTCCCTGATTGTAGTAACTTTTCCCATTCATATTGTTGGTATTGCTCAGGTCCTGTTCTGAAACTTGTTACTGGAAGTCAAGCCCCAGGGAGAGTAAACAGCTTCCTAATATATTCTGAAATGGGAAATTCAGTCTGAAAATGTGAATTGAATAGAGTGAAAGCAGAAGGATTTCACAAACTAAGCTCTAAGCATTCAGTCTCCAAGTTGAAAACCTCATGAGCACATCCTGCTGCTGGCTTTTCTGTAAGTAGCTCTACACGTGTCGTGTTAAGGAAGCATCCACTACAGCAGATGAGAATTTTAGGTCCATGGAATTACTAGCCTGTAAAGGGGCTGCCTTGCTGTGCTCTCTGAGATTATGTGGTTTCAGCTCCTCCCTTGTTGGAAGAACCGTTTTTATAAGAAATAAAACGCAAAAGGAAGGAGTTTTTAGATCATTTCTATTACACTGAACTAAATAATTTAGAAATACACTGCAGGTTCCAAGGGTGAGAAAAGAAATCTGACTTCCTTTCACATTTAATGCGGTCAACCAGGAAATCAGACTGGAAACAAGAATTATAGACTGTAAGGAAAAGGCCCAGTCTAACGGAGAGCACTTCATGATTTCTTTTAATGATCATGTTAAAGTAGCTCTGTTTGTTCTTTTTTGAGATGGAGTCAGTCTTACTCTGTTGCCCAGGGTAGAGTGCAGTGGTACCTCGGCTCACCGCAACCTCTGCCTCCCAGGTTCAAGTGATTCTCCTGCCTCAGCCTCCAAAGTAACTGGGATTACAGGTGCCCAGCACCACACCCAGCTAATGTTTGTATTTTTAGTAGAGATGGGGTTTCACCATGTTGGCCAGGCTGGTCTTGAACTTCTGACCTCATGATCTCCCAAAGTGCTGGGATTACAGGCATGAGCCACCATGCCTGGCTGCTTGTTCTTTTTATATTTTCTTAATGCCCATACGTAGATAATTTTGCATACTCGGAATTGTAGATAAAGTGCCTTTGAAGCAGAATGAGTGTTGTCTTCTTGTGATAAAACTTTATGCCAATACTTGGAGTAGCCTCTATTCTGAGTAGATTTAAGTTTGATGTTTGCTTTTGGAAAGTTTTTAAAAAATATTAAGGTCAAGGAAATGCTATAACAGAGGAAAAAAAGAGAAAAGGCATTCAAAAACAATGCATTTGGGCTAAAAGCCGTGACTATAAATTTAGAAGGAACTAATTGAGTGAGTGAAATGAGATGCTTCTTTCATAACAACCCCAAAAGCTTTGACTGCTTTGAGGTGCAGACATGCCATTGTTTTAAAGCAGATTTCAGTGGTATTTTGTAGACGAGCAAAAGCTACATAGCTATGGGTTGTACTTACTACCAAATTTAGCTGGTTGTTCACAGGTGTCAAAATACCAAGTGTCAAAACAACTACCTTTCCAAAGAACTAGAGTTCTACCCCATGAGCAGATTTCATATCACCTCTCTCTTTTTCAGAGTTCTCAGTAAAATTACCAAGGGAGAGGGAAACAATTTTAGAACTGTTTCTTTCTGGGTATTAAAATAAAGATTAAAAGTTTTCCAACCTTTAAAGCCCAAATTTATGGCAGAATATGGGCTTCTTTTTGGGGGGCAAGGGTTGTTCCCAGAAATAGAATTACATCCTTGGCAAGGTTCAGCACATTCTCGGCTATTTTGGTCAATGGGCTGCATTGTGGCACTTAGCCTTTACCTCAGCAGGCGCATCCCAGCCGTGGCTCCCAGGTGAATAGGGGTGGACCCGTGGAGGTGGGATGGAACCTGCCCCTTGACTTTTTGCATACAATCCTCAAAGGCTTTGGGGACATCTTGGGGGTTATTTCCATAGCTGGAGATTCCAGAGCCTGAAAAGCAAGCAGTCAGCATCTGTCAGCATTTCCAGGAACCAACAACAGTAATAAAACTTTTAAATGAAAAACAAATTGGCTTTGAAAATTATTGGGGTTTGGCAGGGGGTTGGAAACAGTTGGATGTGCTAAGTCCTGTGTGGTCACACTGACAATCTACTTGCAACCTCTAGAGGGAATGAATGACAATTGTGAAAAAAGGTAAGCCAGGGCCTACTTTAACAAAAGGTTTTCAGTATAAACATTTCAAATATAAATAAAAGTAGAGAAAATATATATTGAAACTCATGGAACTGTCTCCCACCTTCAACAATGATTGACTTAATATTTCATCTGGACAGTCTTCCACTTGCTCACCACAAAGCAAAATGCAGATGTGTCATTTCATCCCCATATTTCGGCATGTATCACAAAAGGTAAAAATTCTTAGGAAAAAACCTAACTATGTTTGAATTATTACACCTGTACCAATGAAAAATATTTTTTTCTTTTCTTTTCTTTTTTTTTTTTTGAGACAGTCTCACTCTGTCACCCAGGCTGGAGTGCAGTGGCGGGATCTTGGCTCACTACAACCTCTACTCCCAGGTTCAAGTGATTCTACTGCCTCAGTTTCCTGAGTGGCTTGGATTACAGGCAGGCACCACTATACATGACTAATTTTTGTATTTTTGTAGAGACACGGTTTCACTATGTTGCCCAGGCTGGTCTCAAACTCCTGACCTCAGGTGATCTACCTGCCTCAGCCTCCCACAGTGCTGGAATTACAGGTGTGAGCCACCATGCCTGGCCAAAAAATAATTTCTTAATATCATTAACTATCTAGTTATGGTTCACATTGCCTCCACATTTATTCTTATTCTCACCCTCTCTGTCTCTTTCTCTTCATCCTCCTTTTCCTCCCTCCTTCTTCCTCCAACCGCCACCCTCTCCTCATTTGTATGAGTCAGGATCCCAATAAATTCCATACAGTGCAATCCTAAGTCTCTATTGGTTCTGCCTTCCCTTTCTATTTTTCCTCCTAATTATTAAAATTTTTCCTTACAATTTCTTTGTCCTGCAGAACTTCCACAGTCTAGAGTTTGTCAATTGTACCCTCACAGTTCAGTTAACATCTCACTTGGTCTCTTGTATTTCTATAAGTTGTTAATTGAATGTAGAGGCCTGATCAGATCACGTTTGAAATTTTTAAAAAAGAATACAGGGATTAGTGTGGACTTACAATAGGGGGCACAGCGTCGGGTTGCCTCTCTTTTTGTGCCATTAGCCCATCAATGATAATGACTTAGATCCATTATTTCATTAGGGGTTGCAAATGGTGATGTCTTTCTCCCTTCCTCCCTTCCTCCCTTCCTTCCTTCCTTCCTCCCTCCCTCCCTCCCTCCCTCCCTCCCTCCCTCCCTTCCTCCCTTCCTTCCTTCCTTCCTTTCCTTCCTTTCCTTCCTTCCCTTCCTTCCTTCCTTCCTTCCTTCCTTCCTTCCTTCCTTCCTTCCTTCC
>NW_022436944.1:59456839-59466616 GCF_009761245.1 Sapajus apella | reverse complement strand
TCCTTCCTTCCTTCCTTCCTTCCTTCCTTCCTTCCTTCCTTCCTTCCCTCCCTCCCTCCCTCCCTTCCTTCCTTCTCTCTCTTTTTCTTTTTCTCTCTCTTTCTTTCTATGGAATCTTGCTTTGTCACCCAGGCTGGAGTGTAGTGGTGCAATCTTGGCTCACTACAACTTCTGTCTCCCAGATTCAAGTGATTCTCCTACCTCAGCCTCCTGAATAGCTGGGACTACAAGTATGTGCCACTGAGCCTGGCTAAGTTTTGTATTTTTGGTAGAGACAGGGTTTGCCATGTTGGCCAGTCTGGTCTCAAACTCCTGGCCTCAAGTGATCCACCTACCTTGGCCTCCCAAAGTGCTGGGATTACAGGTGTGAGACACCATGCCTGACCTGTTGCATTTTTCTTTTGAATTTTAGGAATTACTAATTTTTTTTTAGATGGAGTCTCGCTCTTGTCTCCCAGGCTGCAGTGCAATGGCACAATCTTGGCTCACTGCAACCTCTGCCTCACTGGTTCAAGTGATTCTACTGCCTCAGCCTCCATGCCTGGCTAATTTTTGTATTTTTAGTAGAGACGGGGTTTCACCACGTTGGCCGGGCTGTTCTTGAGCTCCTGACTTCAGGTGATCCTCCTACCTTGGCCTTCCAAAGTGCTGGGATTACAGGCATGAGCCATCACTCCTGCCTAGGAATTACTTTTTAAAAAATGATTTTGTTTTATAGTTATTAAAATAGTTACGTAGTTCTAAAATTAGATCTACAAAAGTAGGTATATTCAGAGACATCTAGACTCTCTTCTTGTCTCCCTGACACCCATTATGTGCCCATTTATTTTTTTGTCTATCTTCTTCATTGGAATGCAACTCTCTTAACACATAACTACAGATTTTGTATGTATTGTTTATTTCTAAATTCCTGGTGCCAAGAACAGCTTGTGTCAAACAGCAGGCACCTAATACATATTTACTAAATCAATCAACCAATTAGTCAATCAATAAGACTTTCAAACAAGCATACATCAAGTAAGGAGATTGTGTAGTCCAGTCTGGGCTAAGCAAGAGCTGGTGTCTGGATAGTCGCTGGTGAGGGACAAGATAGAATGGTTAAGCCTTGAGGGTATGTCACCAGAGGGCCTATTTGGATAAGGTCCATTAAACCTCCTAGAGGGAGAAGGAGATGGGGTTCACAGCCTCCTGGGAGGATATATGGTCCCATGAGAGGAGCATTGAAATTGCTATTTCAATATGGAGAGAGAGGGTTAAACAGATGGCACAAAACTTACTCGAGGGGAAACAGAAGCAAAAGACACACGCCTCACCTTCAGCTCTGGCCAACTATTGGCAAAGGATGGTTTTTTGGTCTGTTTGTTGAGACGGAGTCTCGCTCTGTCACCCAGGCTGGAGTGCAGCGGTGCGATCTCAACTCACTGCAGCCTCTGCCTCCTGGGTTCAGGCAGTTCTCCTGCCTCAGCCTCCCGAGAGGCTGAGATTACAGTCACACACCACCATGCCCGGCTGATTTTTGTATTTTTAGTGGAGACAGGGTTTCACCCTGTAGGCCAGGCTGGTCTCAAACTCCCGACCTCAGGTGATTCACCCGCCTCAGCCTCCCAAAGTGCTGGAATTACAGGTGTGAGCCACTGCGCCCGGCAGCAAAGGACGTATTTTAATACTATGGTGACCTGGTCTCTGATGCAACTCTTTGAGGCATTTTAATGGAGGAGATAGTCAAGTTTAGGCTCTAATGGAGCTTAAGTAATTTTTAGCCACTGGTTTAAAGGAGAGACATCATGAATGTCCCTTGTGGGGTAAGGGAGCAGCAGGCATGAGTACTGCAGACCAGCAGAGAAACAGGCAGAGAACCCAGCTCCTCCGGGGGGTGGCTTCACCGTGAGCAGCCAGAGGTACAGACACCAGCACAGAAACTGCCAGCAAAGGCAATGAACTCACGGCAAACAGTAGCAACTGAGGGGTGATACCCACCAGCAAGAAATTTCTGAGGTCCTAGGCACCTGGGAATCCCTGCTGAGTGAGCAAGCATTCACCACCCCCTTCTGTTTGGCCAAGGCATGGGAGTCCTGGGAAGTTGGCGGCGGAGGAACCCAAATTATCCTTGGAGAAGCCACAAGTCTTTGAGGGGATGACACTTACTGAACTTCAGCTCTGTAATTTAAGCTTTAGTTTGTGGCCTTCTGTTCATTTAGAGTATATATAGATCCCTGAGGCTACTGTGATCAAAGAAGGGAAGATCCATTTATGGATGTGCTGTGGCCTCCATGACTCTGTGCCTTCGCAAATCACATATGCCATCCAGGGTGGGCCAAGGAACCCTTCCCCAAGGGACTGCTGTGACACCTCCCCATGTAAGCCTGATCTTTCCCTATGGTCGTAAGGCCGTCAAGACTGACTTGGTTGAATTGCTCTCCTGGGTCTAAAGACAGAGATCTTGTTAACTGTGGGACAGAGTAACGAGCGGCAAGGGTCCACCCAGACCTCTGGATTGTGCTGCCCCATGAACAACAGCTTTTGAGCACTGCTGCATGCCAGGCATTTCCTTTACATTATGTCATTTAATCTTCAAATCACTCCTATGGGGTAGGTATAACTATTAGAAGACAGTTTACCCTTTGTCTCTTGTGTTTCCTTCTGCTGCAAAAGACGGGCATGCTCACTGCCCACTCTAAACACTCCCCTAAAATCCCAGACTTCCTTTCCCGTGAGAACCCATTGCATGAGTGCATAGTATCTGTCTCTCTTTCCATCATCTTGGGCAAACCGGGAATCCGGACCAGTGTAAGAAAATGCTGACACTCTGGGCTACTCCTGTGAGTAACAAATTGTCCTTCGTTTCTGACCCAGGAGTCTTGTGTCTTTCAGTACCTATGAAAATATGGTAGGGTAAAATCTCAGACCATTCGCAGTTCTTGACACCACCCCTTCCCATGCATACAGATGAAAACACTGAGGCCCAGAGAAGGGAAGTGACTAGGGCAAGTTTACTCCACTGACCAGTAGCAGCACTAGCAAAGATCTCCTGTTTCCTGACTCCTAGTCCAGTGCTCACCCCCTGCCTGCAGGCAACACCTCAGGACCTCTCCAGGCCTCCACAACACTTAGAACTCTACCTTGCTTCCCTTTGCAACCCCCAGACACGCTTCAGTCCTTACCTTTCACACTACATTTGAAGGTCTGACTGACCACTCCGGTGTTATTCTCTTTCTCTGCTGGCCACTGATACACGTAGACTGTGGTTCTGGAAGACCCAGCATCCAGCACAATTCCATACTGAACAAAAAGGGAAAGGGAGAGTCAGAAATGGGCCGGACTCCTCTGAGGGCTCCTTTCTCAGTGGGCCGCTGAGAACCCTGAGTACGTTAATCCACGCTACTTCACTTAGGGAGGGGCCGATCAAGAAGAAAAACTATTTTCTCCAAACCAATTTTGTCTCCTTGGACTGTGGGGAAGGGATGAAGAAAGGTAAGGCAGGTTCTAGGCCATGGTTGTTACTTTGCTGTGCATTAGAATCACCTGGAGAGCTTAAAAAAACCCAGTGCCAAGGCTATATCCCATACCAATTAAATCAGAATCTCTGAGAGTGGGACCAGGCATCAACAGGTTTTAAAGGTCCCTAGGTGAGTCCCACATGCAGCCGAGGTTGAGAGTTGTACTTCATGGATCTCACATACAATCAGGTTGCCTGACTCCTCCTCCAGACCTTTGAGGGGAGGTACAAAAACCATCTTCGTCTCAGAAGGAAAACGAATAATCACCAGATGCCCTCTATTTCTAAACTTCCAAGCTTATCAGTCTGGAAATAAACAACCAAAATAAAACTGTAAGAAGCAGCTGTAGGAAGTTTTCACATGGGAGAGGCATTTTTTTTTTCTTTTAGATGGAGTTTCACTCTCATTGCCCAGGCTGGAGTACAACTGCCCAATCTCAGCTCACTGCAACCTCCACCTCCCAGGTTCAAGCAATTCTCCTGCCTCAGCCTCCCAAGTAGCTGGGATTACAGGCACCTGCCACCAGGCCTGGTTAGTTTTTGTATTTTTAGTGGAGACAGGTTTCATGTTGAGCAGGCTGGTCTTGAACTCCTGGCCTCAGGTGATCACACACTTTGGCCTCCCAAAGTGCTGGGATTACAGGTGTGAGCCACCATACCTGGCTGAGACATGTTAATACCTGCATCAGTGCTCAGAATTAAAGTATTCATAATTAAGGAGAAAAAAAGCAAAATAAAAAATAATATTAACATATTGATCCCACTTTGGTAATGTGTATGTGAACAAATGAACAGGCAGGTGTTTCTGGGCAGTGCTGGGGCTGGCTGTGTTATGGCAGGAGAGTGGGTTGGGAGTCCTGGACTGATTTGCCCAACTCAAGCAGGCACCAGGAAGCTTCACCCGAAGGCTTGGCCAAGCCCAGGCTCTGGACCGAACCTGACCAGGAAAGAGCATGTATTAGTCGTCTATAGAGTTTGGAATTAGCAATGCATACCTAAGCCTGAATCTGCTTGTGCTGAGTCATCCCAGGGCATCCACAGGCCTTCAGGGTGGCTTGAAAAGACCCCCGTCCACCACCTTTGGGTTAACCTAGCTTGTCCCTCAGAAGACGATGAAGTTGGGTCTGGAGCAGGCTGACTCAGATGGATTCTCGATTTTAGGATGCTGGGTAAGATGCCTGACGTTTCTGGGTTCCCTCATCTTTAGGGGACTTACTTTCAGAGGTAAATACAGGTATTGATCGACTTACGACCTATGCAATTTATGATCTTTCAACTTTACGACCACAATCGCTAGCCACGACTGCTCCATGTCTGGCAGCGCAAACGTTGCCCAGCTGGGCGTACGACAGTGCAGGACAATAAACATATATGCTATATCATATCATTATTAGTCATTTTCTTGCCTTTCTTACTAAAATGTGAGTGGTTTATATCCCTATATCTTTAACAATATTAGAACATACTAAGTTTAAATTATATTTGAACAAGATATCCAGATGACATCTTTTATGATGAATGCTACATATTTGTATCCCATGGAAAGTCACATAAAATTGTGATGATTTACTTTTCTATTTACAATGATAATAAATAAATACCTGGCAACTAGTCCTTTTTAACCCTAAGACTTAACATAGTTCATACTCTTCTGCTTTTCAAAACTCATCATGTGCCGTGGTTTTTCACTTCAAACCATAGACCAACGTGGTTCAGTGAATTGTGAACATTCCACAGTTTTACACAAGGCTGCGCCTTTACCACAAGTTAAGGTGGCTTTTTAAAAATGAGATTTGACAAGAATGCTTTAATAATAAGCATTCAGGTCAACCTTTACTACTGGTAATGCAGTGTTTTACTTAAACCTGATGAATGTAAAAATAAGAAACAAAATGGTGTAGAGATGATACAAATGGCATAAAATGAACAAAGAAAATTATGATATATAACAATAATGAAAGAAAATTATGATAAAATATGACATAAAGATTTTTATAACATCATTTCACAGTACTGTACATATAGCCTGCTCAACTTACGACCAAATCGTGTTACGACCGGTCTGTCGGAACCAATTGTGGTCGTAAGTTGAGCACTAGCTGTAGGAGGCTACCTGCTCGGTGCTTAGTGCTGCTCATAAATAGGCTACTGGCATATATGGAAAAGCCAGTTGAGCAAAATAAATAAATAAAATTACAAAACAAGAAAAACAGAAAACAAAGAATCCCTCAAATCCAACTATTGGGCTAGCCCTTGTTATATCTTTTCTGATATATGCATATATGTATCTGGATACATATATACGTATGTGTTTAGATGTATGTTATTAAATCAACGTGGTTTATACTGCACATAGTTTTTTTTTAAATGCTCTTTTCTCCTCCTCCTCCTCCTCCTCCTCCTCCTCCTCCTCCTCCTCCTCCTCTTCTCCTCTTCTCCTTCTCCTTCTCCTTCTTCTTGCAATGCTCTTTTCTTGTTGCTTTGTTGAGACAGGGTCTTATTCTGTCTCCCAGGCTGGAGTGCAGTGGTGCCATCACGACTCACTGCAGCCTTGACTTCTCAGGCTCAATCAATTCTCAGTCCCAGCCTCCCGAGTAGAGGGGATTACAGGCATGTACCACCATACCTGGGTAATTTCTGTATTTTTTGTAGAGACAAGGTTTCACCATGTTTCCCAGCCTGATCGCGAACTCCTGGGCTCAAGCAGTTCACCCACCTCAGCCTCACAAAATGCTGCTGGTATTACAGGCAAGAGCCACTGCATCTGGCCATGCAATGCTCTTTTCTTAAAAGTATATCATGAACATGTCTCCCTGACAGTAGAAACAGATTGATATCACCATTTTCTCTTTCTTTCTTTCTTTCCTTCCTTCCCTCCTTCCCTCCCTCCTTCCTTCCCTCCCTCCTTCCTTCCTTCCTTCCTTCCTTCCTTCCTTCCTTCCTTCCTTCCTTCCTTCCTTCCTTCCTTCCTTCCTTTTTTTGAGACGGAGTTTTGCTCTTGTCATCCAGGCTGGAGTGCAATAGCATGATCTCAGCTCACTGCAACCTCCGCCTCCCAGATTCAAGCAATTCTCCTGACTCAGCCTCCCAAGTAGCTGGGATTACAGGCACATGCCACCACGCCCGGCTAATTTTAGAGATGGGGTTTCACCATGTTGGCCGGGCTGTTCTCAAACTCCTGACCTCAAGTGATTCACCCACCTCGGCCTCCCAAATCGCTGGGATTACAGGCATGATCCACCACGCCTGGCCTGATATCGCCATTTTCATACATTCATTGTATTCACTGTTAGATACAGCATAATGCACCCAATTTCCTGGTTCTATACATTTAGGAGGTTTCCAACTTTCTATTATCTATATTACAAACGCTTGTTTCATTTGAAATGGGACCAAATTTTTAAAAAGTTGCTCCCAGCTCCTGAGTCATGGCCTCTCCATTATTTTGAAACAGAACATCTGTGTTCACTGGTATGCGAACTTGGACAGCCTCTTAATCCCAGCCCTCAAGTACGATGAATGTTGATGGGGATCCTGACCTGACATCCCTCATGGAGTACAACAGTGGCATTGTTCATTATCTGTCCCAGGCAGCGACTCACTGTGAGGTTAAAGCACAGGTTGAAACTAAAGGCAGGAAGGAAGCCAGGCACTAAAGAGGTCCAGACCCCCATATTCTTGGTCTGTTTTCTTTCCTCCCTCCTGCTGCTGACCTGATCACTACCACTCCAGCCGGCCCTGCCACGCCTGGTGCTGACCCATAAATCACAAGGAGAGAGAGAACAGGAGAACAACTGTCACCTTCCTTTCCTCAAATCTTTATTCCAACCCTTCAAAAAGGGTGCATGTTTTCCCTGTGTAGAAAACTCAGGGGTGCTGGGCCAAGATCGGAGAGAAGGAAGAGTATCCATTCTCGTTTGTGACTCCAGCTGCAATCCAGCTTTCAGCAGGGTCTGCAGCAGCCAGGCTGCCCTGTGGGCCGGGAGAGACAGCTGCCCTCCCGCACCTGCTGACGCAGCCCACCTCTACCAACTTGCACTGAGCCAGCGCCACCATCATTCATTGACATTTTCAAAAGTGGAAAACATGGTCTTTCACCGGTTTTCAGAGCTCTTTTGCCTAAACAGTGAAATTCAGTGTGATTATTTTGGTGGAGAGGGGATGAGAATGAATTTCAGTTCAGCTAGGCAGGTGATGTTCAGATAAAAAGTAGTAAGTAATCCTCCGTCTAGCGCAGTGTCAGGAAAAGCATGGCTTGAATACGGATCTGAAGACGTAGGTTAACTAAAAGGAAACAGTCTTCCAGGTTAGAAATGCACAGAATCAGGAAATCGGCTAAATTATTCTGTATCTAACAATGAATGCAATTAACGTTAACCGAAAGGGCCAGTCTCCCGGGTGCAACCAACAGTTAAGGGCTGTGCGGTCTGTCAAAAGCAATAGCGAATGCAGAGTCATAAGGTCAACCTTCTTAGATTTGTTTATTATCATTGTTCCTATAATAATAAGAATAGTAGTAGTAACAAACATTGTCCAGTGCTTATTCTAGGCACTGCAGGAAGTGCTTTGTGTTATTGCCTGTATAATGCATATGTTATCATATCCTATCATTTGACACCTGGGCAAACCGAGACTCACAATAGAACGTAAATGCCCAAGATCACAGACTTGGGATCAAGCGTGAGTCTAATGGACTCACACCTGTACTCATAGCCGTGATGCTTTCACTGAGCTCAAAGGAAACCAAGTCTAACGGAGTGACTGTTCAGTAATCAGGTGCATTGCAGACTTTCTTATTTAAACAAAAAGTCCTTTGAAAGTAAACTCTTAGATAAGAGGTGTGCAGATTTGGCTGGAGAAGAGGACCAATTTGTATAAGGAGCCCAAGGCTTTCCAGAAAAAAAAAAAAAAAAGAAACTAATTATCCACCTCTTGCTCTCCAAGAAATAGACCAGGGTGGGCTACAAGACACCAGAAGTCCAGGCTGATGAGCAAGGCTCAATGAGGATTAAAAGGGAATGATTTCAACACAGACTGGGTCAGTGGTTGTGCTTTGGAAAGTACCGTCTGAGCATGGGAGTGTAGACTAAAACGGCTTATAATCTTGCACCCAGTATGGGGAACTCATGCGGGCTGGGCAGGTCAGGGTGGAAAAGCCCATCCTTAAAACCTTGACGGTGCAGAGCCATCTTTAACAGCGTCATCACGTGGCTGCAAGAGGCAGTACAATGGTACTGATCATCGGACTGAGAAGCCATAGAATTCTTAGATGGTTATGACTGGGGGTAGGGAGGGCGAAGTCTCAAGAGGAAGGTATGGGACTTCGTGATAATAAAGCGGGGGAGTGGGAGCTGAGTGAAAATTACCAGTGATGGCATCATGTTTACTCTTCCAGCTTGTGGAGCAGGTCAGACCAGTAACACAAGGGACTCGGACATTTTCGCCCCTTGACTGCGTTTTAATAGTTCTGCTCATAACCTCACATAAACCAAGGTTAGGCAAGCCAAGGTGAGATTTAATATCCAGATATGACCTTGCACGAGGGTCCTCTGTAACACGTCAGGGCCCTCCAGAGAGGCTGTTGCAGAGCTGGCCCTTTAGAACCTACTGTCCGCTGCACGTAAAGCAAAACGGGGCTCATGGTATAAAAAATAATAAACATAACAAATAATTTAAAATCCCTCATATTTGCTCAACTTCCTCACCTGCAATCCTCTTCAAAACAAAAAAAGAGAGAGAGAGATCTCTCAATATCCTGAGAAACACTTCATGTGGAATGCTCTCTTCCAAAGCTGTCATTCTATTTCTGGTTCCACTGGCCCAGAACATTTGTCTTTTCTCACATTTAATCCACTCAACTAAGCAGAAAGGACCTTCCGAGCTCATCTTCCCATGTTTCACAATTTCCTGTCCCTTGCAATGGTGGCTAGGGTCTGTTAGCAAGATTTGGAAGAGATTTTAAATCCCCTCTTTGAACTGCCTGCTAACTGGTGGTGGGGGGGGGGGTGTCTCCTGGTTCCTCCAAACCCTTGTTTAAGGCCACTGTGGTCTGTTCTCTTTTCTTTCCTTTACAGCAGTTCTGCTGTTTTCAATCTCTGTAACCATGGGACACTATTTGCCCTTTCTGTTCCTGTTTTCTCATCTGCAAAGCAGGGACAGTAGCAATATTATTTACATGGAGTAGTCACTGGCAATTCTCTGCCTATATCTGCTCAGACCTTACTACTGTGATGTACAACCGTCCACCCCCCACCTGCCGATGCACAACCGTCCACCCCCCA
>NW_022436944.1:59419137-59456829 GCF_009761245.1 Sapajus apella | reverse complement strand
ACAACCGTCCATCCTCCACCTGCCGATGCACAACCGTCCATCCTCCACCTGCTGATGCACAACCATCCATCCTCTACCTGCTGATGTACAACCGTCCATCCTCCACCTGCCTGAAGGCTTTCTCTAGTGGCCCAAGTCTACCTGATCACAAAATATGCCCGAAGGACTACAGAATTAACATCCAGGGAGCAGCCTCTCAGCTAACGACTGTTGGAAACTGGTGAATGAATATGCCCTGAGTGGGACATGTGGGAGGCATATGGCCTGTATGTCCCTTGATATGGGGCAGCTCTGAGGTGAACTCTGTACTAGCTCACAGGGCCCCCAGCAGGACCGAGTCCCTGCTGCCACAGTGCCCACCTGCTGCCCAACAGACCTCTCTGGGCTGCCTGACTCGTCTCAGTTCCCTAGTCCCCACCAGTGCTTCCTGGCATCATCCCCAGATGATCTACTTGCACTTATGTCTTTGACTTTGGAGAACCGAACCTCAGACAAAGGCATTCAACACGTGTGGTTCTCTCCTTCAACAGTGCCCTCTAGACTGCCCAAGGATCTATTTTTCTCTGCGCATTTTACTAGTCTTCCATCTGATTCCTCCATAAACCCTCCAGCATGAACAGAGGACTCGCCTGTTACTGTCCAGAACAAGTGGAAGGCATCAGTTGGCAACTGCCTTAGCCAGCCCACTTCTAACATTTGTAGGATTGGAGACAAAGTTTTATAAATAGAGGCCTCTGCCCTGTCCCTTTCCCAAACCTGTGTTCGTCCCACCCCTGGCAAATCTGCAGAATAACAAGCGGGAGGACCTGTGTGTGCTGAACCATGCAGCCATGCTATTTACGCTTCCTGTAAGCAGCTGCCTCTTGACCACTCCTCAGACCAGTGGTGATGTCCACCTTCTGGAGGTCCACGAAGACCCTAGATTCTGAAGTCTTGGGCACCACAGTGTGTTCTAGAAGGGGAAGCATGGGCTCTGGATAGGCATATTCCTTTGTATCACAGAGAGAGATAAGCCTGAAGTGCAGTTAGAGCTGGTCTTTCTGAAATGTAGGACCCAGGGCAGGTGGCCCAACTCTCAGGGTCTAAGGGTGGGACTAGGCTTAACTCCTCTCCCTCAATCTATCAAACCTCCCTGCATCTGCAACCATCCTTCTACCTTCCCTCCTGTGAAAAGCAGGAAGTGTTCTCCTATCTGAGGCCAGTCCCTTCCCTCCACTTGGGATCTCCGTTCATAACTCAGGATCAGCGAGAAGGGAGAGGCAGTGAAGAGAGCCCTGGCCTTGGAAACAGAAGGGACCAGGTTTCAGGTCTGGGCCAGTCATTCACTGACCAAACCCGTATTTTCTCAGTTTCAAAATGACAGTCATGGTGTTTGCCTTGCTCACCTTTTATGGTTGACATAAGAACTAAGTGAGATAATTAGGGAAAAGTGCTCACTTAAGTGAATAGCACTTTACAAATTGTAAAGAGATACTCTTAATTGTGGCCAAGCGCGATGGCTCACGCCTATAATCCCAGCACTCTGGGAGGCCAAGGCAGGTGGATCACCTGAGGTCAGGAGTTTGAGACCAACCTGGGCAACATGGTGAAACCCTGTCTCCACTAAAAATACAACAAAAAAATTAGCTGGGCGTGGTGGCAGGTGCCTGTGATCTCAGCTTCTCAGGAGGCTGAGGCAGGAGAATCACTTGAACTGGGAAGGCGGAGGTTGTGGTGAGCCGAGATCGCGCCACTGCACTCCAGCCTGGGTGACAGAGCAAGACTTCGTCTCAAAAAATTATAATAATAAAATAAAAAATATATTACTCTGTTGCAGGCCCAATTTTATACAGAATAGTTTATAGAAGGCAGTCCCTGGGGCTTGGAAAAACAGCTTGTTTTAGGTCTCAGCTAGTATCTTTGAACAACTAGGTAATTTGCCTTCTCATTATTGGGTGATTGCATAAGGTTTTTGGTTTTTTTTCTTTTTTGATCCATGTTATTCATGAGGGCTGAGATTCTTAAATAAAATATCCTATCAAAGAAACAAATGCTATTATATTATCTAAAGGAGATTTTACTCTAATCTTTTAGAAAAGCTGCCTTAGAATGTTAGCTCAAACCCATCCACAGAGCCCAAAGCAATATCAGTTTCTTTTCTTTTAAAAACTTCTATGTGTTTCAAATATTGCCTTTGAACAGTCACTAACAAGAGGAAGATATGAAAAAGACTTGTGAGGTCAAGCTTAAATGTTAAATGAGATTCAAAGAACACCGCTGAATTATCTGATCCCCATGGCACAGCTAAGAAGAGTTTGCATCTTTCTAATGAATCAAAAAACCAAGAAGAGTTATAAAACAAAGACTATAAATGGACCTTAAAGCCTAAAATATGTACTATTTGGCTGTTTATGAAAAAAGTTTCTGATCCCTCCCCAAAATGATTAAAGGACTCATGAACTGGCTTCACTTTCATTTGTTGGCCTCTCATGGAATCACTGCCCATCTCCAAGGGCATCCTCAGAGCCAAGCCTGGGGATATATTATGATTCTGAGCCTAACAGTCATTTGGGGATGGACTTGTTGAGAGCTGAGAGAGGCCTCTGGGACTAAGCACAAGGTCCTGAATAATTTTTTGGGGGGGTTGTTGAGGGGAGTGTTAGAAGGATCACAGCACACATTCTAGACTCAAGAACAGTAGCACAAACAGAGCTCAAGGAGACCTTCCCAAGTTCTTGATCTTTTTGTTCACTCAGCCTAGGCCAGAAGAGGTGCCTGGGTCTCATGGTCTTGACTCATTTGTTTCTTTTTTTTTTGGAATTATTATTATTATTATTATTATTATTTGGTAGAGACGGAGTCTCTCTATATTGCCCAGGTTGGTCTTGAACTCCTGGGCTCAAGCAATCGTTCTGCTTTGACCTCCCAAAGTGCTGGAATTACAGACATGAGCCACTATGCTCAGCCTTGGTATTTACTCCTTATCAGGGTTGTATGGTTGGGGGAACAGATAAACTGGTCAAAATGGAACCTGCACTAACTGGTAAATCTGGTTTGTTTGTTTGTTTGTAGAGATGGGGTTTTGTCATGTTGCCCAGGCTAGTCTCAAACTCCTGGGCTCAAGCAATCCACCTGCCTCAGCCTCCCAAAGTGCTGGGATTACAGGTGTGAGCCACCGTACCTGGCTGAACTGGTGAATCTTGGAAAGCCATCTGCAACTCTTGGTTACAAATTTTAGCTTTGGAGTCAGAAGTCAAAGCAAGACCACACAGTCCTTGGAGAAGATGTCACTACCCGCGATCTGCAGCCTCAAATATCACAAACCCAGGATGTCCAGACCTTCTCCCTTGAGTCTTACACAACCTTCTCCTGGCTCCAGCCAGAGACTGAGGGGAAAGGACTTTCTGCTCTTCCAACTCATGGTTTTGGGATAACTGGTTTCTTCCCCTTCCTGCCCAGGTCTTCCCTTTGTTGCCAGTCCCTTCACACTTACCTTCAGTCCTGGAGGGAGCACCTCTTGCTTGTGGATCTGGATGACAGTGATACTCACAAGCACCACAATACTCACAAGCAAGACCACCAGGGCAATGATGGTTGGAGTTCGGTAGAGGGCCTTGAAGCCTAAAATGAGAAGACCCAGAAGACACTTGAGGGCAAGGTAACAACCAGGCACTGGTATTGTTTGTAGAATTGATGCACTGGCCCCATAATCATGTGCATAAACCACTTTCTCTGGTGTTAGCAAGACCCACACTTCTAAGAAGGAGTAGCAAGTAAGCGTCCCTTTTTCTCAGCTTTGGGGGAAGGACAAACAATACCCATTTGCCCTTTCCCCCACGTTGTGTTGTAAAACAATGTTGCAGAGAGGGTAGGCATGGTCTAGTTTTCCGATATTTCCCAAAGCATATTATGCATATTACTGGTCATATCTGAGATGAATTACAATAATATTTGTTTTACTTTTTTTTTTTTTGATGGAGTCTTACTCTATCGCCTAGGTTAGAGCGCTGTGCCATGATCTCAGCTCATTGCAGCCTCCACCTCCCGGGTTCAAGCGATTCTCCTGCCTCAGCCTCCTGAGTAGCTGAGATTACAGGTGCCTGCCACCATGCCCGGCTAATTTTTATATTTTTAGTACAGACAGGGTCTCATCCTGTTGGCCAGGCTGGTCTCGAACTCCTGGCCTCAAGTGATCTTCCTGCCTTGGTCTCCCAAAGTGCTGAGATTACAGGAATGAGCCACTGTGCCCGGCTAACATTTGTTTTAATGGAAATTCAAAAAATATATTAAAAAAAATTAAACCAGGTAATAGAATATTTAATTTAAAATAATTTCAGTTAAAGAAAAAGAAATTAGGCTGGGCAGGATGGCTCACCCGGGTAATCACAGCACTTTGGAAGGCTGAGGTGGGTTGATCATTTTAGGTCAGGAGTTCAAGACCAGCCTGGCCAATATGGTAAATATGGTAAAATCCTGTCTCTGCCAAGAAATACAAATATTAGCCAGGTGTGGTGGCATGCACCTGTAGTTCCAGCTACTCGGGAGGCTCAGGTGGGAGAACTGCTTGAACCCAGGAGGAAGAGGTTGCAATGATTCGAGATCATACCACTACACTCCAGCCTAGGTGACAGAATGAGACCTTGTCTCAAAAAGAAAAAAAAATTAGTACCATACTGTACTGCAATGATTTCATTTATTTGAATTTCTAAAGCAGGCAGTTAACAGAAATCAGAATAGTAATTGCTATGGGGTGGAAGTTGGGGCAGAGATTTACTGGGAAGAAACATGTGGGCACTTTCTTGGGGTAATGGCAACATGCTATATGTTATAGGATTGTGGAGTATATAGATGTGTGCATTTGTCAAAACTCATCAAACTTTTCAAAGTCCTTTGGAGAAAACTTGAAAATAAAAGCAAATCAGTGTCTTAGGTATAATTTCCCTTTAAAAAAAGATTTTTATAAATTGCTCTTACTATTCTAAAAACATACTTTTAGAAGGCAAGAACACCCAACTTGGCACAACTTAGGATTTATCTATCTCACTGAATAGAAGTTATACCTAATTTTTTAAAAAAAGGTAAAAAGATACTCAATGAAAATATTGACTAAATAATAATCTTGGGCCGGGTAAAGAGGCTCATGCCTGTAATTCCAGCTTTGGGAGGTTGGGGTGAGAAGCTTCTTGAGGCCAGGTGTTAGATGCCAGCCTGAGCAACATAGTGAGACCCCTAACTCTACAAAAAATGAAAAATAAAATCAGCTGACTATGTGGGGCACATCTGCAGTCCCAGCTGCCCAGGAGCTCAAGGCTGCAGTGAGCTGTGCCGCTACACTCCAGCCTGGTGACAGAGTATTACTTGTCTCTAAAATAAAAAAAATAATAATAGTCTTACTAGAACTATTGGGACATAAACATAAATGACACCCAGATGGCTGAAATAGGATCAACACTAATAGAAAGATTACCAGATTAATTGATTTCTAATATATACCTAATCAATTGGCTATCTAAATGTAAATTAATTAAAATAAAATAAAATAAAATAAAAACACTGTTTCTCAATCTTACTAGCCACATTTCCACTCTTCAATAACCACATGTGGGCCAGTGGCTACCACACTGGACAGTGCAGCTATAAAACCTTTTCATCATTATAGGAAGTTCAATTGAACAGCCATTCAATAGATCCTGTCTCATTCCAGAACATTATTCCTAGATTATCATAACCAATGCTTTGCCCCTTCATTATTTCTATAAGACAATTTTCTCAGAAGAAAAAAGGGTGTGTCCACGATCCCATGATAGAATTCGATTCAGCCCCCAAATTCAGTCACATCACAACACTTGCTACAGGAGGGTAGTCATACAGTTCTTTGTGGCTCAGAAGAGCTAACTCTTTCCATCTCAACTGATTCTTCTGCAGTGTGGCTGCAGTCACAGACACTCCTTGCTGTGTAAGTTGGTCATTTACCACCTTAATCGTCCTACCTTGTCACTGAAAGTGTAAACTGGTACAGCATCAATGGCGGGGAATTTGTCAATATTTATCAAAACTGCAAATAAGCATGCCATCTGACTCACAGCAGCACTTCTGGGAATTCATCCCACAGAACTAGCCCCACGTGTGTAAAAGACTTAACCACAAGGCTACTAATTACAGAATTGTGGGTAACAGCGATGGAAAGGAGAGCCACCTGCCATGGAGTTGACCTGCAGAACATCTAAAGAGGTCCTAGATTACTTTTCCGTGATTCCAGATAAAAGTACAAGAGCCAACCAGGAACCAGTTAATCCACAGAGGCAAACTTTTGCATCAACTTTCAAAGAATGCATTTGTCATTGTCAGTTATAGAAATTTAAGGGATTTTTCCCCTAACAAAATGTGGTAGAGATTTAATCTGCCAAGCTAAACTTGTACTTTGGAGGGAATGTTAACAGGTTAGTCTATGAGTGATATTACACTCTCTGTGTTAACATTTCGAAGTGTTTGGGGGAAAACCTAAAAATCTAAGGAAAACTTAGATTTAAGCTCCTCAAGCAAAATTTCCCTTTACAAAAATAAAAGTTCATGTAGATTGCCCTTACTACCCTAAAATCATATCCTTTTGGAAGACACGAATACAGAATTTAGGGGCATAACTAAAGACAGTCTGTCCATGGGGGAGGCGTGTGCTATCTGTAAGCAGTTTCACAACCACAGCTACGTGGCTGGCCTCCTAAGTCTTCTCTGTGTTTCAGCAGTTTTCAAGTAAAAAGCTATGATTACCTTAAGCAAACCCTTGTTCCAGCAGAAAAGCTTATTACAAAGCAAAATGGATGAGACCAGGTCTCATTCATTTAGGAAATGCAGCCTAGAGCTGTGCTGTCATTAGGGCTGAGCAAACACGGTAATTGCAAGGTGCCTACCGGAGAGTGGGGAAGCCGGAGCCTTCTGGGCTTCTAGAGAAGCCACTCCAAAAAAGTGCTCTAGAGGCAGGCAGGGCAGGCTTAGGAGAGGGGTGTGTGTGTGTGTGTGTGTGTGTGTGTGCGTGTGTGTGTGCCTGCGTGTGTGTGTGCCTGCGTGTGTGCGTGCGCACGCTCATGCCTGTGAGTGTGAGAAAATCTCGCACTTGTGCCTGCAGTATCAACCGCAACACGGACCCATGGCGAAGGGTGGGGGTGTTGCAGGCATGCTGCCAGCAACATTCGGATGGGAATACAGGAAAGATCCAAGCACTTTACAATTGATCACAAAATCAACAATACAGTATTCTAAAGCAAACCTTACCCACAGCTAGGTAAGGGAAACCGCAAGGGCCAAATTAATGGATTATAAAAACCGGAAAAACCATTTAAGTGAAACATGCG
Source organism: Sapajus apella (assembly GCF_009761245.1). Lineage (NCBI taxonomy): Eukaryota > Metazoa > Chordata > Mammalia > Primates > Cebidae > Sapajus > Sapajus apella. The sequence continues at coordinate 59,449,501 of NW_022436944.1, read as the reverse complement.
TGTTAGTCCTTGTTTTGTGTGGCTTTGGTGAAAAGCATTACTTTTATCTGAGGAATGCCGGTGGCGAAACCCAGCTGAGCACTGAGTCTCAAATCAATGAAGTTAAACAATCATTTTAGGGGATATGGATGAAAACCCGTGGGCGGAAGCTGGGATTCTCTTGCTATTTGGCAAAACGAGGCGTGCTGCCTGCTGGACACACTCACCTGCTTGCTCACATGGTTGGCGGGTCAGCACGGTGAACATCTTGTCTCCCATCTGCAGGTGAGAGAATACAGAACGTCAGGAAGTCCTCGGCCCCCGACTTCAGAAGTTTAAATGTCAAGCACAGGTTAAAACAAAAACCCACTTTACTTCCTCCAAATGAAAACCTCATCCTGGGAAAGGTCAGCCCAACCCCAGAACTTCAGAGACAGCCCCAAAGCTGGAGCTTAAATTCCATGTCATCTTCCCAAATGCAAGGAAATGAAAAATGGATTTGCTGAAACTCCAAACTGAAAAGATTTTCCAAAAAAAAAAAAAAAAAAAAAAGGGTCTTTCTCTGTAGATTGTTGCACCTGTGCACACAGTCGAGGCCGAACAAATCCCCCCACTGTGAACATTCACCGGCCGAGGCGGGGCTTTTCTCCGGAACGTCAGCAGGAAGGTTTTGCGCGTCCGTGGATCGCGAGGCTGGAGCCGCCCTTTAAGGCTCCGCGAAGGGTGTCTTTAGGTGCTGGCTGGAAACTGCGAAGGGATGCGGGCCCCGGGATGCAGCCCCCCCGCCCCCCGGGATCCAGCCCGCCCCCGCCCCCCGGGATCTGGGGCCCGGGCCGCGCCTCCGCACCGCCGCGCACTGAGCGCCCAGCGCACTCTGGTCCGTGCGGCACTCGCTGCGGTTGCCAGTCTTGGGCACGACAGGGACCAGATGACAGGGACCAGGGTGTGGGGCTCGCGTGCTCCGTCCCTTCCCCTGGCCCTCCGGGAAACCCGATTTCGCTTCCTGGTCTCCCAGCTGTCAGCCTCACGCAGCCCCCCGACCCCTTCCCGGGTCCCCGCGCCTCACCTGTGCGCAGCCGCCCGGGGAGGCACCAGCGCTGCCGCAGAGGCGGCCCGGGGCCAGCGCTAAGGAGGTGACGGCCCCGGCGCGGCGGGGCGGGGCGGCCTCGGCCTGGGACCGCCCCGCGCCCGTGTCCAGGCCAAGCGCCTCCGCCCCGGCTCGCCTCCCGGGCTCTCCCCGTGTTCACGCTCAGCCCTCCAGGGAAGGCGAAGGCAGACAGCGCGCGCCTGGTGCCAAAACACCGGCCCTGCCTGCCCCGAGAGCCTCCGTCCCCTCCAGGCGAAGCCAGGCGGCTCTTCCCCGTCCCTCTCAGTTCCCTCCACCCTCACCTCTACCTGAGTCGGAGACAAGGGGGCGAGGCCTTGCCCTGAGATCCCTGGGAGCCTGGGCCGGGGGAAGGGAGGTGCCTGTTATCTGCCTCCCTCTTGCATCTGTGTCAAGACCAAGAACCTTTTGCTCTGTCTTCCAGTTACCTCCATGGTCACAGCAACCCTAGGTGGAGGGAAAATGGGAACAAGGCCAGGCAGGAACTGGGCACTCTGTGGGTGGGTGGGCACGCGACCTCCCACTGTTCCCCGGCGCTCCATCTCTCCACGGGGTGGCGTGGAGTCGAATACCTATAATGTAGGGAGTTAGGCCAGTAGGCAGGCTGGCCCCGAGGTCACCTGGGCCCGAAGTAGGTACTATGGCAAGCACATTCCCTTTCATACTTAGCAGAACACCTTGGTCATGCCCAGGGACATTCTTGCTGTTTACTGAGCAATGCTCTGCCCCACCCCATTTAATATGGGTGTCATAAGGCCAACATTCAGGACAAGTACAGCCTGGAAGAGGCAAAACAGAAAAGATGACAAAAAGGCAGCATGCGGGCTGCCGTGATCCAAATACCCCAGGGGTCTGTCTCAGGGTACAGCAGCAGGCAGCCTCCTGGCTCCTCTGAGTGACCCCAAGGACCCTTGGAGTGATGCCAGCAAGAGGCCTAAGCAGGCTCTGTTGGGCCGTCCCTGCTTGTGGTCCCTGCATGCCTGGAAGGAAGAGCTGGGTCCCTGGCTGTGCTCTGCGATGGCCCGCTGTGTCCTGGAGATCCACTAATTTCCTGTCCTGTGCAGGTGGGGCCCAAGCCTCTGAGACAAGAAGTCCTTAAGATAGGAATGCCCCTGCTTTGAGACCTCTGAGCCCAAAGAGGTGCGCCCCAAGCCTGAGCTATGTTGTGTGTGCCCGTGTGTGTGTGTGCCCGTGTGTGTGTGTGCGTGTGTGTGTGTGTGTGTCGTGTGTGTGTGTGCACCATGGTCAATCACCCAGAGTTGGATGGAGGTGGACTCCGTTGGGGGATTGGGACAGGGTCTGCACTGGGGGTGTCAGACATTCAGTTAATACTTGCAGAATTAAAAGACTTTGAAAGCTGTGGGCCAATGAAACAAGAGTTATATGGCTGAGAGCTGAGGGTCCCTCTGCACGCAGGGGCTGTAAGTACACACAGCCTGTGCAGTGCACCCAGACCCGAGGTCAGTAAGATCAGCCCCAGTGGGTGAATGACTAACCTTACCATCCCTAGTGATTTCCCTGGGGCTGGGAAAATGTTCCCAGGCCTAATGGGCCTTGAAATGCAGTTAGTGCTAGCGTCTAAAAATAACAGAGATTAGTCCATGCCAGCTTTCCTCTCTGCTTGCATCAGCCTACAGACCTTGTTAAGTGTGAGCATCAGCCTCCTTTGAGAGCCCTGTAGTCTCCAATTCTCCTTTTATTTTTCCAAACTTTTCTGGAAACTGTCTGCCCCAGGCACTGTGTCAAACTCCTTTGTAGCTCCCAAAGTAGACCTAGTCATTCAAAGGCATTTCCTCATCGACCTTCCATGCAAGAAAACACACACACACACACACACACACACACACACCCCTTTGTGGATTTTCCTGATTATAAAATGACACAGATTTGCCTTACCAGCTATCAAAACATATTATAAAGCTACAGTGATAAAAACAGCCTGGCTTGGGCACAGGAATATACTGAGAGATCTAAAGAACAAAAAAGATATGCTATAACAGGCTATTGGATATAGGATTGTAAGATAAAGAAGAATTGAAATAACATATTATTCAATAACTGGTATTGAAACTACTGACTCATTTGGAAAAGAATTCTAATCACTCATCATCCACAAAAATAGATTTTAGGTGGTTTAAACATTTAAATGTATAAAAGAATTTAATGTCCTAATAAAATGTAGAACATTTTTATCATCCTTGGGAAAGAATAGTTTCTTCTACCATGTGGTCAAAGCAGGTAGAGAAATAAAGTCAACAAATTAGAATCCATGAAAATGAAAAACAACTGAATAGAAAGACACTACTCTCCCCACTAAAGAAAAAAAAAGTTCTCAGGAAATATCTATGAATGTGACAGTAAAGAGTTTAAAACCATAATATACACTGAAGTCTATAGAAAAATACGAATATCTGAAATAGAAAATGGCCAAGTCACATGCACTGGCCAATTTACGAAAGAAATATGAATGGCTGACAAACGTGGCAAAGATGCTGAATCTCATTATTTACCAAAAATTGTCAACTAAAATTTTGGTATCTTTAAACAAGATTAAAAAAAAAAAAAACTGATCAGCTTAGCAAAGTGCAAAAAGATCTAGGCCAGGCATGGGGGCTCTAGACATTGTCAAATGTCCTCAGAGGGTAAAATTTCCCTGGTGAGAACCACTGGTCTAAGCTACCATGCTCTCTCTCCTGGATCTTGGCAACAGTCTCACAAATCTCTCTCTGTCCACTTTCTTCCTTTCTCTTCCATTTTTTCCCAAGCCACCAGGCCCCATCTCTTTAAAACCCAGGTCTCTCTATGTCAAAGCTCTCTGTAAAACACTCTTCTGTGCTGTCCATTTCTTAGTGGATACACAAGTGAATTGTCAATGTGACCTAGAAGGCCCGCAAGGTATATTCTCTCTCTTTCCAGTCTCTATCAGCCCATGCTACTTACTTCGTGCTCCGAGAACAAACCAGCCTTCTTTCAGTTTTTTACATTTATCATGTTTACTCCTGCCACAGGACCTTTGTACGTTATTTTCCTAATTAGCACTTCTTTATATTTTTTTCTCGTCTCAGTCATTTTATTGTTACTTCCCCGCCATCCCTTAATCTGGATCATACATCCAACCTGGGTCAAGTCCCTCAATTCCGTGCTTTTAAAGTGGGCATTCCTTTCTTTCAGCTAGAGTTTCATTACAGTCATTGTTGAGCAAATGACCCTGTTGCCTATTACCAAAGCAGCAGTCCCAGGATGTTAACCTACTGTATGGTTTGCAGGTGTCCCTACCACCAAAAAAGATGATTCAGGTATTAGATGGAAAACACTTTACTCAGATAGAGAAGAGACAGACAGGGTTAGCTTCGGTGATGAATGTCTGTTCCCAGGGCAGCAGGGCTTACCCTCCAGCTGATGCAGGGACATGGACTGCATACAGCACTCTGTTGCTGCAGGTGAAGACCCTCAACCCACCCCCACAGGGCCAGAACTATAGAAAGCTGGAGGCTTACTTGATGGCTATTGACCCATGCACTGAAGAACAAAGAAGCACACATGAAACCCGGAACAAGGAAAGATATTACAAAACAGGAGATATGCCCAGTACAGGCTGTGAGGACTCTTCATCTCTGTGCAGCAAAATGTTCCAGGCCCAAGGCCACTCTCTCTCTTTTTTTTTTTTTTTTTTGAGATGGAGTTTTGCTTTTGTTGCCCAGGCTGGAGCGCAGTGGCACAATCTTGGCTCACTGCAGCCTCTGCCTCCCGGGTTCAAGTGATTCTCATGCCTTAGCCTCGTGAGCAGCTGGGATTGTAGGCGCATGCCATCACACCCAGCTAATTTTTTTGTATTTTTAGTAGAGACAGGGTTTCATCATGTTGGACAGGCTGGTCTCGAACTTCTGACCTCAGGTGATCCACCTGCCTCAGCCTCCCAGAGTGCAGGGATTACAGGCGTGAGCCATCACACCCGGCCAACCCAAGGCCACTCGTATGTGATCATGTGAGGGGCGAGAAGCTGTGCACAACTGCCTTTCACAACAGGAATTCTCTTATTTGTCTTTCTCTGTCCGCTAGACAGTAAACCATATGCAAGCAGAAATCACGCTTTTCTTACATCACTTTTGCATCCTCAGTGCCAACACAGTCAACCATCTAGTGAGCACTCAGTAAATATGTGTTGAATGAATAGGATGCTCTTTTATAGATTAAGAATATTAACCCTTTTACTACCTTTATGATAAATACGTTACTTTTCTCCAGTTTTCTATTTAAGACTCAACATTTTACAAGTGACTGCTGTCTGTCTGATTGCATGTTGAGGCATGCAGTATTGGAGATAATTCATAGCTACCTATAGACCAGAAGGACAACCAGCTTATCAGATAATGTTACACTGGTAGTTAGGAAACCTGGCTTTTACACTCAACTCTGCTGATTACCAGCAGATGTGCGATCCTGGACAGATCCGTAGACCTCTAGGATCCTCAGTTTTCTCATCTGTGAAAGGAAGACATTAGACAGCCTGTGATTCCATTATTTTTGAACGCTCAAGGCTAGAGATATATATCATTAGCACAATGGGAATACAGTTTGGGGAGAAAGTAGAGATGAACAGGAGCAAAGGGCTAAGAGTGGACCTTGGGATGGAAGTTAGACTGCCAGAAGTCATGAAGAGAAGTTGAGGAGGAAATGAAGCAGGTGTGTCGTGTGTATGTGTGTGTGCATGTGTGCATGTGTCCCACACAACCCTCATTCTGCCCCCTCCAAAGCAGACCTCACCCTCCCCATTTTCACCAGACTTAAATTCTTCTGAAATTTATTACTTTCTTTATTTTTCTTGATGCACCTTGTTGGTGGAGCAAATTTAACCAGCACAAGGAGCAAACAATTTTGCTCTAAATTTATGATCTGGTAATGTTTTTGTGGATGAAGAGTTGTAGACGAAGAAGTTGTGTCCAACTAAAATTTCCAAAACAATTGTGTAAGTCTGAGTTCTGTAGAGAAACTGAACCATATGTACGTAAATAGATTTATTATAAGAAATTGGCTTACATGGTTATGGAGACTGAAAAGACCCAGAATCTGCAGTCAGCAAACTGGAAACCCAGGAGATTCCATGATGAAGTTCTGCTTTGAGCTTGAAAGCCTGAAAACGAGGAGAGCTGACGGCAGAAGGTTCCGTCCTAGTCCAAGTTGAAAGGCAGGAGATGACAGCTAGAAGACAGCAGGCAAAGACAGTAAATTCTCCCTTACTCCATCTTTTAAAAATTATTTACTTTTTAGAGACAGGGTCTCACTCTCTTGCCCAGGCTGGAGTGCAGTGGCACAATCATAGCTCACTGCAGCCTTGAACTTTTGGGCTCAAACTCCTGGCCTCCTCACTCAGCCTCCTGAGTAGCTGGAACTACAAGTGTGTACCACTACGCCCAGCTAATTAAAAAAAATTTGTTTTTTATAGTGCTGTGCTCTTGCTATGTTGCCCAGGCTGGCCTTGAACCCCTGGCCTCAAGCAACCCCCCCACCTCAGCCTCCCAAAGCACTGGGATTACAGACGTGAGCCACTGTACCTGGCCTATTCTGCCTTTTTGTTCTATTCCAGACCTCATAGGATTGGATGAGGTGTACCCACATCGTGGTGGGCAAACTGCTTTACCCAAGCTACTGATTCGAATGTTAATCTCACCCAGAAACACCAATACAGACACACTCAGAATAATGCTCAACCAAATATCTTGCCTCTGCCTCAGTCTAGTCAACTTGACAAATAAAATTAACCGTTATAAAATCCAATTGCTTTTGAAAGAAATTTTGATTCTGGCCCTAGATTCAGGTCTTGCCTGAGTGGAGTCCTCCTCGATCATGGTGAATGAGCTTTTAAATGTGATATTGAATTGGTTTGCCAGCATTTTGTTGAAAATTTTAACATCTATGTTCATCAGAGATATTGGCTTGTAGTTTTCTTTTTTGTTGTCATTTCACTCTAGTTTTCCTATCAGGGTAATGCTGGCCTCATAGAATGAGTTTGGAAGAATTCTCTCTTTAATTTTTTTGGAATAGTTTGAAAAGAATTGGTATTATTTCTTTAAATGTTTGGTAGAATTTAGCAGTAAAACCGTCAGGTCCTGGACTTTTCGTTGATGGAAAACTTTTTATTATTCAATCTTGTTACTTGTTATTGGTCTGTTCAGGCTTCTTCCTATTCTTAGACATTTTATTTAAATTTTACCGTATTTGTGCAATGGACCCCTTTGGCAGTCTGGTTAAGCTGATGTAACCAGAAACATGTAATTAAATATATAAAATGAAACAGAATTACAAAGAAATTCTTTATATTAAATGCATTTCAAAATGTTTTTAAAATTTTATTAGTCTGTTCTCATTCTGTTAATAAAGACATACCCAAGATGTCTGGGTAATTTATTTAAAAAAAAAGAAAGAGGCTTAATGGACTCACAGTTCCACACAGCTGTGGAGGCCTCACAATCCTGACTGAAGGTTAATGAGGAGCAAAGTCACATCTTCCACGGCGGCAGGCAAGAGAGCATGTGCAGGGGAACACCCCTTTATAAAACCATCAGATCCCACGAGATTTATTCACTATCATGAGAACAGCATGGGAAAACCCACCTCCATGATTCAATTATCTCCCACTGGGTCCCTCCCACAACAGATGGGGATTATGGGAGCTACAGTTCAAGATAAGATTTGGGTGGGGACACAGCCAAACCATATCAAAAATCAAATTTATGGTTTAACATATATATATGTGCTTCTTTATTAACTCATTACATAATGAGATCCAGAAGCAGCTCTAACCTCAACTCTCATTTTAAAGTGTGATGAACATAAAGAATTTTTAAAGACATCCATCACAAACATAATGTGACATGAGAATATGTGTGATTTCTACTGAAGATAATGACATAGATCCAGCTAATATTGTGCTTCATTATCTGTGTTCATAATTGAAGGAAACATTACATTTTCTATAAATAAAAATTTATTTTTTTCCCATGTGAGGACACAATCCCCTGAATTTTCTATGTGGCCCCCAGGGTAAGAACCCTGAAGGACTGAACTCCTTACAGCAAAGGTCAAGATGTGTGGGTTTCCTGCTCAAACTCTTTTTATGACTCATTCATTTAACAGTGATCTCTTACTGCCTACTGGAATAAATTCAAAGGCAGCCTGGCATTTAGAGATCTGTTTTTACCAATTATTTTTTTTCTGCCTTAAAACATTTACATAAATGATATCACATATTCCATTTTTTGGTCACGTGTCTTTTTCATTCAAAATGTTTTTTCCTGAGATTTATCCATGTCGATATTTATAGATTTAGTTTTAAATAGGCTGCATAGTATTCCATTATATAAATAAACTACAGTTCACTAATGCTTTTCCCTATTTGTGGATATTTTGATTGTTCTGATTTTTGCATTGTTTGCAAATGATGTTGTATTGGTTTCATTATTTTTATTTTTAAATGAATAAATAAAGTTTTTAATTCTAATGCATTAAATATTGAGAACTAACCCTCTTGCAGATAAACACTTTTGGGGTTCCTGAGAACTTCTGTATTAAGCCAATTTCTACCCAAGCACAGATGGGTACACACTAAGCCCCTTTTAAGAACTGGACTCTGTCTGTGCCAGGGACCAAAAAGGCATGGGCAGGTCCAGTCAAAGCCCTTCAATGGGATTGAGTTTATAAACAAGTGCCTCACATGTTCCCTGGGCACCAATTTTAATTGTAATTACTCTCCAGTTTTTATCACCTGATTTGGGGAAATGCAATTCTATACTCCTAGCTAGAATATGCCTAATTTCCTTCTCCACTTGACTGGCTTCAGCTGATCTCTTTCCACCTGGCTGGATTCCGTGTTATTTTCATAGTTTTTTTTGTCTGGCTCTCAGCCACAGTTCTACTGTCATTTTATTAACAGTCCTCTCTATGTTGTGCCTTCGTTTGCAATTATGGGTAATTTTCTTCTTTATTTGTATTATTTTCTTCTATTTTTAAAAATATTTTTGTTATCCTTTTTCTAACTTCTTGAGCAAAACACTTGGCTTATTATTTTTTAAATTTCTGTCTTTCATATACTCATCTAAGACTCTACTGTTTACTCCAAGTGCTGCTTTAGCTATGCTTAACAAATTTTCATATTTAATACTTTTGTTATTATTCAGTCCCAAATATTTGGTGATTTCTATTGTGATTTCTTTTTGAATTTTTTTAATTTAAACAATTTTTTTAGACAGAGTTTCACTCTGTTGCCCAGGCTGGGGTGCAATAGTGCAATCTCTGCTCACTGCAACCTCCGCCTTCCAGGTTCAAGCGATTCTCCTGCCTCAGCCTCCCTAGTAGTTAGGATTACAGGCATCTGCCACCACTCCCGGCTAATTTTTTGTGTTTTTAGTAGAGACGGGATTTCATCATGTTGGGCAGGCTGGTCTTGAACTCCTGACTTCAGGTGATCTGCCCACGTTGGCTTCCCAAAGTGCTGGGATTACAGGAATGAGCCACAGTGCCTGGGCATCTTGAATTATTTAAAAGCATTTGTTTGTTTGTTTGTTTGTTTGTTTCCAAAAGTATAAGATTCAAGAACTAAATTTTTGTAACTGATATCGGGAGTTTTATTGTGACATAGTTAGAAAATTTGGGGTTTGGGGTTTTGACATTTGATAGTTCTTAAGACATCCTTTGTGATCATATTCTGGGTCAATTTTGTAGTTATTTTATTGAGCTTGAAAGAATTTTTAATACTTAATTTAAAAATGTGTTTGTATGCAGAAAAATTCTGTTTTTTGGTGTACAGTTCTGTGAGTTTTCGCAGATGCATAGAGTCATATAACCACCACCTACCATCACAATCAAGATACAGAACATTTTTTTCTTTGCTTTTTTTTTTTTAGACAGACTCTCACGCCTGTCACCCAGGCTGGAGTGTAGTGGCACAATATTGGCTCACTGTAGCCTTGACTTCCGTGGCTCAGATCATTATCCCACCTCAGCCTCCAGAGTGGCTGGGACTACAGGTGCATTCTACCACACCTGGCTAATTTTTTTTTTTTTTGGCCAGGTTGCCCAGGCTGGTAGAACATTTTCAATGCCCTCTCCCCCACCCAAATTCCCTTGTCCTGCTCTTTTGTAGTCAACCCTTTCTCTACCCTCCTGGAAACCACTGATCTGTTTTCTATTTCTTTAATTTTGTCTCCTTCAGATAGTATATAAATGGAACGTATAATATGTGACCTTTTGAGTCTGGCTTCTTTCACTCGGCATAATGCATTTGAGATTCATTCATGTTGTTGCATGTATGAACAATTCATTTACTTTTTATTGCCGAATGGTACTCAGTTTGTTTTTCCATTCACCAGCTGAAGGACATTTGGATGGTTTTCAGTTACACTGTATGTTCCTAATTATTGGGAGTAGAATTCTAATTATGTTCACTATACGAAGCTTACTTGGTTGTTTATATTTTCTATAGGCAGAAAATTCTTGCTGTTTGCATCCACACTTTCTGGGAGATTTTTGTTATAACTTCCTACTTTGAGAATATATTTGTGGGTGTTTCCTTATAACTCCTGTGATGTTTTCTTTAAATATCAAAGCTTATTTTGTTAGATTTGTATAGGTACAGTATTGCTATATCTTCTTCGTGAACTATTCCTTTTGTCATTAGCAATGCTCCTTTCACGACTAATAATGCTTTGATCTTAAAGTCCTTTTTATCAGACATAAATGCTGCTGTGTCCTTTGTGCATGAGATACATTCTCCACCCTTCTCTCCCTGCTCTGGCCCACAAGCTGCGTCACCCAAGCTCTCTTGCCAACTGCCTTGCGGTTGGATTGCCAATGGGAGGCAGGAGATGGAAGGGTAGAGAAGAGGGGTTAATTACTTGTTGGCCCTCCCTGCCTGCTCTGAGCTGCACTGTCTGGCAGGAGCCTGTTCCTCCATGACTGCAGAACTTCTCCAGAGTTCTAGCATTCCCGGACCTCTGGCAAAACTCTTCTTCCCCTTGTCTCTTCTGGCCCGAGAGTGGCAAGAGCTTCTCTCTGTTTCTCATCCCTATTTTATTCCCATAACCCTGCCTCCTTCTGTAGGTTGTTCCTAAAGTCTTTGGGACCATCTGATCTGATTCTACGGAGTCCCAGACTCATCCACATGGTAGATTTTCTTCATCCTTTCACTCCTCCAACCTTGCGTGTCACTAGTTTTATGTGCCTCAATCTACTTCCAATTTTATGTTGAATTTGTGATTACTGATGTTTCATTTATTTTTCTAGCAACTTTTCTAGTGACTTGTATTTACTGTGCTTTATCTTTTTCTTTGCTTTTTTCCCTTCTTTCCTGCCTCCCATTGGAATTGATTTTGAGTTTTCTTTATTCATTAGTTTTGAATGTGTACATTCTATTTGTATTCCTTTATTGGTTACCCTTTTTTAAACATGTATGCTTGATATAACAAAGGTTTAAAATATATGCTTGATAAGGATAATCAATACCTTAATTTTACTTTCCAGCAACACATGGTCTACAGAATGCGCTGCGCTCTCCTTTCCCAGTTTCAGCTTTTGCTGCCATACTGTGGTAGTCTGCTGGGGCTGCCATAACTGATCACCACGGACTGGGTCGCTTAAACAAGAGGAGTTTATGTTCTTAGAACTCTAGAGGCAGAAGTCCAAGATTAAGGTGTCATCAGGGTTGGTTCTGTGAGGCCTCTCTTCCTGGTGTACAGAAGACTGTCTTCTCATTGTGACCCGCAATAAGAGGCAAGAGATGTATGTGTGTGTAGGGAGAGAACGCAAGAGATCTATGTGTGTGTAGGGAGAGAAGGCAAGAGAGCTTCCTCTTTTTAGAAGGCTATGATCTTTGTCAGATTAGGAAACTACCCTTATAACCTCATTTAACCTTAATCATCCCTCTAGCGGCCCTATCTTCTCCAAATACAGTCTCATTGGGGATTAGGGCTTGAACACATAAATTTTGAGGATATATGACTTAGTTTATAATGTCTCTGTATTCCTCTCTCTCTTTCTCTCCTTCTACCTCCAGCACTATAAGAAAATAAATACACCTGATATCCACCCGCAGTGATCTAAATGATCTGGAGATACTTTACTTTGTATTTTTTTACTTTTTCAGAAGTAATCATTTATTTTTTAAATAAGCTTTCATTTTAGAATAGCTTTTGTTTTACAGAAAATGGCTAAAATATGACAGAGCATTGCTGTATACTCTGTGCCTAGTTTTCCTTATTGATGACATTACTATGGTACATTTATCACAATCAATAAATCAATATCAACATAACGTTATTTATTAAAGTCTAGATTCATTCAGATTTCTTTAGTTTTTACCTAACGTCCTTCTTTGTCCCAGGATCTCATTCAAGATGCGACATTACATTTGATTATCATATCTTGTTGGGCTCCTCTAGACTGTGTTAGTTTCTCAGATTTTCCTTGTTTTCGATGACCTTGACAAGTTTGAGAAACACGGGTCAGGTATTTTGTAAAGTGTCCTTTAATTTGGGCTCATCTATGTTTTTCTTATGGTTAGACAAGAGTTATGAGTTTTGGGAATAAAGACCACAGAAGTGAAGTGCCATTCTCCTCACATGCTACCAACATGACTTGTCACTGATGGCGCTGACCTCCATCCCTGGCTGAAGGAATGTTTATCAGGGTCCTTCACTGCAAAGTTAATCTTTCGCTCTCCTTTTCCAATCCATACTTTTCAGAGGGAAGTCCCACACTTAAGGTAGGGAATTATGAAGCATAATTCCCTAGCCTTGAGGGCAGAGTACCTACATAAGTTATTTGAAATTCTTCCATGCAAGAGATTTATTGTTACATTCAATTGTTATGTTTGCCAATCTCTTTGCTTTCTATTGCTTCTTTTAAAGTTTTTTATTATGGACATTTTTAACAATATGCAAAAATAAAGAAAATAGTGTAGTATTATCTAGCTATTCTCCAATAATTCTCCAAAGCTACTCTACTGCAATTAACACATTGTCCATCTTGTTTCTTTTATACTCCCCTAGCCAGCACTTTTTTTTTTTTTTTGCAGCATTTAAAAGCAAATCTGTCATGTCACTGGTAAACTGACAAGAACATTAAAAAACAACTCCCATTCCCTCCACATAACACAGTTAACAGTGATAGTATCATATGGCCCGGCGCAGTGGCTCACACCAATAATCCCAGCACAGGAGGCCAAGACAGGTGGATTACTTGAGGTCAGAAGTTCAAGACCAGCCTGGCCAACACGATGAAACCCCGTCTCTACTAAAAATACTAAAATTAGCCAGACATGGTAGCATGTGCCTCTAGTCCCAGCTACTCGGGAGGCTGAGGCAGGAGAATTGCTTGAATAGGGAGGCAGAGGTTACAGTGAGCTGAGATTGCACTCCAGCCTGGGCAACAGAGACTCTGTCTCAAACAAAACAAAACAGTAATAGTATCATATAATAGTTATCTTTTTATAGTTGGGTTTGTGTGAATCAGAATCTAAACAATGTTCATATGTTCCAATATAATTGTTATATCTCCTAAGTATTTTTAAAAATTCTATTAGCAGTCCCTCCCTACTCTTTTCTCCTTGTATATGTAATTGATTTACTAGACAAACTTGGCCATTGGTCTTCTAGACTGTCCCACATTCTGGATTTGGCAGATTACTTTTTTGCGGTATCATCCTCCTGTAAATTAATGGTTACATCTAGAAGCTTGTGTGGACTCAAGTTCACTTGTTTTGCGGAATAATTCTTCATAAGTGGTTATGTAGACTTACTCTTTAGTACACTATGTCACAAGGTGAATAATTTCTGGTTGTCCTCCTGTTTTTAGAAATGCTACGATTGGGCAGTGGGTTCAAGGGTCAGCCTGATTCTTCCATCATACAGATTCCCCAAGAGCCAGTAACTTAACGGTTCCAGTGACCTTTGATGATGATTTCTGAGATCCACTATTTCATCAGGGATTTCAAAATGGTTTGCTGCTAAACCTATGATTTCTAGGATTTATTAGCTGAATTTTTCTTTATAAACAAGAACTTTCTCTCATCAACTATTTGGTTACCATGAAATATCTTTTATACAGGTGAGGAAGGATATATGATTATTGCTTTTTATCTCTCTGTCTACTTATCTACTTTTATACTCCCCAGCTAGCATTTTTTTTTTGCAGCATTTAAAAGCAAATCTCAGATATCCTGTCATGTCACTGGTAAACTGTGTTTCCATCATTTGCAGTCTTATTCATTCTTAATGTTCGAATTGTTCTAAATGAGGTCAGTGGCAGTCTCTTCAAGTGGGTTCTTACGCCCTTTTGACGTATCTCCATTAGTGTGTTAAACATCTATTGCTGTGTAACACAACTACTTCAAAAAACGACAATATTTCTCTCTCAGCGGTATTTATGTCTCATGATTTCCATGGGTCAGGAATTTGGGAGTGGTTTAGCTGGGTAGTTATGCTCAGGGTCTCTTGAGGTTGCAATCAAAAAGTTAATTGGTGCTGAAGTCATTTGAAGGCTTGATTGGGGCTGGAAGATCTACCTCTAAGTTGGCTAACTCACATGTTAGCAAGTTGGTGCTGGCTCTTCGCAGGGCTGCTTGAGTATCCTCATAGTACAGTGATTTGCTTCCTCCAGAGTGAGCAGTGAAAGAAAAAAGGTAGAAGCAATAATACCCTTCATAATTTAGTTTTGGAAGTCACATACACACTTCTCAATGCTCTGTTGGCCACACAGACCAACCATGACTTAGGATGGGAGGGAGCGACACAAGCCTGTTGGCGCTGGGAGGTGACCATCCCTGGGGGCTGTACCGGAGGCTAGCTACCACACAGAGCTTCTTTCCTGTCAGGCTGATCAAACGTCCCAAGTTCATCAGCTTCCCTTCTGCCCCAGACCTGAAATTAGTCATTTCTCTAAGAAGCTCTGGTTGGCTTTTAGTGAGACAGGCTTTGGAGACTGCAATCTCACCATTGCTGCCTGCAGACCATTCCCTTCCTTCAGAATTCAGTAACTTCTTAAAGAAACACTTCCTTCAGTGCTTACTATACTGTAGGAATGGCATGCACCATAAGTCCTTATCCTAAAATACCGTTCTATGATTGGTTTCTGAGGTGTCAACTTGGCTAGACTGAACTACAATCCCCAGAATCTCCTTTACGGTATGTTTCCAGTAATGGTGGGCTGCAAGGAATATTCTCCCCCAGAGCTGGAGGATGGAAGAGAGAGTAGCTGTGCTGTAGCATACACACCTTCCCTCAACTATTAAGTAAACTAAATTCGGTCCTGCTGTGAAGACGTCATTTGGAAGGCCATTCCCTGCATGGGAGATTCCAAACACTTATGGGTCCCTTCTCCCTGGATCTTTATTTCCTGATTGTCATCTGTGGACAATAAGCTTCAGCACCTGCCCATGAAGTTCCAGCCTGTTTGTGATCTTCCCAGTCCTCACAGTTGCACAAACCAATTATTTCTGACAATCTCTCTCTCTCTCTCTCTCCCCGCTACCCCCCCACCATCTCCTACTGGTTCTCCTTACCTGGTTCAACTGCAACTGGTACATGTTATTGTATTCTTACTCTTGACTAAGAATCTCGTTGGAATAGGATTCAACACTGCCAGTTATTTTCCTTGAGCGCTTTGAAGATATTAAATTGTCTTTTGGCATTTATTTGGTGCTGATAATAGGTGCTATCAGCTGAATTGCAGTTCCGTTTGAGATCATCTGTTTTCTTTTTGGATGTCTTTAAAGTTTTCTCATTGTTTTTGATCTCTTCTTTCACTATAATGAATTAATAATTTGTTTTATTTCCCCCTTTGGATTCTGCATAATTCTTTTATCTGAAAATTTATACCTTAACTTTGAAAACTTCTCAGATTTTATCTCCAAAAATATTGCCTCTGCCACCTAGGTGTGTCTTTTTGGTAAAATGATTTTTTGCTTTTGGATATACACCCAGTAATGGGATTGCTGGGTCAATGGTAGTTCTATTTTTAGTTCTTCAAGAAATCTCCAAACACCTTTACACTGTGGCTGAACTAATTTACATTCCCCCCCAACAGTGTAAAAGCATTCCTTTCTCTCCACAGTCTTGCCAGCATCAGTTGTTATTTGACTTTTGAATTAGAACTATCCTGACTGGTGTAAGACAGTATCTTGTTGTAGTTTGGATTTGCATTTCTCTAATGATTAGTGATAATCAGCATTTTCTCATGTTTGTTGGCCATTTGTATGTCTTTTTTTGAGAAGTATCTGCTCGTGTCCATTTTAAAATGGACATTTAAAAATTTTGTCCATTTTAAAATGGGGTTACTTGCTTTTTGCTTGTTCAATTGTTTAAGTTCCTTACAGATTCTGGATATTAGACCTTTGTCTGATGCATTGTTTGTGACTATTTCCTCCCATTTTATAAATTGTCCATTTACTCTATTGATAATTTCTTTTGCTGTGCAGAAGCTCTTTAGTTTAATTAGGTCCCACTTGTCAATTTTTGTTTTTGTTGCAATTGCTTTTGAGGACTTAGTCATAAATTATTTCCCAAGGCCCATTTCCAGAATGGTGTTTCCTAGGTTTTCTTTTAGGATTCTTGCAGTTTGAGGCTTAAGTTTAAGTCTTTAATCTATTTTGAGTTAATTTATATATATAGTGAAATGTAGGGGTCCAGTTTATCCTTTTGCATATGGCTAGAGAGCTATCCTAGCACCATTTGTTGAATAGGGAGTCCTTTCTCCATTGTTTATTTTTATCAACTTTGTTATAGATCAGCTGGCTGTAGGTGTGTGACTTTATTTTTGGATTCTCTACCCTGTTCCATGGGTCTATATGTCTGGGCGTCTGGTTTTGTACCAGTACCATGCTGATTTGGTTACTGTAGTTTTATAGTATAGTTTGAAGTAAGGTCGTGTGATGTCCCCAGCTTTGTTCTTTTTGCTTGGAATTGCTTTGGCTATTTGAGCTCTTTCTTTCTTTCTTTTTTTTTTTTTTTTTTTTTTTTTTTTTTTTTTTTTTTTTTTTTTTTCCATATGAATTTTAGCACAGTTTTTCCCCCCAATTCTTCAAAATTCTCCTTGGTGAGATTTTTCATTTTTACCAAAAATGATGTTGGTAGCTTGATAGGAATGGCGTTAGATTTGTAGATTGCTTTGAGCAGTATGGCCATTTAAATGATATTAATTCTTCCAATCCATAAGCACGGAATGTTTTTCCATTTGTTGGTGTAATCTATGATTTCTTTCAGCAGTGTTTTGTTGTTCTCCTTGTAGAGATCTTTCACCTCCTTGGTTAGGTGTATCCATAGGTATTTTATGTTTCTGAGACTATTGTAAATGGAATTGCATTCTTGATCTGGCTGTTGGCTTGAATATTATTGGTGTATAGAAATGCTACTGATTTTTGAACATTGACTTTGTATCCTGCAAGTTTGCCAAAATTATCAGTTCTAATAGGTTTTTGGTAGTGTCCTTAGAGTTTCTTAAGTATGGAATCATGTCATCAGGGAAGAGAAATAATTTGACTTCCTCTTTTCCTATTTGGATGCCTTCTATTTCTTTCTCTTGCCTGATTGCTTGGGCTAGACTTCCAGAATTATGTTGAATAGGAGTGAGAGTGGGCATCCTTGCTTTGTTTCAGTTCTCAAGAGGAATGCTTCCAGTTTTTGCCTTCTCATTATGATGTTGGCTGTGTGTTTACCATAGATGGCTCTTATTATTTTGAGGTATGTTCTTTCAATGCCTAGTATTTATCATGAAGGGATACTTGATTTTGCCAAAAGTTTTTTCTGTGTCTATTGAGATGATGCTGTGGTGATATGATTTGGCTCTGTGTCCTCACGCAAATCATATCGAATTGTAATCCCCACATGTAAGGGGGTGCTGGTGGGAGGTGATTTGATCATGGGGGCGGGTTTCCCTGTTGCTGTTCTTGGGATAATGAGTGAGTTCTCACAAGATCTGATGGTGTTAAAGTGTGGCACTTCTTTCCTTGCTCACTCTCTCTCTCCTGCTTCACCTTGGAAAGATGTGCCTTGCTTCCCCTTAGCCTTCTGCCATGATTGTAAGTTTCCTGAGGCCTCCCCAGCCATGCGGAACTGAGTCAATTAAACTTATTTTCTTTATAAATTACTCAGTCTCAGGTAGTTCTTTACAGCAGTGTGAAAATGAACTAACACATATGTCTTCTGTTTTTAATTCTGTTTATGTGGTGAATCACATCTATTAAGTTGCCTATGTTGAACCAAACGTGTATTCTAAGAATGAAGCCTATTGTTTATAGTGAACTAACTTAACTTTTTGATACGCTGTTGAATTTGGTTTGCTAGTGTTTTGTTGCAGATTTTTGTGTTTATGTTTGTCAGGGATATTGATCTGTAGTTTTTTGTTATTGTTGTTTTTGTGTCTTTGCCCAGTTTTGATATCAGGATGATGCTGGCTTCATAGAATGAGTTAGGGAGGAGTTCCTACTTCTCAATTTTTTGAAATAATTTCAGTAGTTTTAGTACCAGTTCTTCTTTGTATGTCTAGTAGAATTTACCTATGAATCCATTTGGTCTGGGCCTATTTTATTTGGTAGGTTTCTTATTACTGATTTGGTTTCAGAATTCAATATTGGTCTTTTCAGTGTTTCAATTTCTTCCTGATTCAATCTTGGGAGATTGTATGTTTCCAGGAATTCATCCATTTCCTCCAGATTTTCTAGTTTGTGTGTGTAGAGACATTCATAATAGTCTCTGAGGATCTTTATGTTTCTGGGGAAATCAGTTGTAATGTTACCTTTGCTGTTTCTGGTTGTGCTTCTTTGGACCTTTCATTTTTTTATGTAGTGAGTGTCTATCAATATTGTTTATCCTTACAAAAACCAACTCTTAGTTTTGTTGATTCTTAATATAATTTTCTGGGTCTCACCTTTTTTCAATTCAGCTCTGATTTTTGTTATTTCTTTTCTTCTCCTAGCTTTGGGCTTAATTTGTTCTTGTTTTTCTAGTTCCTCTAGGTTTGATGTTAGATTGTTAATTTGAGATCTTTCTAACTTTTTGAGGTAGGCATTTAGTGCTACAAACTTTCCTCTTAACACGGCTTTTGCAGCATCCCAGAGATTTTGTTATGTTGTGCCTCTGTTTTCATTTACTTTAAAGATTTAAAAAAAATTTTTTTGCCCTTGATTTTGTTCACCTAAAAGTCGTTTGGGAGCAAGTTGTTTAATTTCCATTTAATTTTGTGTTTTGAGAGATCTTCTTGGTATTGATTTCTGTTTTCATTCCACAATGATCCAGTATGGTTGATATGATTTTGATTTTTTTGAATTTATTAAAACTTGCTTTATGTCCAAGCTTGTGGTAAACCTTAGAGTACGCTCCATGTGCAGATGAAAAGAATGTATATTCTGTGGTTGACAGGTAGAATATTCTGTAGATGTCCATTAGGTCCAATAGGTCAAGTGTTGAATTTAAGTCCAGAATTTCTTTGTTAGTTTTCTGCCTTGATGATCTGTCTAATGCTGTCAGTGACGTGCTGAAGTCCCCCACTATTATTGTGTGGCTGTCTAAGTCTTTCCATAGAGATAGAAATACTTGTTTTGTGAATCTGGCTCCTCTAATGTGGGTGCATATATATTTAGGATAGTTAAGTCTTCTTGTTGAATTGAACCTTTTACATTATGTAATGCCCTTTTGGTCCTTTTTTATGCTGTTGTTGGCTTAAAGTCTGCTTTATCTGATACAATAATAGCAACACCCATTCTGTCTTCTGTTTACATGGTAGATTTTTCTCCAACCTTTGACTTCAAGGTATCATTATGTGTGAGATGGGTCTCTTGGAGATAGACAGATAGGTCTTGTTTGTTTTTATCCAACTTGCCATTCTATGCCTTTCAAGTGGGAGCAATGATGCCATTTACATATCTCAAGGTTAATATTGATATGTGGGGTTTGATTCTGTTGTGAAGTTGTTAGCTGGTGCTTTGCAGTATCTATTGCGTGGTTGCTTTCTAGGGTCTGCAAGCTGTATGCTTAAGTGTGTTTTTGTGGTAGCAGGCGCTATTGTTTTGCTTCCATGTTTAGAGCTCCCTTAAGAATCACTTGGGCTGGTATAGTGGTAACAACCACTTGCCTTGCCTTACCTTATCACTTGTTTGTCTGGAAAATATTTTATTTCTCATCTGCTTATAATGCTTAGTTTGGCAGGATATGAAATTCTTGGTTGGTGCCTGTTGCTGAGCTCTGTACAAATGAGATTGCACAGTATGTATTCTTGGTTTAGTGTAGCTTCTTAGTTTACGTTTACGGGGCATGTGCATGTTAGTGCAGGCTTGCATGCTGCTGAGTCTTGCTCGCCCTTTTGGTGACACATTGAATACAAAACCAGAAATAAACAGCATGCACTGTGAATAGATGTGCTGAGTCATGTATGTTCTACAATCTCTAATTGCAAGGTTTAGGGTAAGACAACATCTTAGTGAATTGGCTACATTTACATTTATTTCACACACAAAAATGGAGATAAATCCCTTGGTAAACTTTGTTTAATAACTTCCATTCTTTAATCACATTGGATGCTCATTTGAAGGCAAAATAAACTCCGTTAGGATAGCACTGGCTTCGTAGCTGCTGTATCCCATTTTTTCCAGCGTGCAGGCTGTGGTGGGTATTGCAGCCTCAAGGTTTTCAAGGATGAAGGCCATCTCCTGTTGCTCCTGTCTCATCACAGTACTGTTCTGCCTAGAAACACACCCAAAAGAAAATGAGAACTGCTCGCTACTGGTCTCAAACTGGACAGAAGTCTCTCTTTTCCTCTTTCTTTTCTTTTCTCTTTCATTATTGTGACTATAAGCGTGGGTACAGGCAGAAAAGATAAATGCTGCCTGTCCCACACGCTGTTTATCCTTCATGTCCTAAAGGCAGTGTGACTAGGTGGCACAAGCTCAGGCACAGTCATTCACCAGTTGTGTGACTTGGGCAGGTGACTTACCCCTTCCGTGCCTCTACTTCCTCATCGGTGGAATGAGGATAGGAACAGCATGTGCGTCACAGCATTGCTGTGAAGAGTAAATGAGCAACACACTTATATACTCATATAAAGCACCTAAAACGATGCCTGCAAGTGATAACCTTTCAGTAAATACAATACAAACTATCATAATTGTAGGAACAATGCTTACGGCCTATGAGTTCTTCATGCAAATATTGAGACTTGAAAACATTGACTTTAAAATATCAAAGAACAACTTCAGAATGAAATAAATAAGTATTAATATAAGCTTTATTGCAGATATATTTACTACCCATGAATATTCCCAGACTTTCCCACATTTTCCCATCTCCTTGCAGTTAGGCAGGGCCTGAGGCTGGTTCTGGCCTTTGGGTGTGACTGGAAGTGGCCCTTGTCACTTCTACCATGAAACATTTAAAAGTCAATGCGGGACTCTCCCTCTTACTCCTTCCCAGTTGTGGATACTGGAGAGGTCGTATGTACTCACTGGTGCACCTACAAGACAGTGATGCCTTCAAAGTCCGGGTTCCCAGTGACTGCATCTGTGAAGCAGAGCACCTCTAAACTGCAATGCACGGGTAGTAAGCCAGAAATAAATTTGCATTACACTAAGCCGCTGAGATTTGAGGCACTGTTTGTTCCCTCAGTGTAGTCTAGACTAACCTGACATATTAACTTACGTGTCTACCTCACATAACATGCCACCTATTTAATTATACTCAACTCAATTCAACCTGACTCTTCCTTAGTTGGATATAAATTATATAGAATAAAGGCTCCACAAGAGTAAGGATCTTAACAAGGGTAAGGGTCTTAGTTTTGTTCAATACTGTATGCCGACATCTTACAACAGTGCCTGGGACAATATTATTTGTGATATAAGTGCATTTTAAAAGTTTTGATAAGACTCTGAGTGGGAAGGATGCTGAAGATATACAAAGGCCTCAAAATAGCTCAGACAGGTTTAGATACAGTCAGGAATGCTAGCTGTGTTACATGTTGATAAGAGAGAACTCCACTTCTTTAGGTCCATCCTAGAGCCCAGCTGATGACAAGAAGATAAAATTCAGAGATGGATGAAACACATTTCATCCTTAAGGCCTTTCTTGTGTTTTTTCACTTTTAAATTCCTCTGCTATTACTCTTTACAGGTAATAGAGAAGAGAACAGAGCAAAGTGTATTCCTTTGAATAGTGTTACTTAAAAATTACTCCACAGCAAAGTCAAAAGATGTGACATGTAGGCTGCTAGCCTACGCTTCCAACTTAAGTTTTTAGTTTTAACTGTGAAGTATAATGTTTTTAAATATAGCAATTTGAAGCTCTAGAACCATCACACTAAGATGACAATGGCAATTACACTGACAGCTGCAGATATTAGCATGAACTCAATACCAAAAATAAATCAGACCATGAATAATGGAAATAAAGGAAAATTGGCAGTTTTAAGAAGTTACCAAAATAGAGCAGAGAAAATGGAGGGAAGAAATTATCAAGGAAGTAGAACAAGAATTTCCGGAATTGGAGAAAAGAAATGTCCAGATTAGGCTGGGCATGGTGGCTCCAGCCTGCAATCCCAGGACTTTGGGAGGCCGAGGTGGACAGATCACAAGGTCAGGAGTTCAAGACCAGCCTGGGAAACACAGTGAAACCTTGTCTCTACTAAAATACAGAACATTACCCGGGCATGGTGGCAGGCACCTATAATTCCAGCTACTTGGGAGGCTAAGGCAAGAGAACCGCTTGAACCCAGGAGGCGGAGGTTGCAGTGAGCCGAGGTTATGCCATTGCACTCCAACCTGGGTGACAGAGTGAGACTCCATCTCCAAAAAAACAAAAAATAAAAATGAAATAAATGTCCAGATTAAAAGTGCTAAATAAAAACATGCCATTGTGAATTTTTAAACCATTGATGATGGAGCGAAGGGAGAGGAGGAAGAGAAAATGAGACAGAGAGAGGGCAGTGAGAGAGAGAGAGAGAGAGACAAGGTAACTTACAAGGAATGGAAATGAAATTAGCACAGACTTCTTAATAATAACACTGACTACTAGAAGATAGTGAAATGTTGCTTTAAGATTCCCTCCTATGACCAAATAAAATGATGGTCATAACAAATAATTCCAATATACAAACAGTAGTTACTATCTATTGACTATTTTATCAAGTGTCAGGAACTGGGCTAAATTCATCACATTGATCTTATTTAATGCTCACAACAAATATATAAGGTAATATTATTTTTCCCATTTTACATATGAAGAAGTGAAATATATTCCCATTTTACATAGGAAGAAGTGAGATGCAAAAAGATTAAGTAACTTGTAAAAAGTCAGCTTTGGAGGCAAAATGTGACAGTTTCCAAAAATTATAAAAATACAATGATTATGCAGTGAGACGTTAGTGTCATAGCTAGCATACAGGGTAAGAGAGTAAAAAGAAGAAAAGGAGAAAAAAGAGAGAATTTTGTAAAGATGACTACATTTAAGGTGTAGAACTATAATCAGAGATAGAAAGAAACTGTTGATTAATTGTTAGTTCTGTTTCACTCCTACCTTACGTGAGCCAGATTGTCAAGTCTTTGACCTTGGGGAACATGTCTGATACTTGGCATCCACTGTGATGCTGGGTATATAAACAAACACTTGTCTACTGATACACAAGCTCGCTACGTTAAAACTTGTTTTGGTAGTGAATGAAGCTTATTTATACCTTCAGCTCTCACTTACTTTGTAAAGAGAGGGAGTTCAAGCAAAGAATAGTCAGGGTGTTTTGGCAGCCCTGGAGAGGAGGGCACGTCCCTTGGGGAAACAGAATTTAATTTACCTTTTTCCGAGTAGAACTGTACTGATAACAGAGTTGCAGTGAAAAGTTAGTGTGAACAAAGGAGGCTGTTAAGAAGGGAGTGACGGCCGGGCGTGGTGGCTCACGCCTGTAATCCCAGCACTTTGGGAGGCCGAGGCGGGTGGATCACGAGGTCCAGAGATCGAGACCATCCTGGTCAACATGGTGAAACCCCGTCTCTACTAAAAATATAAAACATTAGCTGGGCATGGTGGCACGTGCCTGTAATCCCAGCTACTCAGGAGGCTGAGGCAGGAGAATTGCCTGAACCCAGGAGGCCGAGGTTGCGGTGAGCCGAGATCGCGCCATTGCACTCCAGCCTGGGCAAAAAGAGCGAAACTCCGTCTCAAAAAAAAAAAAAAAAAAAGAAGGAAGTGAGTAGCCTTGAGTGCTGTAGTTGATAACCAGAGTTGATAATTTCAGGATAACCAGAATTCTTAAAAAAAAAATTCTGAGGGAAATGTGATGTATGCATTTGAGCATTTGAAAAAATTGGACATGTAACAGATCTATTGAATCACTTGAGAAAAAAAATCACAGAAAATTAAGCAAATAAAAACAGAGGGAAAGTAGAAAACCATAAGAGGAAGGAAGAAAGTTGTAGACCAACTTAATTCACCGGTATATAATACTTAACGTTGGCTATTTGTTAAACTAAAAACTGTGATACAACCAGATTGCAAAGAGGACACAGGGGAAGCCAGTTGTCATGATGTATAAAAGGATTAAACTTTCCAAAGCTGTGATTGGAAGTTAACAGACACTCTCTCAAGCTGACAAATTTGGAAGTAGCAATAAGAGCATCCTATTTAGAAATGTGAGGCTAAGTATGAGAAGCTGGTGAAAGAGTTGAAAGTAGGTGCCTCTAAAGAAGTAGGGAAATAGTGATAGGTGGGGCAGAGAACTGCCTTTTAATACTATTGATTTTTAAGTAATGTGCCTGTATTGTTTTATTATTAATTTTTTCCAATAGAAAGTCTTTTTACATGTTTCAAAATTTAAGCGGTATAATAAAAATCCGGCCTTATTCCCTGTTTCCCACCACCTAGTTTCCCCCTGTAAAAGCAACCAACAGGTTTTTGGTTGTATTGTGTATTGCTCCAAGGATAAAACATGATAGTAACAAAAACTCATCTTTGGCACATGGGTGAATAAAATAATAAAAAAAGATGATTTGTTTATATTGTTTTATAAAAATAAATAGTTTCCAAAAAGCTGAAGCACAAAGGAAATCTGCTGAGACATAGTTCTTACAGTCTGATAAAATAAATTCACTCTCAATACAAGGAAGCAATTCTTGTGGAAAGTTAATAGAATGTCATGATTCCTGGAACCATTGATAAATATCACTGTTGAATAAAAGTTTTTCTGAAAAAAATAATTATATCATTAAATTAAAAATCAAGAAATTTGCAATTCTTATAACTCCCCTTTCTTTCTCAGAAGTGCAAGTCCCAGATTTTAATTTTCTTGTATTTGCTGCCATTTTTAGAATGGAAGTATGCTGGCTACAAGCCAAATCGTGCGCCCTTAAATGTGATAAAAGACCCTTCTTCTGGAGCTAATGGGATTTTGGCTGCTGGTTTAACTAAAAGTCAATTACAGATATTGATAAAGACGAGAGGAAATTTTGGGCAGCTTAGCTTATTATTAATCACCATGTGTTTCATATAGTACTTAGTAAACACTTTCCCTCAAGACTCAGAATTCATTCTCAAGCATGATACTTAGTGGATAGAGGAGTCCAAGGAAAGGAGTGAGGAGAAGAAGAAGAACAGCAACTTGAATGCCTAGTTTTATTGCAGAGAGAGGCATGAGAAGCCCAGTCCCTATAACTCCATGATGGAGTCATGTCATTTGCCATATTCATCATAAAGGAGGTTCCACGTAGTCTATAAATGTCTGCCACGGTGTCTACCACATGCCAGTGCTGGGCTAAGCTCAGGAACTATAAAGAGGGTGAGTAAGGCAGACAGGGAAGTTGCCCTTCATTATTTTTTGTGATGCTAACTAACTGGAGAACTTGATGGCATCATACATTCTGGAGCTGGAAGCTTTCTTTCCTACTGGGGCCCAGTGAGATTAAGCAACTGGCCCAGAGCTTCACCAGTATTTATAGAACTGAGATAAAAATCACCTTTCAACCGGCTTGTGGTCCATGCAATAGATTATTAAAGGTGTAAAAGAGCCATAGACACTGATGTTCTACAACTCTTTTTGTAGTTAAAACCATAGCAACGACAAAGACTTCATAGTAAGGCTCTGGAAATGTGATCAAATGGGCTCCTTGACTTTTTCCAACTGAACAACTGGAAAAGAGAAGGAAACCAGGAAGGTCTGGGGGGATTCCTATGGGGGCAATTTCTTTTCTTTGTGAGAGAAGAAAATGGTCCCCGTAGGAATCCCCCCAACCCTCCTGCCCAATAGCTCGGTCTATGTGAGTGGACATGCTTGGAGGTGACCACAGCAATAAAACCCTCAGGAAGTAATGTATGGATAATGGAAACTGCAAGGGGAGAAATCAGGACATGCAATAACCAAAAATTAAGTCAAGTCCCCAGTGACACCCATAGACAAGGTGGGAAAAAGAAGGGAACGTATGTGGACTGAAGGGGCGGGAGCACTGCAGCTTGCCGTGCGCTGAGGAGCAGCTCCACAGGAACTGCTGTCCTCACAGGTTTCTGAGAGAAAAAAAGCAGAGTCCTCAAGTGAAAAGTATACAGTCTGACAGGCTCAGGACAAAGACGGCAGCCTTTTTCTATCCTGCCAAAAGCTTCTGGTCCAGAGGGAATAAAGCAAACAGGCATCTTTAAAACATAAATGGTAACTAAATTATACTTTTGAAACAGAAAATAAAATACATCTCACACAGTTTTTAGAAGAATTAGGAACCTGAAATATTAAAACATGCAATTGATAGAATATATTCATTAGCTCTGTAGTGATGCTAATTCAGTTGCAGGGATCAAGGTAGAGGTGAGGAAATGATAGGAGGTGAGAGAAGTCTGAAGGGGAGAGAAGGGGCTCAGGAAGAAATAAACACAGAAGGAAAAAGACAGAGACAAAAAGACAAAGAAAAGCAATGACAGAAAAAAAGACATGCTGACATGCTTGAGAGAGACAAGTGAAATTTCAAAGGAATAATATGATATATATTTTTGGAGATGGAGTCTCTCTCTGTCACCCAAGCTGGAGTGCAATGGCACAATCTTGGCTTCAAGCTGTTCTCCTGTCTCAGCCTCCCGAGTAGCTGGGATTATAGCACGCGCCACCATGCCCGGCTAATTTTTGTATTTTTAGTAGAGACGGGGTTTTGCCATGTTGACCAGGCTGGTCTTGAACTCTTGACCTCAGATGATCCACCTGCCTTGGCCTTTCAAAGTGCTGGGATTACAGGAGTGAGCCACCATGCCCAGCCTGGAATAACAAGATGATCTTTTTGTCTGCCGTTAACCCTACCTCTTCCATCTCCAACACCTGTAGAGTCCAGGGTTCCTGGTTCTCTCATTCAGATGAATCAAGGCCCCCAGCTCAGCACCCACCCCCACCTCACAGGAGATCACACAATCTCTGTCTTCTTTAGTTGGTTCCCACCTCCCCAGACTTCTACTGCAGATCTTTTGAACCTCTTGTACCTACAGAATATTGTAAAACTATGCATCTTTCACACATTTTTAAGTTGTTCACTTTTTCATCTTGAGATTAAATAATTGCAAAAGATATCATTTCAGTGTACACATATTACATGTGAGCCTTAAATATGTTTTTGTCAAAACATTATGGCTGCAGGTTTTGCTTATCTAATTTATGGAAATATCTGCCATACAATCTAATTGGCAATGCCAGTCCTAATGGTCCAAACTATCCACCAAATCAGGCTTGCTTATTCTCAGAAGAAGTCTGACTGCATTTTAAAAATAAGATCTACTTCTTGACAGCCGCCTCACTGTACAGAAAAGGTAGGGCCACAGTCTCCCTCAGGGGCAATGTGTTTTCTACTTGTCATTTTTTTGGATGTCCCAGAGGTGTTGTTGTCCCAAGACAATTCCCTTTGGAAACTCCGGGGTGTGTGAAACACGAGTCTTTTCTTGGTACAAGGGCAGAAGGAGAAACAGAAGATCACAAGCACCTTTTCAGACAGATTCATTTAGGAAAGGGTACACAAGGATGTTGAGGATGTGGAATCCTGCCTGCTCTCACACAGCCGTTGGCTCACCCAGGAGCATGAGTGCCCGTTTGAAGATGGCCATCTGCTTCCCCACTGAGCTGCGTGTTCTCTTCTTCTTTGTCCCCAAACCCCAGGCATGTCTCCTGCCTCAGTCACATCTGGGAATATTCTCCCTGCCTCCTTGCCTTTAAACTCTGCTTTTCCCCTCATGTCTATAGTTCTCCAAGAAGCGACTTTACTTTCTCACAATCCAGGGTGGGGAAGTGATTATTGTGGTGTCAACCCGCCCTTTTGTTAAAACCTCTGCTCTGTTGCTAGTGGGAATACAATCTGGCACAATCTCTATGAAGGATATTTTGTTCATATTTACCAAATTTGCAAATGCATATACCTCTACCAAAAAATTTTTACTTCCCTGGATTTATCCTCACGAGGAGCTTACGGCCAACTACAAGGTTAGAGGGTACAGCCTTCACACAAGATGATCATCATTTCTGACACAAATTTTGAGGGGTCCTACCCTCAGGTTTGATAATTCACTAAAGGGCTCATAGAACTCACTGAAAGCTGTTATACTTGATGGTGATGGCTTGTTTTTACAGGGAAAGGAGAGAGCTTAAGATGAGACAAAGGAAGAGAAGCATAGGACAGAATCCAGGAAGGCTCTAAATTCAAGCTTTCGTTGTCCTCTCCCCACGAAGTCAGCGTGTGTTACTGTCCCGGTGTCAATGTGTGACAATACACATGTGTATTGCTAACCAGGGAGGCTTACCCAAGCCTCAGTGTTCAGAGTTTTTACTCAGGCTCCATTATGTAGGTGTAACTTATTATTTGGACTCCCCACATGATTGAATGATACACACGACCCAAACTCTCTACCCTGAGTCACATAGTCTTTATGACACGGCCAGCCTTGACACTAGGCTGCTGGGTATGAATAACTCTGCCCTAAGATCTGGTGTGGCTAGTCTCCACCTTAAACAAAGATCCTCCTATCAAGTATGACATAAATTACCTTTTAGAAGCCAAAGGCAAAAGTCAGAACTTCTTTTTGGGCAAGATCAAATTGTTTACTACACAATCCTGCATATACATTCACACATGTGCAAAATGATAAACACATAAAACTTATTAAGTGCCAAATTGTCATAGCAAAAGTTTTGAGACAACCCATCTCACAGCAGAGGAGTAGTTGCACAAATCTATATTTATCAAAAGTGATGTTTTTTTGGCCAGGAAAAAAGAATGATGGATCTCGTTATGCACTGATATAAAACAATATTTTGCTAAGGAGAACTAGTGTTTATTACCATTGTGTGAAAAATACACAGATTTACAAATTTGCTTGCAAATGCATAGACTGGCTCCAGAAGGATAACCGAGAAACTAATAATATTGTTTGTCTCTTGAGAGGGCAGCTGAGTCACCGGACGACGGGCTAGGAGAAAGATTTTTCATCTACACCCTGTCATGTCTTTTGGATTTTGAAGCATGCAACTTAAAAAAATGCCTGGTTCTTTGAGGTCCATGCTACGACTAATTCTCCCTTCCCTTTTTGTTGGCTGCAGATTTCGGTAAGATACCATCATCAAGATAATGTAGTTTCTTTTAATTGCTGTTTTGCTAGAAGATACTTTAAAAAATTAATATAGGAATGGGTGTTGAATTGTATCAAGTGCTTTTTCAGCATCTAGTGAGATACTGTATGGCTTTTACCCTTTAATCCCTTAATGCACTGAATTCAGTAATAGATACTGTTAAATCATCTTTCCCTTTTTAGAATAAATCCATTATATGTTTCTCTTTTAAATCATTGCTGAACTCAATTTGCTAGAGTTTTATTGGGATATTTTTTTTTCATCTATATTCCTAAGTGGAATTGACCAATCATTTTCTTCTAATTGACTAATTTTGGTATGAGGTTTATGACAGGTTCATAAAGGGGTTGGGGAAATGTTCATCTTTTTCTGCGCTGTAGAACAACTTATGTAACATAAAAATTCTTTGGTCTTATTTAATCATTTAACCTCAGGTACCTCATTTAGGGTAAACCCCTGACTGCCCCTTCTTTTCTGATTATTTTCTTAAACCAATTTTGATCATTTATCTTGCCCTAAACAATTATCCATTCCCTTGATATAAAGTTTCATATAATTGATTGATCCTTAAAAAAAACTCTTCCATATTTGCTATTGTTTCTCCTTTTCTGTTCCTAATGTTGTTGTAGTTTGTGTGTGTGTGTGTGTGTGTGTGTGTGTGTGTGTGTGTGTGTGTGT
>NW_022436944.1:59350332-59419127 GCF_009761245.1 Sapajus apella | reverse complement strand
TGTGTGTGTGTGTGTGTGTGTGTGTGTGTGTGTGTGTGTGTGTGTGTTCTCTTGGTGAGACCTTCTAAAATGCTTTTAAAATTTAATTTCTTTTTTCTTTTTAAATTTTTGGAAGTTGCTGCAGTCAGGAAACCTTAGGCACACCCACATTGAATAATTTGAGGAGAGTTTAATAAAGGACTCTTTACACAGATGTGAGCAGGGTATAGGGAAATGCAAGGGGCTAGTCATAAGGGGCATTATAACTCCTAGACATGAGTTGGTGGATGGAGGCAGCAGGGACCAGAAGCCGAAAGAAGTGGGTCATGGAAGAGCCTCCTTGAGAGGAGCTCAGATCTGCCAATGAGAGACACAGGCAGATGCCTGCAGAGACCAAGCTAAAGAAATAAATGTTCTAACCTGACTCTCCTCTCCCTCATAACTCCAGCTGGTGCTCCCCTCTCGCCCAACAACTGGCACCTCTGGATATAGTATATAGAGGTCAGTCTCCCACGACCAGAGCCAGGTGGAGAAGGGCGAAGATGCTGGTGGGACTTCAGTGTCCTGAAGACTTCCACTGTCTTTGCCCTTCTCCAGCTTACTCTGTGTTCTTTGGAGAAACAAATGGAAGATGCTCAGTGCAGGTTATCATTCTAAAGAACACGGGTTTGGCCAGGTGCAGTGGCTCAAACCTGTCAGCCCAGCATTTTGGGACGCCGAGGCAGGGTGATCACTTGAGCCCAGGAGTTTGAGACCCAGACTGGGCAATATATTAAGACCTTGTTTCTACAAAAAAAAAAAAAAAGAAAGTGACAAAAAAAAAAAAAAAGCTGGGCATGATGATGCATGCCTGTAATCCGAACTACAGGGGAGGCTGAGCTGGGAGGATTGCTTGAGCCTGGGAGGTCAAGGCAGCAGTGAGCCAAGATCACACCACTGCACTCTATCTAGCCTAGGTGACAGAGCAAGACTGTCTAACAATTAAGAAAAAAACAACACAGGTTTGATTTTACTGATCTATGCTAATTTTTCTATTATAGTTTTTGGCCTTTATTAATTCTTTTTACTAATTTCTTCAGTTTTACTCAATTGTTCTTTTCGTAGATTCTTTATCTTCATTTTTTATTCTAACAAATTAATGTAAAGCTAAAAATTTTCTTCTTAGTGCCACTATATTGTAGATTGTACCACAGATTTTTTATATACAGTGATTTTATTTCTAAGATAATAATTTGTGGTTTCCTTTTTTTGATTTTTAGACTAGGAATTATTTAGAAAGATTTTTGTTTTTTCCTCTGTATTTTATTTATTAAAGATCCAAAAATAGGCAAAACTTGCTTTTGGTGTCTGAGGTTGGCTAACTTTGGGAGGAGGGGGGTTGGGGGTGAGAAATAATGAGGACTCTGGGATGCTGGTAATGTCCTAGATCTTGACCCAGATGGTAATTACATGGTGTGCCTTCTGTGTGTGAATTCATTGAGCTTATTTTCTCAGGCTGCCAGAACAAAATATCATACACTGGGTGGCTTAAACAATGACAGTTTATTTGCTCGCTGTTTTATAGGCTGGAAGTCCAAGATCAATGTGTCCACCAACTTGGTTCCTGGGGGAGGGTTCTTTTTCTGGCTTGCAGATGGCTGCCTTCTCCTTGTGACCTCACATGGCAAAGAGACAGTTCTAGTGTCTCTTCCTCTTCTCATAAGGGAACCGGTTCTATCAGATTAGCACGCGACCCTTATGACTTCATTTAATCTGTATCATCTCCTCACAGGCCCTGTCTCCAAACACAGTCACACTGGGGATTAGGGCTTCAACACAAACATTTGGAGGGGAGCACAATTCAGTCCATAGAGAGCTATTCACTTGTGATTTGATCATGTTTCTGAATGTATGCTACACTTCAATTTAAAAAGTTTATTCAGTAAAGTAAAATGAAAGAGAAGATGGTGAGCATCAGATATCTGAGTCCCATGGTCACAGCTGCTCTTGAAAGAGATACATGGACCACATAACCAACTTGCAGAGACGGACCAGTGCTCACAGCCAGTGGAAAACTCAGCCAGGTCCCTAGGCTTGGGCTCTTGGCATGACTGCCAGTTGGTATACTATATTGGTTTTTATTTGTATTATTTTTATTATTTTTTATTTATTTTTGAGACAGAGGTTTTTGTTTTTTTTTTTGAGATGGAGTCTCTCTGTGTCGCCCAGGCTGGAGTGCAGTGGCGCGATCTTGGCTCACCACAATCTCGCCTCCCAGGTTCAAGTGATTCTCCTGCCTCAGCCACCCCAGTAGCTGGGATTACAGGCACATGCCATCACACCCAGCTAATTTTTGTACTTTTAATAGAGATGGGGTTTTACCATGTTGGCCAGGCTGGTCTCAAACTCCTGACCTCAGGTGATCCACCCGCCTCAGCCTCCCAAAGTGCTATAGTTTCCTTTTTTGGTTCTTAGGCTAGGAATTATTTAGAAAGATTTACAGTCATAAGCCACCATGCCTGGCCTAATGTTGTATTGTTATTTTTAATTGTTTTTCCGCAAATACTTTCAATCTGCATTTGGTTGAATCATAGATGCCAAGCCAATGGATACTAAGGGCTGACTGTATAGACAGGGGAGAGAAGAGCCTAGGACTAAGTTTTGGGAAACACACATGATAATTCTGGAAGAATGAGAGGAACTGGGAGAGGACAGAGAAAGGGGCACCAAGGAAGTGAGAAGAAAGCTGAGAGGATGGGGTCATGGAGGCTAAGGGTAGAAAACAAATCAAGGAGAAAGAACATATTATTTGTTTTGAGGGTACAGCATTTGATTTTGTTGCGTTGTTTGTTCTGAGATAGGGTTTCACTCTGTCACTCAGGCTGGAGTGCAATGGTGTGATCTTGGCTCACTGCAACCTCTTTCTCCTGGGCTCAAACAATTCTCCCACCTGAGCCTCCTGGGTGGCTGGGACTACAGGCACTCACCACCATGCCTGGTTAATTTTTTGTAGTTTTTGTAGAGATGGGGTTTCACCATGTTGTCCAGGCTGGTCTCGAACTCCTGAGCTCAAGAAATCTGCCTGCCTTGTCCTCCCAAAGTGCTGGGATAACAGGTGTGAGCCACCATCCCCGGCCATATCGGATATTTTTATTGCTATTCGAATCTTCTATATTCTTATTTGTTTCTACTCTGTCAATTGCTTCCTTTTTTTAGAGTAAAGTGAAAGCAAGTTTATTAAGAAAGTAAAAAAAAAAGAAAAGAAAAGAATGGCTATTACATAGGTAGAGCAGTGGCATGTGCTACTCAACAGATTATACTTAACAGTTACTTCTTGATTGTATGCTAAACAAGGGGTGGATTATTCACGAGTTTTCCAGGAAAGGGGTGGGCAATTCCTGGAACTGAGGGCCGCCTCCCCTTTTTAGGCCATATATGGTAACTTCCTGACATTGCCATGGCATTTGTAAACTGTCATGGCACTGGTAGGAGTGTCTTTTCGCATGCTAATGCATTATAATTAGCATATAATAAGCAGTGCGTCACCGTCATGGTTTTGGTCGGTTTTGGCCAGCTTCTTTACCACCTGCTGTTTCATCGGCAAGGTCTTTATGACCTGTACCTTGTGCCAACCTCCTATCTCAACCTGTGATTAAGAATGCTTAACTTCCTGGGAGTGCAGTCAAGTAGGTGTCAACCTCACTTTACCCAGACCCTATTCTAGATGGAGTCTCTCTGGTTCAAACGTCTCTAACATATTTTCCCCCATCTTTTTACAAGGGAACCCTTAATCCTAAGAGTTGTAGAGGGACAAAGATCCATCTTCTGTAGCTTCTTTAGGCTGAATAGGGGTGATGACACTCCTGTCTAAATGTTAGGGTCTCTTGTATTCAGGGTAGAAAGGAGCTCAGTCAGAAAGCATCAGTATGGTGAAGACCATTCATAAGTTTGACAAAAAGGTGATATCTGGAGGATTAGTGTTTAATTTTAGAAAACATTCAATAAACTTACCCTGCATTCCTACACAAAGTGTACAACAGCAATATATTCCGCAACAGTAAAACGAAATAAGTAAAATTATCTCAAGTAAACTAAGAAGGCTTTCCATGAACTGCACAACTGTTGGAACCAAGCTGATATGGGGTTGCTAGCCAATTCCAGCATGTGCCCAGAATTAGAACACTGATCCAGATTTTTATATTACTCATCCCGCTTGTTTCCTCTGAGCTGCAGCAAGAGATCACTGGTTGGTTCACAGGAATAAGCGGGTTTGTCTAAATTGAAGAAAAAACTCAAAAACAACCAATGAGACTAGAATTTAATAACAAGTGTACTGGCCAGGCGTAGTGGCTCACACCTATAATCTTAGCACTTTGGGAGATGGAGGCAGGTGGATCACCTGAGGTTGGGAGTTTGAGACCAGCCTGACCAACATGGAGAAACCCTGTCTCTACTAAAAATGCAAAAAATTAGCCAGGCATGGTGGCACATGCCTATATTCCCAGCTACTCAGGAGACTGAGATAGGAAAATCACTTGCACACAGGAGGCAGAGGTTGCAGTGAGTGAGGTCACACCGTTGCACTCCAGCCTAGGCAACAAGAGTGAAACTCCATCTCAAAAAAACAAAAAACAAAAAACCCACTAAATGTACCACAGTTTTTGAAACATATTTTTTCCTCTCTCCAGTATCCCATTTTTACTAAAGACAAATCATGGTAAGACCAATTTGGTTTATTATACTCGGTATGATTAGTTGTATAAAGTACAGCAAGAATAATTATTTTTCACATAGCCTTTTAAAATTGGCTTTGGCAGAACTTTGTTCCATAAAAGGAATCTCAGATAAGACTTTGCTAAAAGCTGAGCCCAGTCATGGGTTTGTAGTGTCAAATACTTGTGAGTTGTGTAAATTTCTCTTCTCTTGAGATCTCAAGATAACTTGGGACTCCTGGTCCTGTTAGAAAGTGACATCCTTTGCTTATCACAGGTCAGGAACCCTGCACAGGGATTATGTAGACAAGGTATGAGGCCAGTTTTCCCAAGGGGCTTTTATTGGCTCTATGAGTCAAGTTTGATTCCTTATAGGAAAGAAAGCTATTCCAGTCAAAGCCTTGGTAAACTAACCAGTTTCTCTGATTGTGTCCTGTTGCAAAAGAAAACATTCTTATTGTACTTATGCAAATAACCATATTGACATAAATTAAGAATACTCACTAATAGCTTCAAAATTGGGGAGAAATCAAGCAGAGAGAAACAAATATGCTCCAAATTTTGTTCACAGGAGTATAGTTTACTCAATTGTTAAAAGCTGTAAATAGCTCAGAATAAAAACTTTCTTTGTTCTGAAAAACAAAAAAAAAGGATTAGCAACGTCTTAAGCAAAAAGTCAAAAAGATTACTTCAGTCTTCTATTAGTTCAGTCGATGCAGTTTACTACTGTTCTATTTGACTTCATGAACTTTTTAAAAATTTTTATGTATTTATGAGACAGAGTCTCACTCTGTTGCCCAGGTTGAAGTGTAGTGGTGCAATCTTGGCTCACTGTACCCTCTACCTTCCAGGTTCAAGCGATTCTTATGCCTCAGCCTCCAAGTAAGTGGGATTATAGGTGTGTATCACCATGCCCAGCTAATTTTTGTATTTTTAATAGAGATGAGGTTTCATTATGTTGGTCTGGCTGGTCTCGAACTCCTGACCTCAGGTGATCCACCTGCCTTGGCCTCCCAGAGTGCTGGTATTATAGGAGTGAGTCACAGTGCCCACCCTGACATTCATGAACATTTTAGTTCTCCATGAGAGGCCTGAAAATTTTTTCCTCTATTCAAATGTCACAATCTCCAAAGTTATCAGAAACCTGAACATAAGGGCACCTGCCAAAGTTCTATAGCTGATTATAAACCACCTTTGAAGAGGATCAAAACCAGACAACAATTGTCTGTGGATGACAAAAAAGTCTTAGAACAGCCATTATTAACAATATAATTGATTAGGAATTTTTGTTACTTCTGTGGCATACAACCATTTTACATAGCAATTATAATTATTAATAGCATATACTAAGTCATATCAGAATTATGGAAGTTTCATGTATTTTGGAACACATATTAGTAACATATTTACACAGATACAGCCCAAAGATAGCCTAGCACCATTTCATACTTGACAATGCTTCCTATATGATTTTTACACCAAAATAAGTCAAATATATCTTTTTTTGACTTTAGGGGACCTAACATCTAAAGAATTAATTCGGTCAGAAAAGACATAATTTATAATTTCATTTTGGAAAGTTTGTCAAATATTAAACATTTAAAACACTTGTTATTATAAAATCAAATCCCAGGTCACCATACATCATTTATTTGCCCAAAATGATAACTCAAAGATTTTAAAAAGCAAAAACTTTTACTCATTAACAGAAGACCTAGTTTTCTAAACAATCTTTTATCTTTCCCTTCTTTTTCCTACAGTTTATTCAAGAGGCAAACAAAAATTCTTCATTGTTTTAATATTACATGAAAATCTCACTCAAAAGAGAAAGCCTAAATTTCACCTTTGCATTACTGCACTATTGATGTCAAATCCCGTTCTTAATACAACCATATAGACAAATATATCCAATCTTAATCGGTTTGACTACAAGGTAAAATTATCATAAACCTTTTATGACCCTTTATAATTTTCTGTTAAAGAGCAGATCAGTGCTCTAAGAATACCCTCTTGTACTTTTATTCCAATGTTCCCTTTGTGGAAAAACAGAATAATACCACTCTAAATTTAGTCAGTATGTTCACACAGAGAATTTCTTATACAAGATTAATCTTTCACAAACCTTTCACAACTTGCTCAAACCTTCAGCTTTATCCTATCTAACTTAAAACAATCCTTTAACCTTTTAATCTAGGCCAAAAAATCCACATTCCCATGCTTTCTTATCTTTTACCAAAAACACACTTCTACTTTCCTTATACACCTTGTGTGTAAAACTGTTCCTTCAGTAGTCTCAATTACATGTTATGATGTTAACTCTCAGCAATTTTTATTTTTGGTGAAAAACCTGGTGAGTAAGTGATTCTAATTATGTACCAGGTGTGGAGCTTAAGACAACAGACAGAAGTGCAGACAAGGTATGACTCTTTCCAGCATAGCCAAGGGGCTTAGATAACTCCACATGTTCCCAGGCCTTATCTAGAATCTAATGGCTCCAAGGCAGGCAAGTTGAACAATTTTTAAAAGTCAAAGGAGCAGTTTATGACCTTAACTCACTTAGCAAACCTAATATCTGACCTACATAATTTAGACCAAATGTCTTTATTTTACCAAGAATATCTGTAAAACTGTCTTTGGGGAAAGATCACCAAAGTCACATAAACATTACAGCATTACAGTTTTCATTTTTCTGACAAAATATTTGATGTAAGGGCTTATTACTTTTAAGCTGATTAATCAGAGCTCTTTCATATATAAACATCACACACAATATAAATACACAGAAATTACATCAACATAGTGTAATAATTAAAATAAAAAAGAATAAATAAACAAATATGCAGAAAGACAGAAGATCCAGTAGTTGTAAGGCTTTTTATTTGCCCGTTTTAGGTTTTAAGTTTCTCTTTAAAGTATCCCGTTTCTAGGGCCTAATTAGCAGGTACAGTTGGAAGGCAACACAAATTCCCCCAAAATTAAGGGTCCAATTTTTATATGAGATTCTGGATCCCCAAAAGAGGGAATCAGCCCATCTCTCATGGGAGTCTTATCTCTCAGGGGGTGGTGGGGACATTTCCATAAATTCTAGGCGGCCAAGAAGCAAGCTTCTCTGATCCAAATGGGCAGAGCCATGTATTCCCCTGTAACTTCCATTACCTATCCCCAAAGTATATTTCCTACCTAGTTATTACACAAAGCTCTCTCAAAATGTGAAATAATTCCTGATACACCCAAAAGTCAAAGATGTCAGATAATGCAATGCAAAACAGAACAGAGCCTTAGATTTTGAGAGGAATCTATCCACTTTCAATTCCTGGGTTCTCATTAGGAAAACAAAGGTTTTTCCCAAAATGGGGTCTGTGTGCCTCCTCTGTTTTTCCCAAGAAGTCCCAAGCTGTAAGAGCTTTTCTTAGGTCCTCTCATGTGTGCACAGAGTGGCAAGAAGACAAAATGGAGAAAGTTCAGTCTGCTGGGAAGAAAAAGAACTTTTTCTTTAGAAAAATACAATCTAAGAAGGGGAAAAAACATAAAGTCCTTTTAAATATATGTATAGTTTGGATATCCACTTTTAATTAAGCTGACTTTTAATCAAATCTCTTATTACCCGACGTCAGCCAGGCCAAACTGCCAATATTTCTGGCTTTTGAACTTTACCGAAAGTAACCTCACAGGTGCTCAGAGAAAGGAAGGCTCAAGAAGGGAAGTCAGAAGTTGTTCATGGAGGGGAAGAGAATAAACAAATGGCAAAAGTCCACAGACACCAAGTCAGAAAGGACTCATTCCCTAAGCTGAAAATTAAGCCCAGGTTGCCATTGTGAAGAGACAGAGCCTTAGCTACTAAGCTACAATTTTGGGCAGTTTCCATTGCTCTTCCCAGAAGGAGTCTAGAACAGTCAATTTTGAGCTTGCAAAGGCTTTTTAACTGCTTGAGACAATTTTTAAGACCATGACATGAACTCCAAAATTCCTGTCCTCTGGATGACGGAGACCAAGAGAAAGTACCACCATGTGGGTTACAAGGTCAAACTCTCAAGGACATAGAACAAAATGAGAGAGAAACTTCAATTAATTTTGTTTGTTTCAGGGACCTGCAGCAAAGTCTGTTACTGACCAGCCTGTTGGGCTGGCTTCAACAGTGAGCTTATGGGATCCTAAGCTGGTGTTCTATCCTAAGATATTATAGAACAATATGATAGAATGATACAGAAAGACACACAAAGCACATCAGATTAGCTATAGATTAAGACTAGCCTCACAAATCCGTTTTTTCCCATTAATTAAAACTTTTTGGGGGAGATCAACAGTTTTACCATTTCTGCAACGTGCTTGCACAGAGAAAGAGAGGAAAGGGAAGGGAGAACAGCATTGCCTGAAGCGGGATGGGGAAGGCGAGGAGCTCAGGGAGGCCGGAGAAAGACCCGCTCATCCCAGCACACTGAATCAAAAGTTCAGGTAGCTGCTTTTCTGTCACAAAGGGATCTTTTTCACCAGTCCCATCAGCTCTCAAGTTTCCCCTTTTTCTGGAGAAAAAAGATCCCGTGATCGTCTACATGTCCAATCCTGTCACCCATAGCCATCAGCCAAGAGTGCACGGCAGATTAATTGAAAGACAATAGTGGTTAACATCCCATCATGCCAAATCTATTTTTTACCAAGAGGGACTTTATTGAGATCGGCCTCTAACCCCTTAAACCTTAGATACGACTATAACCCTGTTAAGTTGGGCCTTCAACCCACGTTCAGTCAAGCCTCCTTGCTTCTCATTAAGAGGGTCCTGTGGCCGGGCCCAGTGGCTCATGCCTGTAAACTTGGCACTTTGAGAGGCCAAGGTGGGGGAATCACTTGAGGTCAGGAGTTTGAGAACATCCTGGCCAACATAGTGAAATCCTGTCTCTTTTAAAAATACAAAAAATTAGCTGA
Source organism: Sapajus apella (assembly GCF_009761245.1). Taxonomy (NCBI): domain Eukaryota; kingdom Metazoa; phylum Chordata; class Mammalia; order Primates; family Cebidae; genus Sapajus; species Sapajus apella. The sequence continues at coordinate 59,409,537 of NW_022436944.1, read as the reverse complement.
GTGTGATGGCACACACCTATCATACCAGCTACTTAGGAGGCTGAGGCAGGGAATCACTTAAACCCGGGAGACAGAGGTTGCAGTGAGCAGAGATTACAACACTGCACTCCAGCCTGGGCAACAGAGCAAGATTCTGTCCCAAGAAAAGGCGGGGGGGGCGTGCTTTAACCCACTCTGTCTTAGGAGAGACTCTAGCTCCCTTCAGTTGTGCCTTTCACACAATCCCATCCTTTAGACAGGTAAAATGTATCCCGCCACTTACCCAAAGTTAGCCAAATGGCGCTACAGTCTCTTTCCTTTGGGTCAGAGGTCACCTCACTATAGTCCCTTCATGGTTTGCCAGGAAGATGTTACCAGAAAAGAGTCCCAGTCCAGACCCCAAAAGAGGGTTCTTGGATCATGTGCAGGAAAGAATTTGGGGTGAGTCCACAGAGTAAAGTGAAAGCAAGTTTATTAAGAAAGCAAAAGAATAAAAGAATGGCAACTCCATAGGTAGAACAGCCTACTCGTCAATTTCTGATGTTTTAAATTTTCTCACAGAGATTTGTAGATTCGTCTATTTGTTCTTTGTGTACCTATCAATTTTGTTTTTTATGTTTCAAAACTTTAAAGTTAGGTACATAGAGTTTCACATACAATTTTTCTACCTACTATTAAAATTTATTTATGTCTCTTTTGGGTATTCTTTGAGTGAACTTAGAGTAATGGAAAACAAAACAAGCAGGGACTCAATAAATGGCTCTGGAGTAAGAGACTGAGGATGCTGGGGAAGCAAGCACTAACATTTATGCCTGAGAAGAGCTATAGCCTTAAGCAGCATTGAATGCAAGCCCCCCGTGTCACCAGTGCAACCCACTGATAAGACAGTTTTGAGTAGCTTGTGTGCTGTGGTAAGGAAGAACACCACTGCAGCAGAGCTTCAGCTGTCTTCAAGGAGCAGAGGCAAAGTTGGATTTTATTGAGAATTGGGTTTCACTCAAATCATGGCCAAGTGCGGTGGCTCACGCCTGAAATGCCAGCACTTTGAGAGGCCAAGGTGAGTGGATCAACTGAGGTCAGGAGTATGAGACCAGCCTGGCCAACATGACAGAACTCCATCTCTACTAAAAATATAGAAATAAGCCTGGCTTGGTGGAGGGCCCTGTAATCCTTACAACTCGGGAGGCTGAGGCATGAGAATCACTTGAGCCCAGGAGGCGGAGGTTGCAGTGAGCCGAGATTGCACCACTGTACTCCAGCCTGGGAGACAGAATGAGACCCTGTCTCAAAACAAACAAACAAACAAATCTGGTCTTTCAATGAGATACTTGATTAGGATTGGATGAGAATCATGACATAATGGTTTACAATTGGTGGAAACAGCATGGTAAGGATTTTGAGGTGATGGGATTGGAGAATCTTAGGGAGTAAGCTATCTGTTGATGCTTCTTAGGATGTATTTTTCAGGATGATGAACTTTCAAGTTATTTTCCTGCACTAGAATCTCGTAGCATGACAAAGTTATGCCAATGAATATGATAGAAAAGCAATGTCATGTTAGTGTAGACAGTAAGCTGTATGTGTGTGTGTGTGTGTGTGTTCATGCACACATGTGTGGGTATCATTTCAGTTCCTCAACACAAAACCTAGCTGGGCCATTCCTCACAGTGGATGCAGACCTCCAATCTCTGGCCCTGACTTCAGTGTAAATGCTGACTCTGGGTCCCAAGGCTCCCAGTTCTTTCCTCCCTACATGAGTAGTTGATGTTTCACATCTTAATTTTTGTGAAGTTATTGAGGTCAACGAAACTGCAATTCCCAATAAACAATGTCATCTTAAAATAGAAGAAAGCATAAGACTTTGAGCAATACTGCTCATTGTTTATCTGTAATGGATATCCTAACAGACATAATCTTGTGTCCATTACTGACAAATTAGATTTGGAGCTTTCAACTCCTATTTTATTCAGTTACAGGCTTTCAGTTACAAATGATTAGTGGCTGTAATTATCCTGATTTCACCAGATAATGCTTCCGTTTTTAGGAAGCAAAGATTTCCTGGTAGAGGTGACACTCTCCGTTGCTAAGCACAATTTACAGCATTCAGCTCATTCTTTTAATTTTTCTGACAAACCCCAGGCATTGTTGAGAAAGATTCAGCTTACAATGTGGCTTTAATTTATTATAATAATAATATTATTATTATTTGTTTTTTTGGCCTAAACCAGTCGCCAAGGTATTAGGGAAGTCTCTCTCTTTTTTTTTTTTTTTTTTTTTTTTTTTGAGGTAGAGTCTTGCTCTGTCACCCAGGCTGGAGTGCAGTATGTGTGGCATGACCTTGGCTCACTGCAACCTCCACCTCCCAGGTTCAAGCGATTGTCCTGCTGCAGCCTCTGTAGTAGCTGGGATTATAGGCACACATCACCATGCCCAGCTAAGTTTTGTATTTTTAGTAGACATGGGGTCTCACCATGGTGGCGAAGCTGGTCTTGAACTCCTGACCTCAAATGACTCACCCGCCTTGGCCTCCCAAAGTGCTGGGATTACAAGCATGAGCCACCATGGCCCAGGGAAGTCTTAAAGGGAGTTTAAATTCATCTCTCTGTATTACTATAATTCCTATTATTTTGTTTTCTGATCCCAGCACTTAACTAATTGAATAACTGAAAAACTAACTTGAGTAAAAGCTGCTATTCAATACCTAGATAGAAATTACACGTTACCTAATGGAAAATGTGCCCAGCATCCTCTCTGTAGGGAGACTGTGGTGTCCCACCAAAATGCCTTCCCCAAGGCCGGTGGGTTCACCCCAGCTGCTGGGAGTGTTGGTGACTAATGAATGGCTCACAGCTGTCCCCTTCACAGAATTGCTCCGGCAGAACAGGAGCCATCTGGCCTGGAATATTTCACCCCAGCCCACCCAGGGTGGCCCACAGCCATTGAGTGACTGGCATGCAGGCATACAAGGTCTATCCTCTTGCTTCGACTAACCCTGCAGTACAATTCATGCTCAGAGCTTCCCATGAGATGAGCAGAGGCTGCCACCAGCTGAGGCCAGTTTCTCGCCTGGCTCCCCTCCCTCCATCCTTTCTTTTCCTCACCTCTCTTCTAAGAACCTCCCTCCATAAATCACATGGGTCTAATTCTTGTCATCTCAGTCTCCACCTGGAGGCAATCTGGCCTATGACATTTCCCCCACCAACTGTTGTGTGAGAATTCATGAAGAAGACAGGGACTAGTGGAATCACAAAAAAGTATACTGCCCTTAAAATGCAAACTCTGTGAGGGCAGAGAGAGTGTCCATTTTGCTCGTCAGTGATCCCGGCACTCAGCACTTAGCACAATGCATGGCGCGTAATAGATGCTCAAGAGCTGTCTTAGTTCAGGCTGCGATAACAAATCACCATAGACTGGGTGGCTTTTAAAGAACAGAAGTTCATTTCTCACAGTTCTGGAAGCTAGAAATCCAAGATCAAGGTGCTGGCAGATTTTGGAAGATCTGGTGAGGGCTGGTGTCTTGAGTCATAGATGATCCCTTCTCACTGTGTCCCGACATGGCAGAAGGGATATGGGAGTCCTCCGGAATGTTTTCTAAGGGTGCCAATCCCATTTGTGAGGGTTCCACCCTCGTGACCTAATCACCCCTCAAAGGCCCCCACCTTCTAATACTATCATATTGGGAATTAGGATTTCGGCATATGAATTTTGGGGTGGGGGACACAAGCCTTCAGTCTATAGCAAGAGACACCATGAGATCAGGCAATGTGGTATCTCAGGGCAAGCTTTATGGAGTCACTTTTATAAAGAAGCACAGGACAGGAACTTTTGTGATAGAATCTCTTGTTTTTGTCTATCCTCAAATTTTAGCTTTTACTCTGGGCAACCAGCCCTCTGTCTTTTGGTTCAGCTGGGGCTGACCTTACCCCAGTCTCTGCCTGACAATGAAGACAGCACCAAGGAAGGCAGAGCTGACAGGATCGTGTGAGCTCCTAGATTCAGGTGTGACTGAAGACAGCTAGAACTGAATCTTTAGTTCACGGAACATATATACTGTCTTGTTATGCTTACGTTAATTTGTGTTGTGTTTCTGGCACATGCGACCAAAACAGTCTGGACTAATAATACATGCTTCTGGCCGGGCGCGGTGGCTCAAGCCTGTAATCCCAGCACTTTGGGAGGCCGAGGCGGGTGGATCACGAGGTCAAGAGATCGAGACCATCCTGGTCAACGCGGTGAAACCCCGTCTCTACTAAAACTACAAAAAATTAGCTGGGCATGGTGGCGCGTGCCTGTAATCCCAGCTACTCAGGAGGCTGAGGCAGGAGAATTGCCTGAACCCGGGAGGTGGAGGTTGCGGTGAGCCGAGATCGCGCCATTGCACTCCAGCCTGGGTAACAAGAGCGAAACTCCGTCTCAAAAAAAAAAAAAAAAAAAAAAAAATACATGCTTCTGTCTACATTGCAAATATTTTCTTATTCAACCTACCCCGTCCCTGTAATTAACAGCTACACCCCAAACAGCTGGGGAGGAGAGACGACAGCTTACCTATGAAACCTGATTTTTCCCGCCAAATGAGAGATACTGACACAGGGGAGGGTACATGTCTTCAGGCATCTTTTCTGATGATATCTGCATCTTTGATCAGTGCCTGAAAACCCCTCATCCAGATCAAAATATTCTGCTTGGCCTCTGGGACCAGAAAATACTGCACAGAATCGAAAGCAAACTTTCTCATGTTTACCTCAGAGAAAAAGAAGTAGGAGTTACATTGAGTGTGCTTAGGTAGATTTGGCTTAAATTGTTAAATAGATCAAGAAAATCACCCCCCAAACATAAAAACCTAGAATTAGTCAGTGAGATTTGGCCATAAAAAACCTTTAATGGGCCGGGCACAGTGGCTCACACCTATAATCCCAGCACTTTGGGAGGTTGAGGCAGCTGGATCACGAGGTCAAGAGATCGACACCATCCTGGTCAACATGGTGAAACCCCATCTCTACTAAAAATACAAAAATTAGCTGGCCATGGTGGTGTGCACCTGTAGTCCCAGCTACTTGGGAGGCTGAGGCAGAAGAATTGCTTGAACCCAGAAGGCAGAGGTTGCAGCGAGCCGAGATGGTGCCACTGCACTGCAGCCTGGGTGACAGAGCAGGACACCATCTCAAATAATAATAATGATAATAATAGAGCTAAAAACTTATTGTGAAGATTTGACCAGAAAAGTGACAAACATGGCTATCCATGGGAAAGCTCCAATACACATGTTTTGGTTAAAAAATACAAGAAAAAAACAACCTAAATGTTCATAAATGGTGATGAATGGATAAACAAATATCCAGCAATAAGAGGAGAAAGGAAGGATGTACTCATGCACGGTGTGGATGAACCTCAAAAGCCAGGCACAAAACATCACATAGTGCCCGATTCTATTTATATGAAATACCCAGAATAGATCAATTCATAGAGACAGAAAACAGATTGGTGGTTGCCAGGGGCTGGAGGGAAGGACATGGGGAATAAATGCCTAATGGGTATGGGGTTTCCCTTTGGGGTAATGAAAACGTTTTGAAACTAGATAGAGCCGGGCGCGGTGGCTCAAGCCTGTAATCCCAGCACTTTGGGAGGCCGAGGCGGGTGGATCACGAGATCAAGAGATCGAGACCATCCTGGTCAACATGGTGAAACCCCGTCTCTACTAAAAATACAAAACATTAGCTGGGCATGGTGGTGCGTGCCTGTAATCCCAGCGACTCAGGAGGCTGAGGCAGGAGAATTGCCTGAACCCGGGAGGCGGAGGTTGCGGTGAGCCGAGATCGCGCCATTGCACTCCAGCCTGGGTAACAAGAGTGAACCTCTGTCTCAAAAAAAAAAAAAAAGAAACTAGATAGATGTGGTGGTTGTACAATATTGTGACAATTAAACGCTACTGAACTGTTCCTTTAGATGCCTCATGTTATGATATGTGAATTTTATCTCAACAAAAACAACAAATGACAAGAAAGGACATCCCTGCCTCTATTATCAACCCTCTTAAGGAGCAGGGCAGGGACAGGTGTGTTTCCTGGGCTTAGTGGTGCCACTGGTGCTTCTGTCTCAGGAGCCATCCGATCCGGGCAGCAGGAGCCTCTGGTTTGTGGTGTGATCAACCTTGGTAGCCCTCCTTGGACCCCTGTTCTGAGCACAGCTGCCTGGCCCCATGCCCCCACCAGCGTTTCCATCTTTTTCTTGCCCTGAGCAACTCCCAACAGGCTATCCACTAATTTGTTGCCTATCTTCAGAATCACATGCCTCAAAAAGTAACCAACGTAGGGTGGGGATGACAGTGTGAGGAAAGGAAAAGTAAAGTTGTCAGAGGCCAGTGACTAAGAATAACTCACTGAATGCGTTCACACACTGTCATACGCCAATTGTGAGAATGTAAATTGATTCAACAATTCTAGGAAGCAATTTAGCAATGCGTTTCCAAAGCCTTTAAAATGATCATATCCTTTGACCTAGTTATTGCTCTTCTATACATTTATTCTTAGGAAAGAGATGTTAATTAGACAAAGAATCAGCTACATGGAGTCTCATTCAGTGTTATTTGTAATGGCAGAAATTGAGAGACAACCTAAGGCCGCCCGGAAGGGCAATATTGTGATATACCCATGCAATGCAATACTGCTTTGGTTCTCCAGCAGTGATCACTTACTATCTCCCATGGAATCTGTGGTCAGGAGCTCAGGCAGGAGCAGGTGGGGATGGCGTATTTCTACTCTGTAGTGCCTGGAGCTTTAACTGGAAGCCTTGTTTGCTCACATATTGGCAGATGCTGGTAAGGCTAGAGGCCCAAGTGGTCCCGTCACCTGGAACATTCACATATGGCCTTTCCATAGAGACCCCAAACCACATTCCTCACAAATGTGGTTTGGCTCCAAGCGTAAGAAACAAACACCAGAGCCACGTTGCCTTTAGGGACTGGTCTTGGAAGTCACACAGCATAACTTATGCCACATTCTATTGACTGTGGTGGTTACAAAAGTCTGGGCGGGCTCAAAGGGAGGGAACAAAGACCTCACTTCTTGGTGGAAGCGTATGAAGGTCCCACTGTAAGGAGAGCATGTGGATGGAAGATATGTGGGCGTGGGTATCTTTAGAAAACACAATGCGACTGTAACTAGTCATATCTTAAAAGAATATCTAGTGGTATGGGAAAATGTCCATTATATCTTACAAAATTAAAAAAATCAGTTTACAAAGCAGTATGTGTAGTAGAATCCCAGTTTGAATGAAAAGGGTGTAGTCACAAATGCTAGCAGTGGTTCCGCTAGGGAAACAGGAGCCCAGGAGAGCCAGAGTAACATCATTTTAATATCAGCTCCCTCTTAAAACTAACAAGACACATTCCTGTGGGTCATGACACACAGTCATACGATGTTTACAGCTGAGGAAACAGTTTAAAGATACCTGCAAGGACACACTCCCGCAACAAGGGAAAGTCCAGATGTCCCAAAACCCATGACAATATATGCTTTCAAGATAATTACAGTTATGCTTTGATACACACCGAAATGTCAAGGATCGTTTTCTTTATTTTTTATTTTTCCTTTTTTTTTAGAGACAGGGTCTCGCTATGTTGCCAGGCTGTCTCAAACTCCTGGGTTCAAGCAATCCTCCTGCCTTGGCCTCCCAAAGTGCTGGGATTACAGAGGGATACTTTAAGTCAACAGAATAATAAATTTTGTCATGCTGTCAGCCCACCCGCACATACACATTGCTCAGCTTTTACATAAACTAGACCTCATATTAAAAAAGCTTTAAAGCAAAGGCAAGGCGGTCTTCCTCTTGCTTCCTGAGGACGCCCTACTCTGTAACTGAGTAGCTTTCAGTAAACTCTCTCTTCTCACTGCACTCTGCAATGCGCCTTGAGTTCCTCCCTGTGTGAGATCCAAGAACCCTCTCCTGGGGTCTGGAATCAATATCCCTTTTCCAGAGACAGTCCTCTCTGGGATGTGGAATAATAGGAAATGTTTAATTCCATCTTTATTATTTTCTATTTTTTCCAACATTTCCAAAATAAACGTGTTCATTTTATAATTAGATACTAAAAAACAAAATTAAAATACCTAGTCAATTTGTTTTGAGATAGAGTCTCACTCTGTTGCCCAGGCTGGAGTGCAGGGGTACAATCTCGCTCACTTCAACCTCTGCCTCTCGGGTTCAAGCAATTCTTCTGCCTCAGCCTCCCACGGCATGTGCCACCATGCCCGGCTAATTTTTGTATTTTTAGTAGAGATGGGGTCTCGCCATGTTGGCCAAGGTGATCTCAAACTCCTGACCTCAAGTGATTCACCTGCCTTGGCCTTCCAAAGTGCTGGGATTACAGGAGTGAGCTACCATGCCCGGCCAATTTTTTTTTTTCTTTAAAGGAGCTGCTCTGCCTTGGGATACTTTTGAGATTCTTTGCTTGAGCGTGTCATGTACTTCTGCCTCCATCTCAGAGAATGCTGGGCTTTCCTCCGTTGAAGGCCGATCCACAGGAACACGCCCGCTCTGACCTTCGCTGAGGGACTTGACTCAGTCGGGTTCCTCCCTGTCTCTCCACTGTCTTCAACCTCTTCTTCAATCCTTCATCTTTCCTCATGCTTAAAAGTATTTTTGAGTGCCCAGACTTTAAGAATTAAAATACTTACTTGACCTCAATAGCTACTACTCTATCTCTGTTCTGGAAAGAATCATCTACACGGGCTTTCTCTGTTTTTTCACTTCTGATTTTTTTTTCTCAGCTCTCCACAAGACGCCTTCTGGCCTCACTACTCAGTTTAAACTTCTCTGGGAAGGGTCAACAGTGGCTGTCGGATTATTAACTCCAGTGGAACCAGAGGTCACAAACTGTGAGTTTGGGCATGCCCTTGTCCATGGATGGATTTCTCTTGGGCTTCATAGTGCTTTCAAATGTTTGATTTTGACATTTAAAAACTGGGAAAACCCATATAAAAATGCAGAATTCCAGCCTCTCTTTAAAAAATGGAAGCTCTAGCAATCCTGGCCCCACCTTCTTGCGTGGAAACATCCTCTTGGGTAGGCCAGTGGCTACCTCCCGCAGAGGATGCCTGCTCTCCAGGGTCCCTCAGGCTTCACTTCGGTTTGGCCTGTAGATATTTAATCACATTGGCTTTTGGCTTATGGATATTTGAGTTTTAGACCCTCGTTTCTATTAAGGTTAACTTGTAAGTGTCATTTTCATCAAGGTTTTTAAGACTAAAATTGCGTCTTTGTTACCTCCAAAAGCAGACACTGAGACTAGGACTGGGTGCAAGTAGTTTGTTTAAAAAGTGATTCCTAAAAGCTTGGTGAGAGAGAAAGGAAGTGAGTCAGAGAAGAACGAAAGAAAATTCAGGGTGAATTCATGAGCCGCAGGCTGGGGCAGGCACCTGGGGCTCCCTCCTAGGGGACCTTCTGAGACTCCAAGTAGAACCAGTAGTTGAGGAAGCTGGGGTGTTTGTGCACCAGCTCCCGTCCCTCACTGGAACCCGTCCTGGGCATTAACACCCTGGCACTTCTGGGCAGTCCTGCTGACTTCCCACACACGCCCGCAGCTGGAGAAGGGCCTGTCAGAGCCAAGCAGATGTGTAGGACAGGAGGTGGTGGGCCTGTGGAAGCTGTAGGTGACTGCCGGGGCACAGTGGGTGGGGCCCTGACAGTGTCTGCAGAAAGCTGATTTCATCTCATTTCCCCGCTGGGCCTGGTACTTCATGTACGTGAGTGGTTGGAAGTTCTTGGTTTTCTCATGCTTACCCTGATGACTTCCTACTGGAAATGAGATGAATTTAAATGAGTAATTGTATAATCCTGGTTTGTCTGAGTCTCCCTGATTCACCTGCCTTGGCCTTCCAAAGTGCTGGGATTACAGGAGTGAGCTACCATGCCTGGCCAATTTTTTTTTTTCTTTAAATGAGCTGCTCTGCCTTGGGATACTTTCAAGATTCTTTGCTTGAGCATGTCATGTACTTCTGCCCCCATCTCAGAGAATGCTAGGCTTCAGGGTCTTACTGAAATCACAGCTTCTCTGCCTGTAGGCAGATCACAGCTTTCCTTGGGAGCACTCTCGTTGGTTCCCTGAATACAGCGTTGGATTGAATAGTCAGGAAGGTCTATTTTTACTTGGTGAGGCCTCTGGGTGTTCTGCAGGCCCTGGCTAGAGTCCAGGTTGCTGTGGCACCGATTCCCAGCAGCATGTGGCCACAAGGACAAGGCATGAGTGAATTAAAGTTTAATTAAAGGTGAAACTCCAATATGGTGGAGCCGGCTGTCTCCTGCTGGGTAATTGGTGAGGCGAGGGTTTGAAAGGGCAGCACAAAGATCCCTGTTAACGTCAGACTCTCCCCAGCAATGTCCTCTTGCGCAGTTTTGTGGAACACCTTTTTTTCTCCCTTGCAATAGAATAAAAAGATGTTGTAAACTAGCAGTGGAAACAAAGAATGCCAATGTCGGTGGCCCCAGGGTAGCAAGTGGCCTCTCACAGATTCACCATCAAAGCAGCATCACGACCTGCAGGGCCCTCCTCCTGGGCCCCTCAAGCAGCCACCTGGGAAAGACCGGGTGGAAAAGGGTTCTTGGGCACAGACCTGACTTTCGTGGGTGTCAATAAGCTTTTTGCCCCATGGTCTTCCTGTTGCGGTAAAGGTGTGAAGTGGAGGAGGATCAATTTCTGCAGCTTCTGTCCCCCTCAGGGGTGTACTCTGAGCTACAGTGTTGGACTTCCCCAGCCAGTTCATCCAGAGCAGAGCCAGGCTCCAAGGACCCCAGCAAGTGGAGTGCTGGGACCTTCACAGTAACATCGGCAATGCTAGCAATAACTATACCCAGAAAGTTCATCAGGCACTCACTATGCAGAGTGCATAGCTAATGGATTGCTCTGACCTTCACAGTAACATCAGCCGTGCTAACAATAACTATACCCAGAAAGTTCATCGGGCGCTCACTGCACACAGCGCATGCTCAGGCAGTTTTGCGTCTCACGACACCACAGCCCTGCCGCCTCCTGCACCTTCCTTTTTACGCTCTGGGCCTCGTGGTTTCTCCCAAGGCAGCTGAAAGGAATCTCAGGCTTGCTCATTGCTCTGCTCTCCTCAGGGATCCTCACGATGCCTCGTTTCAGACAGCTGCAGCTCCTACTACCAATGGCGTGATTCTTTTCTTATTTCCCATCTCAAATTTCTGAAAGCAAGAATGTCCCAGACTGCTGGGATCTGAGATTGGTACCGTTTTAGAGACACTCCTTTAAGAAAGGAATAAAAGCATATGCATGAACGCAATGCTAAGCTCAGGGGCAAAGAGGAGACCTGGGCACGTGAGGCCCCAGAAAGTCCAGTGTGTTTGTTTAAGGGTCAGTTGGCCTCTGCTAGAGTCTAATGATACATTTCTATTCTGGTGGTTGGGGTGGAGTGGGGTGACATGCCATGGCACCAAACCCAGTTATTAAAAGTTGGAGCATTTCAGCATGGTCCCCGTCTCTGATGTTCTCCTCTCAACCACGCAAGGAGGCCTGGCCTTTCAGGGTGGACTCGGCCACCTCGCCATCTCATGTGTATTCATCCAGAAACTGGGCTTGGGAAAAAGAAACGTCCCTGCAGCCTTGGGCTAAGAAGTACCCACTCCATGGAGTTCTGCAGGCCAAGGGGCAGTCCTGAGGTAGGGAATGGTCAGCGGTCATTTGGTGTCCCATGCATTCCTCGTTCCTGACATGTCAGCTCCCTTAAAGATGTTATGGGGATACGGGATGGCTGGACCCAGCTGAGTTGGGGGCTTTTATAGGGTTCAAGGGCCAAGGCCAAATGGCTATCTTAAAACAATTGAAATCTTTCCATGGTTCCTAACACCCATCTCTGATGATTTCCCTAGGACAAGTGCCTGGATGTGAAAAGATATGAACATTTTAAGGGTCCTGACATAAAATTTCATTTGCATGAAATTCATTCAGTTCATTCAAATGTCATTTCAGAAAGTTGTACCAATTCACATTTTTTCCAAAGAGAAGCCTGTTTCCACCGCACAGCCTCCTCACCAAGAATGGATGCCACCGTTTCAAATAATGTATTTGTTGTTTTTTCTCTCCATACAGAAGTGATAATGATACTCTTTATAAAAATTTAAATGTTGACAGAAACATACCCCTGAGAAAATGAAGGCCCTTCCTTCCCTCCTACTCCCTTGGCTTGCAAATGCAGAGTGGCTTCCTGTAGGTTCACCATCAAACCCACTCCACGACCTGCGGGGCCCTCCTCCTGGGCCCCTCAAGCAGCCCTCTGGGAAGACGGGTGGAAAAGGGTTCTTGGGCACAGGCCTGTGCTCACCGGTGTCAATGAGCCTTGTGCCCCTGACTATCCAGAGATAACCACCATAACAGTTAGATAAATATTTACTTATGCAGATATCTTCCGTGTATATGTTATGACGGATTTTGGGGCTTTGTTTTTTAAACAAAATGATGTCATGCCAGATATACTTCTTCAAAACTAGTGTTTTTAATGTTCCATATGGATTTCTTCTGGGCCCTCTTCTCTATACATTTCTAAAGAAACTCATTCATTCATGGCTTTAAAAATATTCTGCGGGCTGACACCTCCTGAATTTATGTCTTCTCTAAGTCCCAGACTTACAAATACAACTACCTGCTTGACGTCTATGATTGGACGACTCTTAGGCATTTAAAACTTAACATGTCTGGGGCAGGCGTGGTGGCTCAGGCCTGTAATCCCAGCACTTTGGGAGGCCGAGGGGGGAGGACCATGTCTCTATTAAAAAAAAAAAAAGAAAAACTCGACATGTTCAAAATGGAATTCTTGTTTCCACTGCTCAGTCCTGTCTTTCTACCCCAGCCTCCCTCATTTTAATAATGTCACTCCAGGCCACCCAGTTTCTGAAGATTAAATCCTGGAGGTTGTCTTTTCCTTCTGGCCAACACAACATCGATCATCAAGTCCTGTTAGTTCTCTCTCCTGGCGAGTCTCTTGCCTACCCACTTCCCCCACTTCACCACCGTCATGCGGCCTGTACCATCGCCCCAGGCCCTCCCTGGCCTCCTTACCTTGCTCCTGCTTCCTGTACACTCCTCTTTCTGAAGAGCGGCTGTAATCAGCTTCCTAGAATGAATCCAGCTGTTCTGCTCCCATGTGTGGAACTCATCAGAGCCCTCCAATGGCATTCACGCTTCTTGCCGTGGTCTGCGAGGCCCTGTCTAACTGCCCAGCTCTCACCTCCACTTCTCTCATGCCAACCTCCCTCCCCATCCTGTGCTCCAATCGAACCGGTCTGCTGCTTTCTCACGGGAAGAATTTGCCTTTGCCGAGCCCTCCTCCTGCAGCTTCCACCTCCCACTCTTTGCCTGCCTAAATCCTTTTCAGTTCTCATTGATTTAACCATTTTTCTGGTGTTTCAAAATTTTCAGTGTTGTAAACAACAGTGCATTGAACATCTGAATGCATTCACTTTTGTCCCACGACTTCATTCTTTCCTTGGCATAAATTCCCAGAAGTGAAATTGCTAGGGAGAAGGGAATTCTTATGTTAAATTTTGGTGTGTGCAAAAGTGTGGTGTCTTCATGATCCCACTGATTTTCCTCCCTATATTCATCCTCCCAGGAGAAGCAGACCCCAGACAAGGGTTTGAGAGCATGTGGTTCCCGTGTTGCCGTCCTTCCAAGCAGGACGCCCTACTCCCTTCCAGGAGTGCGGAGACCCCTCAGATGGAAGCCTGGAGGCCCCTCTGTACCTGCCTGCAGCCCTCTGAGTCAAGGGCTTTGGGGGCGTCTGTTTGGCCACTGGCCTTCCCCACTTTCTCCTTCTTCCATCCTTCACTAGAGTGTTGGGGCTATCTTTCTAGGCTGCCTTGGGCCCCATCTTTATGATAAGTAACAGAAAAATGCTGCCGTTTCAGAGAGAGAGAGGGTACCTTTCTCTCGTTTCCAGAATGAAGGCAGGTTTGTTCATATTCTTATATTCTGTAGGCCAGTGTTTCAAACTTGTCTGATCTCAAGAATCCTTCTGAGCTCTTGTTATAAATGTAAGCCTGTCTCCTCCACAGAGATTCGGCTTCGGGATCTGGGAGATGACAGGTCTCAACGGTTTGTGTTTTTCCCAGTGTCCTGGTGATTTTAGTGATCAGGGAAGTTTAGACAATGATTCCACAGGTCATGTCCACGAGGAGCAGCCCAGGCACTCAACTCCAGGATTCACATCGCCGTTTTTCACCAAGCACTTTCCATGGCAGGGCACTGATTTGATGCCATACACATCATCTGATTTTGTGCTGAGGATAGTCATTGTGATCCTAAGCACAGTTATCCTTAAGTTGCTGCTGAGAAAACTGAGGCTGTGAGAGACGGGCTGGTTTTGGCTTGATCAGGCCACAAAGCTGGGAAGTGGTGGAGCCTGAATCTGAATCCAAGGTTTCTGAGCCCTGGCGTGGCAGGCCACGTCCCACTGACAGCGGAACAGGCAGGCCTCCATGACAACTGTGTCAGCACTGACTGAGTGGTTAGGTTAAATATTAAAAGCTGATAGAGCCAGTGTCCTCATACAAAGCCTGGAATGTAACAAAGCCCACCAAGAGTTCTGCCCGGGCCTTTCCTGGGCCTTGAAGCACGACACGATCATGAATGAATTCTTAACAGTACCCGTGTAGGATTGAACAAGTTTTACTGGGGGTCTGAAGAAACCCCCAGACCTCCACAAACAAGTTTTATCGGGAGTCTAAAGGAACTCCCCAGACCTCTAGGATTTAGCAGGAGACACGAAAAGGGTAATCACCCCGTCACCTGGACCCATCTAGAGTAAGTAAATTTACTGAGGCTCCAGAGAAAGGTCTTCAAAACTCACACAATAGTTCTATTGGAAAAAGTTAAACACTTACATCTTTAGCTGAAGGCACATTTACATGTAGACATATAGCTTAGAAGGTACATAAGCTCCTGAAAGCTTTGTAATTTTAGGTTGGTCTGGTGAGATTTTCCAGGTTTTCTCCCTGTACCGCATTACAGAAATAAACGCTCTTCTTTCCCAGCTCACTGCGTCTTGTTATTGGGCATTGAGATAAGCAGCCCTTGATCTGGGAACACTGGGGAGTCTCTGAAGCCCACATTGACACCTGTCACGATGCCACTCTGCACAGCCACCAACCCCTACTCCTCAGAATGTGGTTGGCAAACCCACATGGCCAGTATCCCCTGGGAGCTGGTTAGAAATGCAGAACCTCGGGCCACCTCCAGGCCTCCTGAGTCAAATCTGCATTTTAATAAACTTGCCTGGTGACTCTCATTCATATTAAAGGATAAGAAGCCCTGGAAGCTGCAGAGGGATTGGAGCACGGGTCACTTGAGAGAGACAAAGGGGAATTAGTGTGTGTGTGCGCGCGTGTATGTGCATGTGTGTATGTGTGTGTGCATGCGTGTGTACATGTGTGTATGTGTGTGTGCGTGTGTATGTGCCTGTGTGTGCGTGTGTGTGTATGCGTGTGTGTATGTGTGTGTACATGCGTGTGTGCGTGTGTATGTGCCTGTGTGTGCATGTGTGTGCGTGTGTGTGTGTGCTTGTACACACAGGGATATGTGTAGCTTGGAAAGGTCTAAAAGTTCAGAGGCACCATGTCCTCCCTCAGATATCATCACTTCCACAGCCTATTTGGTGGAAAATTGTTCCCAACTAAAGGCTAAGACTTTTAATTCTTGAAACTGAGTCATGTGCGGGCTGCTCATCTGTGATCCAAAATGTCAGCCGAGAGACGGCGCCAGGAGAAGCCTCTCCAGGGCCTGGCTGACCAGCTTCCAAACGTGGGGACACGGGAAAGAAAATGCTGCCTTCTCCTGGGAGGTCTCTCGACTTCTGGAATGAGGCCCCTGAGGGTGCATTGCCGGACATTTCTCTGCATCTTTAAAACCAGTTTTTATTTGTTATGTTTTTTTCTTGAGTGCCTGGATGATCTGAGAGTTTAGCCAGTATCACATAGCCTCTCGACTCTTCTGACTTTGGGCCTTTTCTCTGATAAACTCAAAGACAAGAAAGCAAGCAAGCAAATTAGGTGACTACGGTGTACAAAACGTCAAGACTGGCCCTAAATGGGTCAATAGCACCATCTTTAGGCCGTGTGTGAGTATTGCATCTACCAGTTTTCAGCTAGTGAAAGTTCACCTGTGGTTAACTAAAGCAGAATAAAATACCCCTGTGGACTTGTGGTTAAAGCAGAATAAAATACACCTGTGGGCTTGTGGTTAACTAAAGCAAAGTAAAAATGTCCCTGCTGGCAGGGCGAGGTGGCTCACACCTGTAATCCCAGCATCTTGGGAGGCCAAGGTGAATGGATCACGAAGTATCGAGATCGAGACCATCCTGGCCAACGTGGTGAAACCCCATCTCTACTAAAAATACAAAAATTAGCTGGGCGTGGTGGCGGGCTGGCGGGCTCCTGTAATCCCAGCTACTCAGGAGGCTGAGGCATGAGAATCACTTGAAGGCAGGAGGCAGAGGTTGCAGTGAGCCAAGATAGCGCCACTGCACTCCAGCCTAGCAACAGAGCGAGACTGTTTCAAACAAAACAAAATAAGCCAAGACAAAACAAAACAATCCCTGTCACACTGGGAGGCATAGAAACACCCCAAAGAATGAGAAAGTGGAAAGGAAATGCTGTCTTCAAGGAACTCAGTTAACACCTGATTATATCCACATGCAATATTTGAATCAAGTTTGCTACAAGTAGTGGAAAGGAACCAGGTTGAGGAGGATGCCAAGAGCAAAGCATATTTCTGATGACTCTGAGCAGGGTGCATAGACCACAGAGCTCCCCAAGGAGTGGGAGGAGCTTATTGAACAGGGGCTAGAAAATGTTAACAAAAAGACTAAATAGGAAAACCTGTGGGCTGCCCAAGGGAACTTTACATCCTTAAGTGCTTACAATCGAAAAGAAGTTAAAAGTTAATGGGCTAAGTAACCAACTTGAGAAGTTACAAAAAGAATATTCAAAGAAAGTAGGAGGATGAAAACTCATAATTATAAGGGAAGAAATTAATTAAACAGAAAATAAGCATGTAATAGGAAGAACCACAAAAGCTAGAGGCTGGTTTTTTGAAAAGATGAAAGAATAAAAACTGATAATTCTCTGGCAACATTGATCAAGAAAAAAAGGGAAAAGTAACCCAAAAAAAAGGTGGGGATGGGAGCTGTAACTACAAAGCATTAGTTCCAGGGTTCCACCTGTCTGCTTGTAAAAAGACAATTGAAATTCCACATTAGATCTCACCCTTACATGTTTTCACATCCTTTTCCTCTTTGATTTCCATGAAGTTAGCATGAGCAATGTTTTCTTCCTTGATATGTAATAATAAAAAGCTGACATTTGTTAAATGCATATTATGTGCAAAGCACTATGCAATGAAATCCCACAATGCGTCCCTCGGGCTGTCACCATCATCCCCACTTCATAGATCTGGAAACTGAGGCTTGGGAGATAGATCACCACTTAACAGATGTGGAAGTGGAGATATCTCTGTTGTTCTGTTGATTTCTAACACAGCACAGTTGGAAACCAATAGCACCAGGACTCTGAGTGAGCGGTCAGGGCCTAGGGCATCTCCTGACCACAGAGGGAGCAGGCAGAGCCAGGACAGAACCCAGGTCTTTTGACAAAAAGTCCTCATGACCCCAGGACTGCCTGTGCCAGAAAGGCAATTCTGGAGAATATTTTTATTTTTTTCTCTCCCTCTCTAAATTGAACAGGGATGTACTTTGCAACTCTGGAATCCATGGAGGCAATTTTGGTCCTTGGACACAGATGCTAACATGGCCCTGATCACATGGGGAAAATTAACAAGGACCTGGAGGTCAAGCAGCCTCTAACTCAGGTCTGTCCCTGGCCTGCTTTGGAATTGTCTCTCTAAATTGGCTTTTGTCCACTGGTACTGGGCTAACCTACTTTTGGGGGCTTCAGGATAAAACCTGAGGCCAACTGTGGTGCTGCAAATCCTATTTTAATAGGAGTGAGCTGCATAATCGAAGGTTCTTGGTGCAATGTGTGGTTCCTTCAAGTGCCGTGATTCCTGTGTCACATTAAATCCAGGGTCCACAAACTATGGACCTCAGACTAAATCTGTAAACCTGTTGTTTTCATATGTTCCAAAAAGTGTAGTTAACGATTGTCAAGAAAGAAATCCACCCCCCTCCCCCGCTTTTAAATGGTTGGTGAAAAAAATCAAAAGATGAATAGTATTTTGTGACATCCGAAAATTATGTAAAATTGTAATTTCAGCATCCTTAAATAAAGCTTTATTGGAACACAGCCACACTCATTCATTCACATACTCTACGGCAGCTTCTTCCTTCAATGGCAGAGTTGAGTCATTGCAGCAGAGACCATACAACGTGTGAGCCTAAAATACTTGCTATTAATATTTACAGAAAAAGTTTGTGCTAACGTATCATTACAGAACTTCATTTTACTTTTTCCTTTTCAGCTTTTATTTTGGATTCAGCAGGTACGAGTGCAGGTTTGTGAGCTGGGTATATTGTGTGGTGCTGAAGTTTGGGGTACAAATAATTCTGTCACTCAGGTGCCAAGCATAGTACCCAACAGTGAGGTTTTGACCCTTGCCCTCCTCCCTTCCTCCCTTCTCTAGTAGTCCCCATGTCCATTGTTGCCATCATTATGCCATGAGTACCTGATGCTTAGCTCCCACTTACACCTGAGAACATGTGGCATTTGGTTTTCTGTTCCTGTTTTCATTTTCTTAGGATAATGGCCTCCAGCTGCATACATGTTGTTGCAAAGGACATGATTTCATTCTTTTATATGACTGCATAATATTCCACGGTGTATATATGCCACGTTTTCTTTGTCCAATCCACTGTTGATGGGCACCTAGGTTGATTCCATGACTTTGCTATTGTGAATAGTGCTGTGATGAACATGTGAGTGCAAGTGTCTTTTTGGTAGAATGTTTGCTAGGCTGGGTGCAGTGGCTCACACCTGTAATACCAGCCCTTTGGAAGATTGAGGTGGGCAGATCACCTGAGGTTGGGAGTTCAAGATCAGCCTTACCACCATGGAGAAACCCTGTCTCTACTAAAAATACAAAATTAGCTGGGTGTGGTGGCACATGCCTGTAATCACAGCTACTTGGGAGGCTAAGGCAGGGGAATCACTTGAACCCGGGAGGCAGAGGTTGTGGTGAGCCGAGATGGCACCATTGCACTCCAGCCTGGGCAACAAGAGTGAAATTCCATCTCGAAAAAAAAAAAAAAAGAATGATTTGTTTGCTTTTGGATGAATACACAGTAATGGGATTGCTAAGTCAAATGGTAGTTCTGTTTTAAGTTCTTTGAGAAATCACCAAACTGCTTTCCACAGTGGCTGAACTAATTTACATTCCCACCAGCAGTATAAGGGTTCCACCTTGCTCCATAGCCTCACCAACATCTTTTGTTTTCTGACTTTTTAATAATGGCCATTGTGACTGCCGTGAGATGGTATCTCGTTGTGGTTTTGATTTGCATTTCTCTTATGATTAGTGATGATGAGCATTTTGTCACGTTTGTCGGCTGCTTGTATGTCTTCTTTAGAAACATGCCTTCTCAAGTCTTTTGCCCATTTTTTAATGGTGTGTGTGTGTGTGTGTGTGTGTTGAATTAAGTTTCTTACGGGTTCTGGATATTAAGCCTTTTGTTGAATGCATACTTTGCAAATAGTTCCTCCCATTCTGTAGGTTGTCTGTTTACTCTGCTGCTGGTTTCCTCTGCCGTGCAGAAGCTCTTTAATTACCTCTCGTTTGTCAATTTTTATTTTTGTTGCAATTGCTTGTGAGGACTTTGTCATAAGTTGTTTCCTAAGGCGTATGTCCAGAGTGGTATTTTCTAGGCTTTCTTCTAGGATTCTCATAATAATTTAGATTTAATAGAAACCCCTCTCAAGAAAAACAAGCAAAAGAAAACATTTTCAAAATACATGTTGATTATGTTTGTATATTTTAAAATTCTTTCTCTCTTTTCCTAGCAGAGAAAAACCCAATCGTCCTGAGACTCTGCAGACACACACACAGCTTACTTGGGTTTTATCTTGGAGCTCCTCTGCCCTCAGGCATTTGGGGAGAAGGACTCTGGCTCAGGCTGGGATTTTAGGAGCCAGGTTGAGTGACAAGGTTGGGCTAAGTAGTTTATAGTGTTGGTATAAAGATGAAATTGGGATACCATGAGATGGCCAGGGCATTCAGTCACCCCTGATTCAAGACCTCCAGATAAGGTTCCTGAGAGAGACCCAGTACAGGACGCAGCCTCACATGAGAGGAAAAATAATACTTTGTAACTAGCTGAGCTGGAAGAGACATAGACAAGCCAAAACAATCTTAGAAAGAACAGAGTTAGAGGACTCACATTCCCAATTTCAAACTCACTACAAAGCTGCAGTAATTAAGACAGCGTGGTTTTGGCATAAAGACACATAAACAGATCAATGGAATAGAATTGCGAGTCCAGAAATAAACTCTCATCTATGGCCAACTGATTTTCAATAAAGGTGCTAGGATGATTCAACAAGTGAAAGACTAGTCTTTTTAACACCTGGTGCTGGAGTAACTGGTTATCTACACGTACAAGAATGAATTTGGGTTCCCACCTTATACCAATACACAGAAGTTAATTGAGACTGAACCAAAGACTTAAATGTAAGAGCTAAACCATACATTCCTAGAAGAAAATGCGTGAATGGGGAATGACTGCTAATGGGTACAAGGTTTTTTTGGGAAGTGATGAAAATATTCCACAACTGATTGTAGTGATGTTGTACAACTTTGGGAATATACTAAAACCACACTGAGCTGTACACTTTAAATAGGTGAATTTTATGCTATGCGAATTACATCTGAATAAAGCAGTTTAAAAAGACCCTGTGGCAATGGCCTGGATCCAGGTCTGTGGGACCATGATCAGCCTGACACTTTTCTGTGAGGAGCAGCGGCTTGGGCAGTGGGAGAAAAAGCCATCTGGACCCTCTGCGTGGTGCTGGATGCCATTGACCAGATGTGGCTGCCTGTAACGAGGACTTGGAATGAGTGCCACCGTGGGGTTCTAACTGGCTTTAATAAAGCAGAAGCTGCTGCCAACCCCGGGGAGGTCTCGGTAAAGATTTGGAGGTGCTCCTATGATGTCTCATCACCTCCGATGAGCCCAACCATGCCTTCTAAGGCAACACCAGTGAGAATAGCGAGGATGCAGATTCACGAAAGCTCAGCTGCCCTCCTGTGAAGGTCCGAAGGACACGACTGCCATAGCTCTGCCGCTTCCTAGATGGAGGAGGGGAAGGGGCACTGACTGCAGCTGATGGCAGCAGCCTTCGGGGCATTGTCGAGCACCTGGAGAGTCTCTCCGAGGACGCTGTCATGGAGCTGGACCCTCTGACTGGTATTCCCGTTGTCTATAGATTGGACAAGAACTTGAAGCCCACCAAGCCCATGTAGTTCCCGGGGGGAGGGGAGGGGTTAAAGAGACTGTGACAGAGCTGTGGAAGCTGTGGCTGCTGGGAGCAGGGCCAAGAAGTAAAGGCCAGCAGGCAGACTACTGTCCCAAGGAACGCCCCCTCCTCCCACCCCTGCCTCTGCACCTCTGCATACGTCACACTCACCCCTTCATAGTCTTTTTTTTTTTGAGACTGGGTCTGACTCTGTCAGCCAGTGCAGCTGGCTGCAACCTCAGCTAACTGCAACCTCCTCCTCCCAGGTTCAAGTGATCTTCCCTCTTCAGTCCCCCGAGTAGCTGGGATAATAGGCACACGACACCATGCCCGGCTAATTTTTGTATTTTTGGTAGAGACGGGGTTTCTCCATGTTGGCCAGGCTGGTCTCAAACTCCTGACCTCAGGTGATCCACCCACCTCAGCCTCCCAAAGTGCTGGGATTCCAGGCGTGAGCCACCCACAGCACCCGGCCGTCATCATCTTAAGTTGCAGCTGCAGGTGGGGACCAGTGGCTCCCATTTTCCTTTTAGCCATTGTGCCTCCCACACCCACTCCCTTCATACAGTTGAGTTAGAACAGCACCTCCGGGGCTTGAGTTCTCAGTCCACACTGAGGGAAGGCTCCTCTTAGCCAAGACAGTTCAGAGGTAGTAGCTCTCATTTAACATAGCCAGTGCTATGTTTACTAGGGACCAGCTTGAGAAGGGAATAGGGAGGAACCATGCTAAGCCATGACCAATGAGCAGAAGCAAGAGCACCTATTTGCCCCCAGGAGCCAGACCGGTGCCCTTCTGTGGTTACGTCACTGACTTGGGAGGGGGGTTAGTCATTTCAGTGGAAGATGCATGTGACCTACATAGTAATGTAAAAATAATCAGCTGTTTCCTCCCTGACGCCAGAGGAGCTGGTTTGAGAAGCTGATTAATCCTCAATTAAGTTTATGTACTGCATTTACAAATTTTATACATATAAATATATATAATACATATAGTATGTAAAATACATATTTTATACGTATAATATATAATTTATATATTAAATATATATATTTAGATTTATATATTTAATATATTTAATATTTATATTTATATAAATGAAAGGGAGGGCATATTATATTATTCCCTTTTTAATATATTTTATTAATTAATGTAATACTATAGTATTAATTAATATAATACATTATTCCCTTTTAATATATTTTACTATCTAATAAAAGAGAATATTATATAATATTATTATCTAATAAAAGGGAATATATATAATATATAATAAAAGGGAATATATATAATATATATAATAGATGTATTATATAAATATATTGTATATTTATTTAATATATATCATATATAAAAATAAAAAGGCCGGGCGCGGTGGCTCAAGCCTGTAATCCCAGCACTTTGGGAGGCCGAGGTGGGTGGATCACGAGGTCAAGAGATCGAGACCATCCTGGTCAACATGGTGAAACCCCGTCTCTACTAAAAATACAAAAAATTAGCTGGGCATGGTGGCGTGTGCCTGTAATCCCAGCGACTCAGGAGGCTGAGGCAGGAGAATTGCCTGAACCCAGGAGGCGGAGGTTGCGGTGAGCCGAGATCGCGCCATTGCACTCCAGCCTGGGTAACAAGAGTGAAACTCCGTCTCAAAAAAAAAATAAATAAATAAAAATAAAAATAAAAAATAAAAGAGAGCCAATAAATATATGTATATGTTTATATATATTAAAATGTTTTATATATATAAAAGTAAATGCAACACATATGTGTATATATATATACATATTTGTAAATGCAACACATAAACTTAACACATAATTCAGCACATAAATTTTGTCTATATGTGTGTGTATATATGTGTGTATGTGTATATTTATACACAGTGTATATAGTATACAATATAGTGTGTACATTTTAGTGTATATATACATTAATATATACACTGTATATATACACAATATATATACATATATACACACACACACACATACACACAAGCACTTTGGGGTTTCTAGTGGCAGCTGAAATAGCTAGTCCCACATATGGTCATCAGAAGGTAAGCCATTCCTCACACCAGCATGGGCTATGCCTTTTGGCTTCTAAAGGTGGAAGTGCATTTGCTAGTTTAGAATCCCTCTGCTGCCTTGCCCTGTGGCAGTGAAATGCCTCTTGAGCATGTGTGTTTCACTGTGCCTGATTTCTTACTCATGTCCTAGTGGCTTTGCTCTGTCACATGGTCACAGAACTCTTTTTCAGAATAACTGTACTACATTTTTTTTCCAGTTTAGTATAATAAAGGAGCGATGTATAATAAAAAAGTTAAGATGATACATTTTACGTTACGTATATTTTACCGTAATTAATTTTTTTTAGACAGGGTCTCACTCCATCACCCAGGCTGGAGTGCAGTGGCATGATCATAGCTTACTGCAGTTTCAAACTCCTGGGCTCAAGTGAGCCTCCTGCCCCCGCTTCCCAACAGCTGGGACTACAGGTCTGTGCCACTAGGCTTGGCTAATTTTTAAAAGGTTTTTTGGAGAGACAGGGTCTTGCTTTGTTGCACAGGCTGGCCTTGAACTCCTGGCCTTAAGCCATCTTCTCAGCTCTGCCTTCCGAAGCACTGGGATTACAAGTGTGAGCCACCGCACCCAGCTTATTTTACCAAGTAAAAAACCCTTATTTTTTGTCCCAGTCACAACATATATTTCTGGGTTTCTTTGATGACCTTTTTAGTTTTGTCTTTCACAGTTAGGTCTTTAATCCATCTGTAACCCACCAGTGTTTGTGGTATGGAGTAGGGACGCAACTTTTCCTTCATTTAGCCAAATTTCCTAACACCTTCAACTAAATAATCCATCCTTTTCCCCATGGACACTTCTTGCATATGTAGAATGACTGTGATAAGAAGATAAGTCTCACCCAGCATCTGGGCAAGCTAGGCCACTAGGGAAATGTCAGCAAAGAGCAAAGGGGCCCGGAACCCAAGCCTTTCCAAGGCCCTCATAGAATACGTCCCTGCTAGGCATTCGTTCTGCTCACTTCCTTTCTCCTGGAACTGAACTCCCTTCTTCTTCCCCTATTCCAGGGGAGAAGCATGAAAAAACAGTGAGGAGATGGCTTAACAGAAACAATTGTGTTCAAGCAATCCTATTACAAAATCCTGCCCCTTCCCATTTCAGAGATGCGCAGGCTCCAAATGTCTTCAAAATGGAAAATGATCCACAGATACGTTCTGTGTAATGGATAAGACCAGAATTTCCCACAGGATGAGTGGTGATCACAGGGAGGGAGATTCAATCACTTGTTCAACAAATATTGAGCACCTGTTGTATTCCAGATCCCGAGCTAAACACTGGGGTGGGAGATACAAAGATATCTTGAGTTGAGTTCTGATTGCCCCAGAAGGCTATGATGAGGATGTAAGTGCTGGCAGTTTATTTGGGAGGTAATCTCAGAAAGCATGGGTAGAGGTATGGGAAAATGAGACAGAGAAGGGAAGGGAGCCAATAAATGGTACTTTATTGACGGATTACCATTATCCGCAACTGAGGTCCAATCTTGCTGGGAAACCCTGGGAGTCAGTGTAAAACACGCTTCCATGCTTTTCTTATCTGAGAGTAAGGGAGCCGGGATACTTACATAGCAATTTCCACCTGCCATTGGTTGAAGATTGCTGGTGTAAGCGGTTCAGGGAGCAGGTGTTAACTCCCTGGTATTTCCATCCCTTGCATGCTCCTGTGGCCAGGGAATGCCCTCAAGCACTGCTTGCAGTGGGACAGAGATGCTTGCATTTGGAGCACCCCATGCACATGTGTGGGAATGGTGGGCACCAGGGGATATGGGTGAGGTTCCAACAGCATCTCATACCAGCATCTCTTGTATACCTCACATGTTAGTGGTAGGGAGGTGCAAGGTAAACTAGCAAAACAATGGGCAAGATGCTTTCAAATAAAGATAAGAATTACAAAGAAAACAAAATACAGGCTGCTGTGTCAGGGATGGGTGGTGATGGGCTTATTTAGATAGGGTGGTCAGAGATGGCTTCCTTTAGATGAGGTTTGCACTGAAATTGAGGACGAGAGGGAGAGGGACGAGGAGAGCAGGGCAGAGCGTCCTGGACCGACTGAACGTGGAGTGTAAATGCTTTGAGGTTGAAGACCAGTGGGTCTGCTAGTGTAGTGCAGAGTCAGAGTAGACGGTAAGAACAAGGGGTAGGCAGGGAACAGGGGACGTGGCATCCTGTAAGCCACTGTAATATGTTTGGAGTCAATGTTAAGTGCAGTGAGGAGTCTTCAGATTTCATGCAGAGAACTGATGTAAGCTCACTTGAATTTAACAGTCGCCAGGCTTCTGTGTTGTGCATGGATGCGAGAGCAGCTGGAGAGCTACTGTGGGAATCCAGGTGCAAAACAACAGCGCTGTCAGGGGCACTGGTCAGAAGTTGGGGGTAGGGAAAGGACGGATAAGATACATTTTGCAAGTGGAAACAATAAGACCCCATTAGATCAGGGTAGGGGCAATAAAGCAAGGGAAAACTGAAAGATAACGTTTTGAGTTTAAGCTAGTCTGTGGATGGCAGTGCCATTTATTTAGATGAGGCAGACTGGGGAAAGAGTTTGGGGGTGGAGGATGGAGTAATAGTTCCACTTTAGCCATGTTAATTTTAAGATGCCTCCTACACATCCAAAGTGATGTCAGGCAGGCTCTTTCTTTGCTGAAGGGAATGTGAGATCAATGGTTTTCTTCTTTTATTTGAAAGATGGGCAGTACTGGAGAATGTTTCCATCTGATGAAAATGATCCCATAGAAAAGAAGAAATTGATGATTCAGAAGAAAGGAGGTAATTACAATGGTAATTTATGGAAAAGAGAAGAGGGTACCCAGGACACAAATGGAGGGGTTTGTTTCGATGGGGTAGGGCAAATATACGTCATGCATTGCACAGGAAAGAAGACAGAGAGAGTATGCAACATTGCCTCCAAAGGGTAGATTTGGAGGTGGAAAAATGAAGACAGTCAAATATCTCAGTGATGGATGAGACAAAGCCTTCACCTTGCTCAGTGGAGGATGGAGGAGGGGCTGGTAAAGGGAAAAGAAGAAAGAAAAGCCATCCTCCCCCCTCCTGTCCCCCAGCTATCTCCAGGTGTTATGGGCTATTGTGGAGCAGTCAGGTGGTCAGGTTGAACAAGGATTGAATTGAGGTTTTGTCAAATGAATAAAAGAAAAAAAGGACCAAGGATCAAGGGGAGATGGTATTTGTAAGGAGTGTGATTGTGATGGTAAGCCAGGGAATCTGTGCTGGGTCATGATGTCTGTGAAGATAATTATATGAGCTGATGCTTGTAGAATTCTCAGAGCAGGATCTACAATGTGAGCGTTGAAAAGGAATTAGCTGTTTTTATTATCAATACAAGAGAAGTGAGAAAAGGAGGGGTAGTGCTTGATAACAAATGTAAAAAGGCCCAAAGGATCTGTTGTTAAAGAGACAGGACATTTTCCAAAGTAACACCTCTTAACACCTCTGTGGGGATCTAACCAGGAGCCCATTTGGTGATGCTGCTGTTGATCCTGTAGGATCAAATCCCTACAGCACAATTTCCAGGTTACTACTGAGCTCTAATTAGCCCTCCCCTACCTGTGCAGGTGAGATCTGCCAGAGGCTCTGCAAGCGAGTCTGTTACTAATGATTAGTTTTCCAAATGAGTCCTGTTCTGGGTTCTTCAGGTCTATTGGAATGGCATCATATATTGTGTCATTAAGGGGTTTTTAGGAATTCCGTCACTACTTTTCCCAGACAAAAGTCTTTAGGCGACCTTGTAAGTGAAAGGCACATTAACCTGTGTATTGGCCTAAGGCAGAGGTTTAAATTGAGAGCACTGAGTATTTAGGGTATAGTGTGTGTGTGTCAAAATTCCAGATTGTGTTTCTCAAAAAGCAATAATTTAGGAGTCTTGTTTTCTAGCTTAATTGTTCATTCCCTGGAGGCTATAAACAGAGGTTTCTGGTTACATTTAAATTAAACTCCTAACAACACTGTGGTAGATAGTAGCTGAGGTGCTTTATATATCCCCGGGGCAAGACCATGAAAACATTATTGCCTCTCCCAGGTCAAGAAAAATTGCAATTGATTTTTATGAATTATAATAATAAATTATTGGCTAGTTTCTGAATCACATTTGAGTGCTGACAAAATCAAACCTGTCAGCTGGTGCTTTAATGATGACTGCAACAACTTAATCCATCGTTTACGTCAACTGCCGGGAGCCTGCCAATTGTTTACGTGGCCACAAGGGGGTGATAAAGGACTGCATACTTGCAGGAATCGGCCCCTTCAGTTTCTTCTGAAATAGCATCATTTACCGGGTACCCTGTATTTCATTCCAACACATTTCATCTACCAAGTGGGCTGTTACTGCTTCCCATTCAGTCTGGCCACTCATTTACTATTCTTCCTGATGCTAGTATTGGGCTAAGGTTTTCTTTAACAAGTCAACGGCAGTGATGCACTAAGAGTGGAGTTTGTGACTGACAGTGGGTGGGGTGGGCCTTTTTTTTTTCTTTAAATTTTGAGATAGAGTCTAGCTCTGTCACCCAGGTCAGGTAATGTTATGTGATCTCGGCTCACGACAACCTCCGCCTCCCTCGTTTAGCCGATTTGCTTTGCCTCAGCCTCCCCAGTGTACCACCATGCCTGGCTAATTTTTGTATTTTTAACAGAGACAGTGTTTCACCATGTTGGCCAGGCTGGTCTGGAACTCCTGACCTCAGGTGATCTCCTGCCTCAGCCTCCCAAAGTGCTGGGATGACAGGCGTGAGCCACTGCACCCAGGTTTGCCTTTTCTTACTTTAGGGAATTATACCTTCCACCAAATCCTTGTCTGGTGATGTGCTCCCCACAGAATTTGTCATGAGTGATATGGATAACCTAGAAAAGAGGATTTAAAATATTCACAATACAAGGAAATGACAAATGTTTGAAGTGATGGATATGCTAATTTACCCTGATTTGATCATTATATTGTGTACATGTATTGCAGTATCACTCTGCATCCCACAAACATGTATAATATTACATGTCAATTTAAAATAAAAGGGAAAAATAAATTTAAAAAAAAAAATGCCACACATGGTGGCTCACGCCTGTAATCCCAGCACTTTGGGAGGCTGATGTGGACGGATCACTTGAGGTCGTGAGTTCAAGACCAGCCTGACCAACATGAAGAAACCCTGTCTCTACCAAAAATACAAAATTAGCCGGGTGTGTGTAATCCCAGCTACTTGGGAGGCTGAGGCAGGAAAATCGCTTGAACCTGGGGCCTGAGATTGTGGTGAGCCAAGATAGCACCATTGCACTCCAGCCTGGGCAACAAGAGCAAAACTCCGCCTCAAAAATAAATAAATGAAAAATAAAAATTAAAACATTTTTTAAAAGTTCTATCTCCACTCTCCAGAGTAAGTTGTTCCTTGCCCAGTGGACTCTGGAGGTGGGGTCTGGGGTTCTGGTAAAAATGGATAAAGAACACATGGAGACAAACTCTGGGGTTAAAGCTAGCCTTACGGACCATTCTATAGACCCGAGGCCCTTCAAAATCCTCTAGGCTAGAACAGGGAGCTGCAGTTGAAGGCCAGCATGAGGGCTGAGTCACTTAGATTCCCTGTGGGGGCTTTAAACTTCTTTTGTGCCATGAATGAATGGCATCCATCTACATGGCATTGCTTTCTGCATGAAAAATGTCTGTAGGCTGTTCACTAGTTTGAGATGAGGGCACCTAGACCCAGCATCATGCAGCATCAGGACCTTCAGGTCACGGGGTCCTGAAGCAGAGCTATCTATAGACCACAGTAGATCTACTGCTGCCCGTGTTAGGTTCAGAATCACACGGACGACTTAGCAGATAAGCCACCTGACCCATGACGGCAGCCTCACAAGCCAATGCTGAGTTTAAATTGCCATTTTAAGTTCTCCTGTGTAGCTCAGAGAATCCTTAAAGTCATCTAACACAATTCTCTCATCACTATTAATTCCACTCTGAATGGTTTTCCAGGAGGGAGGAAATACAGCCATTCCTCTGATTTACGATTTTCTCCCCATGCTTCCATTATCTAGATGAAAAGGAGGTAAGTGCCGACATGACTACATGAAGAGTCTTCCATGCTGTCTCCTTATATAATTTTGCTCCTGCTTAATTCTAGCTGATTCACTTGGCCCTTTGATCCCAGACAAGCACAGTGTCACCCGGCTACCTCTTGCCTGTCAAGTGATCACAGTCCACAATTGAGGACTCCCTTGGCTTTAGTTACAGCAGGATCATGCCTGTTTCTCTCCCAAATGGATCTTTGGCTTGATAAGGGGAGTCCTCAGAAACCCAGTGCAACTGGTGTGTGTGGGTGGTCGAATGAAGTTGCCTTTTCCCAAGCTGTCATTATCCATTCCTTTAGGCGGAGTCACGCTGGTGGCATTATGTGGCACACAGAAGCCTCCATTCCCACTCCATATTCCTCAAGTTATTTTGGTTAACTGCCATCATGACTGAACTAGAACTGTCCCTTCCATATGATCAGAGCCACCCCCTTTCTAGAATGGTTAAGACAACAGTTCCCGAGTTACCTGGGTTCCTAAGCAGGTTGATCACACTGCATCCATGGGGTTTCCTCTGCCTCAGGAGAACCAGCACCGAAAGGCAGAGGACATTGCTGCCAGCAGCACTTCACTCCAGGCTGTGATTCAACCAGAGGTTTTAACTTCCTAATGGCTTCGCCAAGTTTAAAAGTCCAGTGATAAATCTATTTGTTCTCTACTTGGTATTATGCATTGTGCAACCTCAAGTACAAACCACTCAAGAAACTGCAGATCCAGACCTTCCACCATGGAAGGCAGTTTGGCTACCACCAGTTCGCTACATCTGTTAAGAAATGTCTTCTTCCCTCCAGTTACACAATG
Source organism: Sapajus apella (assembly GCF_009761245.1). Lineage (NCBI taxonomy): Eukaryota > Metazoa > Chordata > Mammalia > Primates > Cebidae > Sapajus > Sapajus apella. The sequence continues at coordinate 59,379,154 of NW_022436944.1, read as the reverse complement.
CCTCCTAGTCTCTTTCTTGCTCTGAAGATTGGGACTGCCTTCCAAGTTCAACATCCAATTAGGTGTCTGGAGCTCACAGGCTGAAGGGAAGAGAGTTAGGAAGGGTGCTCTCCACAAAATTTAGAGGGAGGTTTTCCTCAAGCCTTTTAATCCCACCCACTTTGGATTGGCACAGGAAGTGATTACTACAGAGCTTGTCTATGGGTCCCAGCATGAGGGGTGCATTCTTTCCCAAGATACATTCTTTTCTTGGCAGTAGCTCAGCTCTGAGCAAACGTATTTATTTAGGCAGCACTTGAATGTGGCTGCTAGTATGTTTCCGCTTTACTATTTCCATAGCACCCCCCAATAGGGGGCTATTTTACAATACTACAGATGAAAAAGTAGGTTCTTAAAATTTTGGAAAATTCTCCTGAACCTCTTGACCTTCTTCATCGAACTACATTGATGTTTTCCAGAAATGAGCTTATCAAATTTGGGACTATATTCTGGTATATACCTCTTACCTCTGGTCTGTCTTACTGTATTGGAGGCAGGATGGGGTGAGAAAATAATAAACCTATTATTAATACCTTTAAGAGGCAAACTTTGTAGGGGCTGATTTTGTTTTCCCAAAAACATTATCATCAAAATACAGGTGTAGGGCTCATTAGGGCTCCCTAGCCCAAAACAAGACTTTTTCCCATACCGTCCTTATCCAACTGTAGTAAGCTAAAGTTTGCCCTTATAGATGCATTTCTTTGCATTGGCTAAATGGTTTTAGCGGCATAGCCTCTACAACCAAGTAAATAACTACTACTTAATAAAAAGGAGCCTGGAACTCAAGAGGATGAGCTGCAGAAATCTCTAAGAACTGCAAATTATATATACATTTTTTTAAGAGACAAGAGTCTTGCTCTATTGCCCAGGCTGGAGTGCAGTGGTGCCACCTTGACTCACTGAACCTCCACCTCCATTTCAAGTGATTCTGGGGCCTCAGCCTTGAGCAGCTGAGACTATGGTGTGCACTGGCTAATTTTTTGCATTTTTCGTAGACATGGGGTTTCACCATGTTGGCCTGGCTGGTCTCAAACTCCCACCCTCAAGTGATCCGCTCACCTTGGCCTCCCCAAGTGTCGAGATTACAGGCGTGAGCCACCATTCCTGGTCCAATTATTTCTTACACCACTGCCACCCCCCAGTCATGGTCATCTGTGGCTCTGATTCCCTTTGGTAAAACACGTGCCAAAACCATGATGTAGTGAAATAAATTTCCTGGCTGGTATCTCTGGGCTGACACCCTGTCACTTTCTAGCACTCTTGGGAAATTAACTTGAGACCCAATGTTTTCCATCTGTAAGACAGTGATACCATCAACCTACCCTTGCAGGGAAGTGCCTGTGACTAAATATACTTTATGTCACAAGACTATTACAGTATCTAGTACTTAGGGATAGACTTATGTTGGCAACTCAGTAACAACTGATAAGAACACAGAAAAGAACTTTGTGCTAATACTGTTAAACTTCATACTCTTACATTTAACACTACAGTATGATAAATTCCTTGTCAACTTTTACTGGTTTTGCCAAGAATTGTGGCTCTGGCTGAATTTCTACTCCTGCTTCTATTCTTGTATCAGTAAATGAAAAACACAAGCTACATATAACAAAGGTTCTCCTCTAGGTCTGGGTATAACAGCTGAAGCTAATCAGGAAGAATATTTGCAGAATAACTCCAATTAAAAAAGACAAAATGTGTATTTTACTTGCTTAGATTTGGGAGCATAATTGCTCACACGGATTCATAGATTTTTTTTTTTATTGTTAAGCTGCAACATACATGGTTTAATACAACAACAAAAAACATTTAATCAAGTGAAACGTAATAAACCAAACAATAAACACTCAAAACATTTTCCATTGGAAATATGTAAAGACGAATATGAGGTTCTGTTACCATCTTACTGCAATTTTCTTATGTGTTACTAGCCTACATACCCCGTGTTTTCTGTAATCATGCAGATGTGAATGGAAGTTTGAATGATTAAATAAATGAGAAGTCCGTTTACTGCAGGGAATCATTTCACAAGGCAGCCAAACTGAGTTTAGAGAACACAACTATTCAAGAAATTCTCCACGTATTTAGGTTCATTTTAGAATCCATGAACCTTAAGCTGTTCCTCCTTGACAATGCCAACCTGCAAAATAAAATTTAATTTAGCAAAATAACCCTGAGAATTATACAAATTCATTAGGAAGACACGGAAGAGTAACTAAAAAGAATCACTATTAGCAGCTTATTGCAACACTGTTATGTGTGGCATGCACTGTTGATAACCAACAATTCAATATATATTTGAATACTTTACATGCCAAGAAATATCCTGCGTGTATATACAGACATGATCAGAATACTCTAACGACAAAATAAACCAGATAAAGGTCTTTGCTTTCCCACTAAGTACCATATCTTTATTTCACCTAATTTACTTCATTTGTATGATTGTTACGTAGTGGAAAACGAATCATGTTGCCTTTAAATGCAATTTTAAAAGCAATCTCAAGGTTACACATAAAGCACCCAATCACTCACCTCCAAGAGAAACTGGCAAATGTTTTTTCTTTGGTCACCTTGAAGCTGAATAACCTCTCCGTATTCGGGATGTTCAATCACAGTACCATTACAGGCAAATTTCTGGAAGAGTGCATAAATATACAATAAAATTTAGTCCAACTACTATGAGGTTTTATTTCACCAAAAGAACAGAATTTACCATTTCAGTAAGCTTGATTTTATTTAGAGAAACAGATTGTGTCTCCTACAATCCACAATCCTTCCAAATTAATTTGTAAATCAGGAAATGATTTTATGTGTAGCATCAAAAACTAAATATTTCACATTTAAATTTATGTGAAATCCACGCAAATCTTCTTTTAAAATGAGAGGCCACACTGGGAGAATAACTAAATATTTATGTGTTAATTACAAGAATGAGAACAACCTTTTCGGTCTAGTCATTTTCATCCGCTGATATAAAGGTGTGAATCATAATCCGGTTCAGAGGTGCGCCTCAGTAACTCTATTCTAATCCTTTTTTCCTAATCCTTTTACCTTTTTGAAAGCTTTCACAAGTTTCTTTTTGTCATAATCATCTGCAATGCCCTGAACAGTAGTCAGCGTCTTTCTGCCGTTCCGTTGCTGGATTCTTATATGAATGTAATCCTCAGTCCCTGCCGGGAGTAAGTCGTCACCCTTAGTTGCATCAGCAAAGGGGTCTGCAAATGGATACAAAAAAGAATCCAAAGTAGAATAATATTTTTTAGGGAAGTACTTTCCAGAAATATGTTATAGTACCAATCCAGACAGTCATCAATGAAGGTTCTAGTGCCTTTGCTATTTTTGCGGGTAGGAATGAAGATGAGGGTGGTGTATTAATACCCCCAAGGTACTCTCAGAAAAAGAGAAAAACATTTGAACACCTACGTCCGTTGTAGAAAAACGCTGTTATAGACAGATAATGTTATCGTTGAACATGGTCCTCTAATGAGAGAAAGGAGATTTAGAAAACCTTAATTTTATAGCCGCCATAAAAACGTGCGTCATCTCGATTACGTTCTGATGAAAACATAAACATTCGAATATGCCCACCCCAATCATTTAACCGTAACTGTGCCTTGCCAAAAAAAAGTAGATTAAACACGTATATCAAAAGGCGTCATTTTACAACTCTCTACGCAAGCAGAGAAGACTGAACCACTGCCCGGTGACAGATGAGAGGCCTGCATCCGCAGCCTTCCCCAAGCACCCCCGGGAGCTGCGGAGAACGGACGGCGATCCCCAGTCCCCCTGGCCCGGCATCGCCTTTGCAAGCAGCAGGGCCGATCTAGGAGTCCACGAGACACGGTGGCCAAAGTGTCAGGGCGCGGAGGCGGAGGCGGGAGCCGGGTCAAGGACGGGGCTGGGGTGGGGGAGGGCAGGGCCCGCGGCCGGGGCTCCGAGAGGAGGGCTCGCCGTCCGGCGCTGTCCTCGGGGAGGGGGTCGCCAGGGGCCCCGTCGCCATTTTCTGGGCGCCGAGACAAAGCCCCAGTCGGGGTGCAAGGCGGGCAAAAAGCGGGCCCCTGGGGGAGGTGGTCCAGGCGGGCAGCGGGCAGAGGCGCGCGCGGGGCAAGGGAGGACGGCGGCGGCGACGGATCTTACCGAAAGATTGGAGGTTCTGGATAGTGGACATGCGATACTAGTGTGAGGCCGGTGAGGGGATAAAATTCCTGCGGGGCCCGCCCGGATCACCGTGTCAGAAGTCTGCAGTGGCGAGAAAACGGAAATAAATACGGAAACGGTTCGCTCCGGGGTTGGGATGCGGCTGGAGTGGCGGCGGCGGAAGCCGGGAGGAGGCAGGAAGAGGCGAAGGAGGAGGCGGAGGAAGAGGCGGCGGCGACGGATGCGAGGACGCGAGAGAAGAGGCGGCGCTGCGGCTTCTCCCACAAAATGGCCGATGGAGACTATTTAGCCGCGCCCGCCGCTCCTCCCACGTGACCCTCCGCGCCGGGCATCCTGGGACTTGTAGTTTTCCGGAGGCAGCAGAGCCCGGAAAGCCCGAGGCCCGCGGGGTTTCGAGACCTCAATTCCCGTCAGGGAGTGCGCCCTCTAGCTCCGGGCGGAAGACCTGGGAAGGGTTCCGACGGCCGCCGGGCTGCCCAGAGTTTGAGGGTCTGGGTCTTTGCACCCCACGAGTTCGCAGGGGAGGACGGTCAAAGGAATCAAGCGTCTCCCTTGACTCCCCTTCTCTCGCCTTGCAGTCGCGAGGCCGAGGGGCCGTCGCTCAGGGGTAATCTCTATCAGTCACCCTCGAGGCCCCGGGTAATGTAAGTAAAATCGGGGTGCAGGAAGAAAACAAGTCCCCTTGCTCCGGCTTTCGACTCGTTGGCCGCCCCGCAGCACCACCTGCATTGAAATTCCAGCCCAGTTGCAGGAGCGGTGTTAGTCTTCACCAAGGATGGAGATGGGACCCTCTCTTTCCAGGATTGGGCGCACCTCCGATTCCCCAGCACGGTGGATCTCAGACTCCAGTGTGCGTGTCTGGAGGGCTTGAGAAAACACTGATAGACCCCAGAGTTTCTGTTTCAGGAAGTCTAGGGTGTGACCTGAGAATCTGCAATTCTCATAAGCTTCTCGGTGACGCTGATCCTGCTTGCTGGTCTGGGATCAGGCTTGAGAGTCACTGCCCGGCTTCATCATGTGCCTGGCATCTACTGGGGGCCAGGCGTGTGTGAACAGAACATACCAGAAATCAGTTTGTCAGTTCATTTTGTGTGCCTCAGAAGACCCAACACAGAATTCAGGAAAGATGCCAGGTATCAGCTGAAGGTGAGCTCAGCAAATAGGTTAATTGATGGAGTCATGTACGAGACCGTAATGTTGTATTTGACCGGAGTGTAGAAAGTTACCACAAGACAAAAGTATGCCAGATTGCAGGGTCATTTATTGTGCCAGCGACCACAGAGGACTCATGTCTCTCCAACCTGTGGGGCCAAAAGAAGGGTGCCATGATTTTTTATACCCGAAAAACCACCTTGGGAGTGGGGGTGAGGGGCGGGGATGGGGATGATAAGGTTTCGGACATTTCAAGGGCTAGGGGTTTCTGTGATTCACCTCCTGGGTGGAGATAAGGGCGGGGGTCTCCGGACATTTCAAGGGCTAGGGGATTCTGTGATTCACCTCAGTGGTTTACAGAAGTCAAGATATACATTTGTTTACACATCACAGATTGTAGCAGTTACTGATAAGAAAAGGTAAGCAGCTTTACATAGTTTTGAAGAACAAACTAGCAGTTCTATTTACAGAGGCCAAGGACAGTAGTTATTGTGAGGAGAATGGGGCAGCCATTTCAACTTATCTAAAAACAGTTTTGCATTTTATAAAATAGTTTTGCTCCGGTTCTGGCTCTAGGCCAGCACAATATCACAGTAATATCTTCCCATCAAGTCACGCACAGGGAAAGAAATAAACCCGAGACTTTGGGAATTGGCTCACTCAGGTAGGTGTTCAATTGTCACACTTGGTTGGCTTTCTGGAAGCAAAGAAATAGACTAAAATTTAGGCATTCTTAACTTTTATGTGTGTACCATGGCAGTCCTGTGAAACTGCTGAACCCCTTCTATGAATAATGAGAAGTTGTTTAAGCTTTAAGTTCATAAAGTACATAGGATTACAAAGGAAACCAATTATATTAAAATTAAAAAATACATACATAACATGTATCTTTGTATTAATACACTAACAAGATCTAGCAAGACCAGGTTTAACACTACAATTTCAAAAAGCTGATAAATGTTAGAGATATTTTTTGATGTCTGTAACGTCAGAAATCTAATATGAAAGTATGTGTGATTTCTGTTGGTGCAAAGTGACAGGTCCATCTAATACTATGATATTATCTCCTCCATTCATAATGGAGGGAAATGGTAAATTTTGCTTAGAGGTTAATGGAAATGTAGATGTAATATTTTTTTCCCATCCAGTTTTAGGGATCTCCACCCCTGCAGTTTTATCCATGGACCAAGGATCTGCAGACCCCATGTTAAGAATACCTGGATATACAGAATCTACACAGAACTAAAGCGGATTTACAAGAAAAAAACCAAACCCATTCAAAAATGGACGAAGGATATGAACAGACACTTTTCAGAAGAAGACATTTATGAGGCCAACAAACATATGAAAAAATGCTCATTACTGGTCGTTAGAGAAATGCAAATCAAAACCACATTAAGATACATTTCACTCCAGTTACAATGGCAATCATTAAAAAATCTGGAGACAACAGATGCTGGAGAGGATGTGGAGAAATAGGAACACTTTTACACTGTTGGTGAGAGTGTAAATTAGTTCAACCATTGTGGAAGACAGTGTGGCGATTCCTCAAGGATTTAGAAATAGAAATTCCATTTGACCCAGCAATCCCATTACTGGGTATATACCAAAAGGATTATAAATCAATCTATTATAAAGACACATGCACACATATGTTCATAGTGGCACTCTTTACAATAGCAAACACGTGGAACCAACCCAAATGCCCATCAATGATAGACTAGACAAAGAAAATAGTATACACCATGGAATACTATGCAGCCATAAAAAAGGATGAGTTCATGTCCTTTGTAGGGACATGGATGAATCTGGAAACCATCATTCTCAGCAAACTGACACAAGAACAGAAATCAAACTGCATGTTCTTATAGGCGGGTGTTGAATAAGAACACATGAGCACAGGGAGGGGAACATCACACACTGGCGTCTGTTGAGGGGTCGGGGGCTAGGGGAGGGATAACACTGGGAGAAATGACTGATGTAGGTGATGGGGGGATGGATGCAGCAAACCACAGAAGAGAAAGTCGTGAGCTAGGCCTGTTTCCTAATATCATACGCTTTACACTCTCCCATTTTCCTGGGAGAAGAGTAAGGAAGGTGGGTGAATGGGCTCTGTGTTTGTTAATAGTGATGATGATCAACATGATTATAATTAGCACATTATATGTGGAGTATCCACACAGTATAATATTGAGCAGAAACAAAAATTATGCATGTGTTAGAGTCAGTAGTTTTTCTTATTTTCAGAGAGCTGTTGAATTTAAAAGGAGAGTTAAACCAAGCCACATTTAATTATTATGCAAATATCAGAATAAGAAAGTTTCAAGGACCTGCAAGGTTGAAGACTAAATGGAGTTAAGAAAGACAAGACTAGAAAAAGTCTGGAACTTCTTAGAGATTACTTAGGTGGTTTTAACCAGAATAATGAAAGAAATATGGACAGTAAAGGCTATTCCGATGAGGTCTCAGATGGAACTGAAGAACAAGGTATTGGAAACTAGAGCAAAGGCGACCCTTGTTACAAAGTAGCAAATAACTGGGCTGAGCCCTGTCCATGCCCAAAGGCTTTATGAAAGGTACAATTTAAGAGTGAGGAACTAGGCTGTCTGGTAAAAGAAATCTCTAAACAGCAAGTCCTCCATGCTGCACATGGCTACTTTTGACTTCTTACAGTAAAATAAGACAGGAAAGAGATAATTTAAAGACAGAATTTATAATTTAAAGGCCGTATACATTCTGTCTTGCCTTTCTGCCTTCTATTATGGGATGATGCTGCAAAAAAGTCCTCAATCATATGCAAGCCCTTGGACTTCCCAACTTCCAGAACTGTGAGAAATGAATTTCTTTATAAAATAAATTACCCAGTTTGTGGTATTCTGTTGTAGTAACACAAAACAGACTAAGACACCTGTTCTGTGCTCTGGCCTGGGACACTCTTTCAAGACAGAAAGGCCAATTGCAGGGCTCACCTTAATTGTTTCCCATTGCTCAGCAATCACTGTCCTTCTTTGTTTCATGTGGAGTGTTTTGAAAACCTGTTTTCTTATATTTTGTCCTGCGATTTGGTTGTTTTAGGTGGAAGAGTAAATTCAGTCACTGTTACTTCATCTTGGTTGAATGCAAAGTTTCAATACATGTATTTTCAATGTGAGAATAAACTTCTCTTTGGCATCGATCATGAAGTTAAACCTTGAATTATGAATATATCTGACACTCAGGGAAAAAATTAACTTTTTTAGAGTGATGACCCTTCATCTACCAGTGGTGTGTCTGTCCATGCACACACACCCATCTATGCAAATTTTTTACCTACCAGAGGTGTAAATTTGTTATTGTGCTAAAAACCTTCACTTTAGAACACTTTTAGAAATATGTATCAGTGTTGTTTTATAGCAAGAAATCTTTGTATTGTTGTATGGCTAGGAAATAAACAAACCTGTAAATTGTGTAATTGTGTTCCTATTATATTAGTTTGCCCGTGTACTCATGTTTGTAATTGAAACCTGACAAATTTTCTTAGTAATTCCAAGTACTACATACGAAGTTAAAGTACTATGAATACTAGGTAAATATGAGTTGACCCACTTTATAGCTAAAAAGGTGAAACATTCTGAACTGAGATATACACTAAGCAAGCAAGGGGAATTGCTACTAATATTTTGTATTCTCCACTGTGGGATGGGAAAAGTTCCAAGCATTTTATATTATTTATTTACTCTTCATAACAATTTTGTAAGTGGAGTTCATTGTCCCGTTTTACAGATGAGAAAAATGAGACACCCAGAAAGTTTATTACTTGCTTAGGAATATACAGCAAGCGTCATCGCTAGGATTTGAACTCAGGTATGTCTGCCTCCAAATTTCATGGTTTTTTTCCTCATGTTATAATTCCCTTATGGAGGTAAAGCGTACCATTCGAGTTATTACATTTAGTGGTGTTTTCACAGGGAAAGAATGAGTAAGTCTGGTCAATTGGTGACATTCAAGACATGGACCAGTAAAATACAATTTCAGTGGTTACTGATTAAAGGCCTATAGTCACTCATGAAAAGAAGTCACTAAATCTTGTGTGCAGTATACTAAAGCTAATTTATCATAATCATAGAGTTTAGTTCATAGCAAAGTATAAAATCATAGTGATTCAATTAAAGTGATTGCATCTCCCTTATTTTCATCATAGTCAAGGTAGTAGTCCCTAACCTTACCCAAGCACTGAAACAGTCCAGAAATTCCTCCCTAAGTGAAGAGTATGAATAAGTCCATTGACTCAGTTACAACTTCAGTCAACTTTTATTGAGGGCCTGCAGTGTGCTTCGCATTCTTCCAAGTGCTGTGATGAGGTATATATGTTTGAATTGGTTAGAAAATAATTCAATATGTGCTATAGATCAAAGGTTGAAACTACAGGTCTACCCATTGTTTTTAGAAAGGTGAATTAGTTGTGTGTTTCATATAAAAATTCAGGTTCATTTCTTTTTTTTTTTTTTTTTTGAGACAGAGTCTTACTCTGTCGCCAGGCGCCAGGCTGGAGTGCAGTGGCACAATCTCAGCTCACTGCAACCTCTGCCTCCCAGGTTCAAGCAATTCTTCTGCCTCAGTCTCCCAAGTAGCTGGACTACAGGCACACGCCACCATGCCCAGCTAGTTTTTGTATTTTTAGTAGAGACGGGGTTTCACCATATTGGCCAGGATGGTCTTGATCTCTTGACCTCGTGATCCGCCCGCCTTGGCTTCCCAAAGTGCTGGGATTACAGGCTTAAGCCACCATGCCCGGCCTATTTATTTTTTAAGAAAAAAAAAACTAACTTTCCAGCTTATCTTTAAAAAATTAAGAAGAGCTGGTAGCAATTGCTCTACCTTAGATAAGGAATGGGTTCTTTAATTTGTCACAATATGTACTATGTATTATTGGCTCTTTGACATGTAAACTAAGTATCAATTGTCATTGCAATTGTCACTGTCGATTATCAAGAATATTGCCTAACTGCTGATGGCATTTGGTTCATAGCCTCTCGCTGTAGATTTAGAGAAGGCATTATTGATGCTTTTAATGCATTTTGTTTATCTCAGAATTTCTTGAGAGTTAAGGGGGGAAGAAAAGAAATAAATGGATTGTAGAACATAAGACCAACTTTGGAAGAGAATCTATAGTTGGATAATAAAACTAGATGTTGAAAGGGAAGTATTGATCAGAGGAGGATTTCAGAAAAGAAGTGTATGGAAGAAGGAATGGGTAACAAGATCAGTAGAAAGAAAATTAATTATTTTGGTAAAGATAGATGAAAGAAAGAACAAAGAAATGGAAAGCAAAGGGAGAAAAAAGGGGAGAAAGAACAGGGAGAAAAAAGCAGGAAAGATTTTCTGTGGAAAGAATTGCATCCCCATGACAACAAAGACAAGGAAAGTCAAGAGCATAGTGAACAGTTAACTCAGTAGCGTTTAGGTCTTGGTCAAATAGAGGCTCACACATTGTTTTTTTTTTTTTTTTAAAGATGTTGGAAACGGGTTTATAACGTTGGGAAGAATCCACACTGAGACAATGGATCACTCCTCAGCAAGTAATTAACAATAGTTTACTTCCTGCAGGAAGGGTGCAACTCGCCAGCAGTCTTGCCATGAGAGCACACCTGAACAACGGAGACAGGGACATTTGTAACTTTCATAACCTGACACAATCTCCTACTGCTGTGTCCAGTTTCCATTGGCCAGAACGGGACCTCACATTCTACGCTTGACCGGATTGGTTAAAAACTTAGAAATTTTCTAAAGTGGTAAAGGCAGAGGAGAACAAAGGAAAAGAGGAAGTCACTTGAGGAATGCTTAGAGAGGCGATAACATTTCCACATAAGGAAGGGGAATAAGCTATGACCTGAGACTTGCCTGGGCTTGTCCAGACATGTCAGGGCGAATATCTAGGTTAAAGTGTAAGAACATGGAATGCACTTATTTCTTTACTGTGACTAACAGCCACTTCAAGATTATTAGCAAAAGCTTTAAAGTAAATTAACCTTTGAAGAAACTGTTATTTATTTGTAATGAACTAGGAGGAAAGCTTTGAAGAGAAACTATTTATTTATTCTTATTTCCTACAAAAGTAGACTAGCTGTCATATTTCATATGAAAGTCCAGATTTCTGTTTTAAGAAAAATCTAAATTTCTAGCTTGTATAAATATGTGTGTATATACATATATATATATAGAGAGAGAGATAGGGTCTCACTCTACCATCCAAGCTGGAGTGCAGTGGTGCAATAATAGCTCACTCTAACCTTGAACTACTGGGCTCAAGTGATTCTTCCACCTTTGCCTCCTAAGCAGCTAGAACTACTGGTGTGTGTCACCATGTCTGGTTACTTTTTTCTTTAGAGATGGGATCTCACTCTGTTGCTCAAGCTGGTCTCAAACTCTGGCCTCAAACGATCCTCTTGCCTTAACCTCCCAAAGTGCTGGTATTACAGGTGTGAGCCACCGAGCCCAGCTTCCTAGCTTATTCTCTCTCTCGTCAAGGCTGATTTATAGACTTCACTTCTGATTACTGAGGCTGTGGGATTCCCTCCTTATGTAATGCAATTATGGTGAGAAAAACTACCAATGAATTAAGAAAATAGTAAAGGTGGAGCCAAATGTGATCTAGATTGTTCCACCTTAGGGGACATTTTGGGAATAGTTTGTGCCAAATCAAAGGGTAAGTCACCAAGGACATACTTTGCATTTTATTTTTAAAAGTTAAATTTACCTTTTTTCTCAAGAGAGATCTGGTGCTGTAGAACTTTTGGTTGATCTTCTGACTTGGGTTAGTTCAGCATAAATAATAAATCATGTCATTGCCATTCTTTATTGTTTTTCTATTTGATTCACTGGAATTGGTTTGTGGTGGAGATTGTGGGTTGCTATCTAATATCCATTCTCTCCATTTTTTTTTTTTTTGAGATGGAGTTTCGCTCTTGTTACCCAGGCTGGAGTACAGTGGTGCGATCTCAGCTCCCTGCAACCTCTGCCTCCCAGATTCAAGCAATTCTCCTGCCTCAGCCTCCCGAGTAGCTGGGACTACAGGCGCACGCCACCATGCCCGGCTAATTTTTGTATTTTTAGTAGAGACGGGGTTTCACCATGTTGACCAGGATGGTCTCGATCTCTTGACCTCATGATCCATCCACCTCGGCCTCCCAAAGTGCTGGGATTATAGGCATGAGCCACTGCGCCTGGCCTCTCTCCTTTTTTCTTAGTAAAACAGAATCCTGATTTTATTCTGGGCTGCAGTGTGCCCAGCTAAAAGACTATACTGTGTTTCATAGCTTTCCTTGCTAGGTGTGGCCTATAGGATGTAGACAGAAGTATTGAATGGGTTTTCCAAACAGATTGCTATTACCTCATTTTCTTATAACGGAATACGGGAAACTTGGTGGTTTACAAAGAGAAGGAATTTATTTCTTACAGTTATAGAGGCTGAGAAGTCCAAGGTCAAGGGGCCACATCTGGCGAGGGTCTTCTTCCTGGTAGGGACTCTCTGAAGGGTCCTGAGGTGGCGCAGGGCATCACATGGTGACAGAACTGAGTATGCTGGCTTGGGTTTTTCTTCCTCTTTTTATAAAGCCACCAGTCCCGTCCCATGATAATCTATTAATCCATTATCCCATCAATTCTTAACTCCATGAATAGATTAATCCATTCATGAGGGCAGACCTCCCTAAGAGGCCCAGTCACCTCTTAAAAGCCCCACCTCTCAGTACTGCCACACTAGAGATTAAGTTTTTTTTTTTTGAGACGGAGTTTCACTCTTGTTACCCAGGCTGGAGTGCAATGGCGCGATCTCGGCTCACCGCAACCTCCGCCTCCTGGGTTCAGGCAATTCTCCTGCCTCAGCCTCCTGAGTAGCTGGGATTACAGGCACGCACCACCATGCCCAGCTAATTTTTTGTATTTTTAGTAGAGACGGGGTTTCACGATGTTGACCAGGATGGTCTCGATCTCTTGACCTCGTGATCCACCCGCCTCGGCCTCCCAAAGTGCTGGGATTACAAGCGTGAGCCACCGCACCTGGCCTTAGAGATTAAGTTTTAACATGAGTTTTGGAGCGGCCAAAAAATATTAAAACCATAGCAATTGCTTAAAGGAAGCTGACTCAGTTGGGACAAGTGCCTGTTTTGCTCTTCTTTCTTATTCCTTCCTGCTTCCCGGAATGCCGACACAATGCTGGAAGTCTGACAGCTGTCTTGGACCATAACCTTGCCATCTGGATGTGCTGCAGCTGGCGGGACAGAATAATAGATGGAACCTGGGGCTCGGGTCTGCTTGTTTGTCGACTTGTTATATGTGAGAGAAAAAACCCCGTGTGTTTAAACCGCTTCTCTTCTTAATTTTCAGTTAAATGAAGTTGAACCTGACCCTAGCCTAAAGAGCACTGTTGTCTGAATGCAACCCCAGGACACTGAGCAGCTGGATAAGTACTCTCGTAGGGCTCTGAGTTGGACGGGTGTGTGGCTTGGATCACACTCCCTACCCTAACCTTGATTCCAGAGAGTCGGGCTAGCTCAGGGTGGGGTGTAGGAGGATGCACTGTACACTGACAGTATATGTGTCTCCTCAGCATTCAGAGGCCACATGGCAGGGCAGATGTCCATTAACTATCTTGGGCTTATCACATCTCTTTCATAAACAACAAGAGACAGATAGCGCCCTCCAGGAGTATTAAAAGGAAGACTTCATCAAATTTAGCATTGTTTATTGTTTGCCTTGCACACAATGCACCCCGATTTTTTTTTTTTTTTTTTTAAGGACGGGGTTTCACCACGTTGGTCAGGCTGGTCTTGAACTCCCGACCTCAGGTGATCCGCCTGCCTTGGCCTCCAAAGTGCTTGGATTATAGGCGTGAGCCACCACGCCTGGCCCACACCTGGATTTTTACCATAAAACTAGCAGTAGAGTTCCTGAAGCTCAAGTTTTAAAAGCCTCAAACAATTTTTTTTTTTGTAATTTGGTTAGATGCTGGAGAGTTGACATCAGCTGGCATATATGACCGAATCCATACCAGCTGTTATATTGTTAACATAATTTCATAGTGGTTGGTGTAAGGCCGGTTGCCTTGCCGGGAGACCGGACACACCCACCTCTGCACCCGGCACGAGGCTCTGCATTCGGCACGTAGGTCTGCCACATGGCTCCCCTGGAAGGCTCCAGCTAATGCAACCCTGGCCAGCTCTTGCACCGGAAAACACGCCCAACAACCCACCAACCATTAGCGGCCCACCCTGTCTCAATCCCGCTCCCCTGGAGCCAATCAGAGCACCCAAATGTTGCTCGTTCCTCATAGCTATAACCCCACCCCCACCCCCACCCCAGGAAGTCAGTGGGACTTCTCTGGCCCCCTTTCCCTGGACCAGAGAACTTCACCCGGGAGCTGAATAAATTGGCATTTAATTTTCTTATACTGGCCTGTTTCCTCATTTTAAACTTGGCAATAACCCTTACAGTTGGGAAATAGCTTGTAGGAAATAATAAAAGGTTCCTCTTCAAAGCTTTCTTCCTAGTTCATTATGAATAAATAATAGTTTCTTCAAAGGTTAATTTACTTTAAAGCTTTTAGTCATAATAAAGAAATAAATGCATCCCGTGTTCTTAGTTCTTACACTTCAACCTAGATATTTGCCCTGACATGCCCAGGCAAGTCTCAGGTCATAGCTTGTTCCCCTTCCTTATGCGGAAACCTCTAAGCATTCTCAAGTGACTTCCTCTTTTCCTTTGTTCTCCTCTGACTTTACCTCTTTAGAAAATTTCCAAGTTTTAGCCATCTGGGTCAAGCGTAGAATGTGAGGCTCCATACCGTACAGTGGAAACTGGACACAGCATTAGGGCGATTGTGTCAGGTTATGAAAATTACAAATGTCCCTGTCTTCTTTGTTCAGGTGTGCTCTCATGGCAAGACTGCCAGTGAGTTGTGAAGCATACACATGCAGGAAGTAGACTAGCCTTGCTGAGTGATCCATTGTCTCCGTGTGGATTTTTCCCGATGTTATAAACCCATTTCCAACCTAGCTGATTCTCAGCCTCCCCGACACCAGGCTCCTCCCTTTGGGCCTTCCAGACCCCTACATGAACCAGCAAGTAAGAGGTGAATGCTTGATAGGAGACACCTTCCTGGATTTAGTCACTACCTGTTTGCAGAGTTAGGCATTTGAGCCCATGGTGTTATTGACAAAAAGTTGAACTATAAAATATTTGAAGAGATTTAAACTGAGACAAATATGAGTGACCATGGCCCATGACTCAGGTCTCAGGAGATCCCGAGAATATTAAAATGCACACCCTGAATGAAGAGACCTCCCCAAACAGGCTTTGTGTGAGCAACATGGCTGTTTATTCACCCAGAGGTGGACGGGCTGAGTCTGAAAAGAGAGTCAGTGAAGGGCAGTGGGATAGGAGTTGGTTTTATAGGTTTGGGGTGGGCAGTGGAAAGTAATAGAAGTTACAGTTTAGGGTGGTGTTTTGCAAGCTGGGAGAGGGTCGTAGGTTGGGAGTCACAAGGTTGACCAAGGTGGTAGGTTACAAAGTCCAATGGCCTTATCAATCTCAAAGTTATGTAGGTACTGCGGGGGTGGACCATTTCTTCCTCTTTTCGTGGTCTTCCAGTTGCTTCAGATTTTCCAGGAACTCATCTGGAGTATCCAGGCAGGCCACAGAGGTTAACATGCATCCATGGCACTGTCAGTCAGCCTAAAAGACCTTACATTCCTTTGTATGTTAGCAATATAAAAGAAAAAGAAATGAAGAGTGGAGGGCAATGGAATATCAGGAAGGCTGGCAAAGAGAGGTGATGGGGTGATATTTCCTGGGGCTTCCTGGAGTGGGAATGGAGCAGCATAGAAACCTAAAGATGGGAAAGAATTTAGACTGCTGGGAGATCTCGGGGCAAGGAGTGATATTGTGGGGTTGTCAGAAGGAGCATTTGTCATATTGACTAATCAGTTATTGCTTGCATATTATTTTGTAGGAATTGAGAGATTAATCGGAAAACACAGGATCCAAACAAGAGAAGGAGAAAGATAAGTATCAGAGGACTAAGCATTGGAAGAAGCCATGACACCCAGTTAGAGAGTGGCCAGCCAGTCCAGCCAGGTCCGGAATAGCCATTTGCCTGATTAGCGAGTTTTTGGGCTCTTTTAGTATTGACGGCATTGTATATGAGGCCGGACTGGTTTACATAAAAACAACATTCTTCATTTAGGAATAGGCAAAGACCTCCTTTTTCAGCAGTCGATAAATCAAGGCCTCTGCAGTTTTGGAGGACAACTGCAGCTAGGGAACTTACTTGAGCTTGAGGAAGGGAGAGTGATGGAGTTAATTCTGCAATGCTAGCAGAGAAATCATCCGAGAGGCCACGGAAGGTGACGAATGACGTGGTAAGGCCTGCGATGCCTGTGCCGGGTGCAGTAGTAACTCCTAACCCCACAAGTAAGGGGATCGGTGGAATGACCCGCTTGTGTTGTGCCAGGACCTCAGGGGGAGGTCCCATTTTGTTTCCTTTCGCAAAACGAATTTGGGGAGTAAGGAAAACTCAGATACAAGTGCCTGTCCAGTTGGTAGGAAGGCAGATGTAAGACAAGAACCACAGAGGAAAAAAGTCCTTGGCTTAGACAGAACTGGAAGTGTAAGCTGAAAAGATGAGAAAGTGTTCTGGGGGGCGCTGGGGTCTTGTACCAGCAAGGGCTGCCGCTGTTAGAGGTTATCGCGGGGTTTGGTAGGGTAACTGTGGGGGGAGAGCTTTTGTTTTCATGGTGTGTGAGAAAGCGTTTTTTATCTATAATTAACCACTTACTTTCATTAACAGGATTGGGTCTGAGCAGAGAATGGGAGTGAGATGAAGAGTGAGAATAAATGAAAAGAAGAGGACAGAAGATAATAGACAACCGCGTTAAATAGTGGTGTCAGGAAAAAGACACCTGATGAAGTTAAAAAGTCTGTTAGGTTTATAGAGGGTTACTCTTCCGCTTCATGGATACGGGTGAGTTTAAGAGAAGTGGGGGAGAGTACTTACGACTTTCAGGAGGAGGCAGAGGAGTCAGGCCAATTGTCGGATGGACACAGCTTTGTCCTGGAATGAGGGACCCCCTGGGAAGGGTCTTGTAGATGGACAGCCATTGGGATGCTATAGATGACCAGGAAGGGTCCTGTCCACCAAGGTTGCAGAGACTGAGGGGTTAGGCTTTTACCGAGGACTGACCTTCTGGCTAGGATGTCTTCACATGGCCGGATATCTGGAGTGGGTAAGAGGAAATTAGCAGCCTGGTGGATTTCATATTGGAGGACTGGAAGATAGTCACCAAGAGAACTGGTGTCTGGAATAAGGTTAGACCCAAGCAGAAGGGTGTGGCCATTTAGGAGTTCAAAGGGGCCATACCCTGTGGGTTCTTTAGGAGTGGCTCAAATCCTGGATTCTCTGCAGTGGATAACTCTGGCCTTGGCTGGGAGGAGAGAGGCCTTATTAAGGGGGCATTGATAATAGCGGGCCCTGGCCGGGTGTGGTGGCTCACACCTGCAATCCCAGCACTTTGGGAGGCCCAGGTGGGTGGATCACCTGAGGTCAGGAGCTCAAGACCAGCCTGGCCATCATGGTGAAACCCCATCTTTAAAAAAAAAAAAAAAAGATAATAGAGGGTCCTTATGTAGTGAGAAAACCTCTTTCTGTCCATATGGCAGCATGGTGCTGTAGGTTGTGGAAGGGGTATTTAGAGTTAGTATAAATATTAACATGCGGTCCTTTGGCTAGAGTAAGAGCACGGGTTAGGGCAATTAGTTCAGCTTGCTGTGAAGTGGAAGAGCGGAGTGTGGCAGTCTCAATGACAGACGAGTGGGGTACAACAGCAGAGCCAGCTCTGGCCAGTGCCAGCCAGCTGAGCTTGGAGGAACTGCTATCAGTAAACCATGTGTGGTCTGGGTCTGGAATAGGAAAAAGAGAAACGAGGAAATGGGGAGTATGCTGTATGGATAAGGAAAGTGTGTGTGTGAGGTGTGAAGAGGAAACGAAGCTTGGGAGGTTGTGGGAGCTACAGAGGGTCGGTGGGGCATAGCCTGTAATTTTAAGAAATTCTAGGAGTATCAGGGCGGCAGCTGCTGCTGCACATAGGCATGAGGACCAGCCCAGGGCTGTCAGGCTAAGTTGTTTGGATAAAAAACCTACAGGCCATGGGCCTGGCTCCTGTGTAGGAATTCCGACGGCACAGCCTTTTATTTCTGCTGAGTAGAGAGAAGGTTTGCGGGGAGTTGCGGAGCGCTAAAGTAGGAGCTAAGCCCTTTTTTAGAGAATGGAAGAAAGAATGGGGGAAGGATTTTTGGTCTATGGGTTCAGCTAAGTTTCGTTTTGTAAGTTCGTAAAGTGGTTTGGTTAGGAGTGCAAAACCTGGTATCCAGAGGCGAAAGTATCCTGCAATGCCTGGGAAGGAGAGAAGCTGCTGTTCAGTGGATGGGGTTGGGATTTCAGAAATTAACTGGATATGGTTGGCAGGGAGCGCGCGTATGTGCTTGCAGAGGATTCTACCGAGATAGGTAATGGATGGGAAAGAAATTTGGGCTTTAGAAAAAAGCATTTTTGAGGTCAAGAACTGTAGGGAGCCAGCCCTACGTCACCCGGGGGTACCCTGGTTCGGTGGGACAAAGAAATGAGAGAAAAGGCAGATTAAGGGAGAAAGTGGGACCAGGGGGCCATCACTTTATTACTTTGGAGGGGACAGTGAAGGCCCTGAGCTCTGATCATCCCCTCTATTTACTGGTTACAATTACTTTGATCTATAGGTTGGGGTGGAGTGATGGTGGGGTGAATCAGTGAGCCGGAAGTGAATCAGTGGCCAGAACTGCTGTGTCATTCTAAGGATTGATAAGCAGTAATGGTTTGGGAGTTTCACAAAACAAGAACATGTGGTTATCTTTAACCTATTATCTATGTGCAGCTGGTGGAACCCGGGCCTTACAAGGAGCCTACAAGTCTGGCTAGGTCATAGTGCTACGAAGGGGTTTTACGTCCTTGAGCACAGTGTTTATGGTAACAGAGCCGAGGTCACCCTGCACTGGAACATGAGGCGTGGAGAGCCTTCCTCCCCAGAGGCCTCCTGCAGCCCTCTGCAGTTTGTTGTTCCTTGTTTACAACCAGTGTATGTAGGCATCTGTAAGTCCTTTCTCCTTTGCTGCTTCCCCCAATGTATGCTTGGGAAGGATTCTGCTTCCATTCTACCGAGATAGGTAATGGATGGGGAAGTAAATTGGGCTTCAGAAAAAGCGTTTTTGAGGTCAAGAACAGAATAGTGAGTTGTGGAAGGGGGTATGAAAGATAGGAGGGTGTAGGGGGTTGGAACAACCAGGCGGATGGGAAGTGCAATCTGATTGATGAGGCAAAGGTCTTGGGCTAGTCTGTAGAATTTGTCTGGTTTTTGGACAGGTAGGATGGGGAATTGTAAGGAGAGCTTGTAGGAATTAAAAGGCCATGTTGCAATAGATGAGTGGTAACAAGCTTTAGGCCTTTTAAAGCCTGTTGTGGGACGGGGTAAGCTGGGGGCGGGTAAAGGTGGTTAGGTTTTAAGGGGATGATGATGGGTGAGTGACTTGTAGCAATGAACAGTGAGGAGGTGTCTTGCTCCCTAAGGTTTAGGTAGGGGGACACAAGGGGAGCTACTAAAGGAGGCACGGGTTTGGGGAATAGGGAAGCAGTGAGGTGTGGTTGTAGCCCAGGAATAGACAAGGAGGCAGACGATTTTGTTAGGATATCTCAGCCTAACGGGGAACTGGACACGTGGGGATGATTGGGAGGTAATGTGGAAAGGCGTGCTGGCCTAATTGACACCAGATGTGGGGAGTTCGTGTTGATTAAGAAAGGGGTGGACTTACCTCCACGTAAGAGTTACCCAAAGCTCCGTGTTCATGATGGTCCAGGGGGCCTCCCAGCTGTTTGGGCAGCGTCAGTTTTTAGCCGCCAAGCCGAGGACATCTGGGCAGGATTCGGTCCAGGAGCCCTGGGAGCCGCAACGTGAGTCAGAAGGTCCGACTTTCCATGGGGGCCCGCACAGACGGGGCAGGGCTTAGGAGGAACCCCAGGCTGCAGGCATTCCTTGGCCCAGTGGCCAGGTTTCCGACACTTGAAGCAAGGTCTGGGAGGGGCGGCTGGACGCCACAGTCTGGGCACTTTGAAGCCTTTGTGAGCTGGTGGTGTGGTTGCGGTTTGTCTTACAGCAGAGCCCAGCATCTGTAGTTCTGAGATGCGCTGCCACCAGGCAGCTTTTTCCCTGTTATTGAACACCTTAAGGTGAGGTTGATTAATTCCTGTTGTGGGGTTTGAGGGCCAGTTTCTAATTTCTGTAGCTTTTTAATGTCAGGGGCTGATAGGGTGATAAAATGCATATTAAGCATTCTTCAGGGGTGAGAGTGGAAGTAAGGATGACATTTAAGTCATTCCAGGTGAGGCTATGGGCCTGGGTTAAGCATTGGAACTCTTGTATATATTTAGTAGAATCTGATGAAAAGGAGCCTAACAGTTGGTTGATCTGGGAAAGGTTGGATAAAGAGAAAGGAACGTGCATCCTAACTGTGCCTTCGGCTCCAGCCACCTCTCGAAGGGGGAATTCTTAGGCAAGGGTGAGGAGGTCACCACAGAACTAAACTGTAAGCCAGACCGGTATGAGGTGGGAGGTGGCAGGAGGGGCATTAGGAGGTGGGTCGTGGGCAGAGGAAGAGGAGGGAGGCTCTGAGGGGAGGGATTAAGGCCTGGATGGGGGCCTGGTTTGGACAGGCGGAGAGGAGAGAGGTCAGAACGGTCAATGGACAAGGAGAATCCCGGGCAGCTGGCGGAGGCAGGAGGGGCGGACGGAAGGGAGAGAAGGAGCAGAGATTAGGGAGGGATTGATGCGTAAAAAATGCCTGGACCTAGGGAATTTCAGACCATTTTCCCATTTTATGACAAAAGTTGTCTAGATTCTGCAGGATAGAAAAATTGAACGTACTGTTTTCTGGCCATTTAGAGCCATTGTCCAATTTGTATTGTGGCCAAGCAGTATTGCAGAAGAAGATGCTTAGGGTTTAGGTCAGGTGATAGCTGGAGGGGTTTGAGATTTTTCAGAATGCAGGCTAAGGGAGAGGAGGGAGGGACAGTGTGGGAGGCTGCCCAGAGTTTAAGAAGGGCGGCGGAGACAAAGAGAGTGCATGGCCAGCAGTTTAGCAGGCGGCCCAAACTGAACCTTGGTCTGAACCTGGGGTGAATCAGTCAAAGGGTGCGTCCCAGCGTTGACCCGTCACCTATGAGTGCGAGTGAGTGACCAGAGCAGACGTCTCCGCAACGATCAGTCCCTGAGGGAAGACTGTTCCCGGTTCCATGACCTATGTAGGATTTTTTTCTGGTCATGAACCTCACAGCAAGTCCTGTCTTGCTTGTCTCTGCTGAGAGGTGAAGGAGGCTGACAGGTAGAGAGAAGGGCTGAAGAGGAGAGTTGGGGCAAAACCGCTTACCTGATCTGAGGGTGCCGAGTGGGCGCCTGGGCTGGCAGGTCTCTTCACGGAGGGAGCGCAAGGAGAACAGGGACAGGGGGTTTGGTCTCCCCTAGGAGTTCCCCCATCCCAGGTTTCAGCACCAAATGTTAAATCTCTGAATGAAGAGATCCTCCCAAACAGGCTTTGCGTGAGCAACATGGCTGTTTATTTACCCGGAGGTGGACGGGCTGAGTCCAAAAAGAGTCGGTGAAGGGCAGTGGGATAGGAGTTGGTTTTATGGGTTTGGGGTGGCAGTGGAAAGTTTCAGAAGTTACAGTTTAGGGTGGTGGTTTGCAAGCTGGGAGGGGTCGCAGGGTGTGGTGTCACAAGGGTGACCAAGGTCAGGGGTTGATCATTTCTTCCTCTTTTCATGGTCTTCCACTTACTTCAGATTTTCCAGGAACTCATCTGGAATGTCCCTGCAGATGAGGGACGTTAACATGGCGTCCATGGTGCCGTCAGTCGGTCTAAAGACCTTACAGAGAACATGTTTCCAAAGTGGTCAAGGCGCAGCTTGGTTTGATACATCTTGGGGAGATACGAGACATTAATCAAATACATTTAAGGTATACATTGGTTTGGTCCATAAAGGCAGGGCAACTCGAGGTGGAGGTGGGGTGCGGGATGGAGTGGGGCGTTTAAGTTTTAGGTAGATTTAAAATGTTTTGGATTGGCAGTTGGTAGAAAAAGTTACTGTCAATGAAAAGAATAACTGGGTAAGATAAGAAGTTGTGGAGATTAAAGTTTTAATCACGTAGAAGAAGCGTCCAGGTAGCAGGCTTCAGAGAGAATAAATTGTAAATGTTTATCAGACTTAAGGTCCCAGATAATGTTACATGCTGGTTGGCTTTTCCTGAATTCCTAAAGGGAGGAGAACATAATGAGGCATGTCTGATCCCCTCCCCTCCACCCCCCACCTCCCCCACTCCCAACCCCCTCATCCCCCACCCCACATCATGGCCTGAACCAGTCTTTCAAGTTAAATTGAGAGGGCCCTGGCCTAGAGGACGAAGTCTATTCCAATGGTTGTGCAGCCTTCAAATTTTATTTTTGGTTTATAGTGTCATCCCAGCAGTATGTTACCACTGCCCAATATTTATCCATAGTTTGATTGAAACAGTATATAGGGGATATGGCTCCAGGCAGTTTATAGTTCCCCCGGATCAAATCAGATCCACAGAGAAGCTGAGAATGTGTATTGCATTTCAATTAGCCTCTGCTACCCCCGTGTCCCTTTGAGAACTGGTCCTGCTGAATTGTCATGTAATCAGCATGACAATGTGATGCCATCAGTCTGTGCAGTCAGCAGCCTGGGCTGAGAGACAGGGAGGGGACAGCACAAATGACACTCGTCGTCTGTCTCACAGAGATGTTGTCAAAGATGTGTTATTTTATATCATGATGTCTGTTTATAAGGATCCTCAGAGAAACAGAGAAACGCCTGCTTTGGAAGTAAGAACAATTGTATTACTCTCGAGCAAAGTTCTCTTTTAACCTTACAAATCTCTTTGTGTCTAGTTTTTCCTTCTCCTTGTTTTTGTAAGTAGATTTATATCTATTCTGGAATGAGGCAGAGAATAAATAAATCAATCATATTTCAATGAAATTATGAAAAAATTCAAAACCCTTGATAAAAGAAGCCTAAATATGTAAGCATTTTGCATTTTTTTTTCATTAGTGGAATTCCAATATTAACTTATCACAGTTATACTGAGTAATAATTATGATACTCAATTTTAAAAGCTCTGGAATGAAAACAGTAACTGAAGAGAATATTCTCTTTAAATTCATACGTTCACAGACATATAAGCCCTTTTATTACCATATTTTTGGAAATAAACACTTCAGAACAGTCAAGGCATTGCACAATTAAATTTGGAAACTTTGCTTTAATTCTAAGGGAGATATGATATGAATGTTTTTGCAGGCTTTGTCCTAATTTGCCTTTTAATAAACACAGGGAGAGTCTGTTCTTTATAATTTTCATAAACCTGTAATCTGGACATACCAAAGTATTATATTGTGCGACCTCTGGTTGCGGGACCCCAACCCACGGAGGCAGGCACCCAGTAGACACGAGGCAGGACGCATGGTGACCGGTACCGACTTTATTGGGACCTCCGGGCGACTCAAGCGGGAAGGGAGAAATCGCGCGCGCTTTCCTTGTTCGGTCGGTTTTATAGGGGCAGAGGGCCTGGGGCGGTGGGAGAGCAGTGGCGGCGGGTGATGATTGGTTAGTCCCGGTTGCCGGGCGGGGAGTTTGCCGAACGGGAAGTTGAGTGGGCAGGAGGTTGATAGGGCATATGGTGATTGGTCAGGATTTGGGCAGGAAGTTTGCTGGGCGGGAGCTAAAGAGGCAGGTGATGATTGGTTAGATGGTTGCTAGGCGGAAGGGGCTGGAGTTCCTTCAGTCGGGGGCATTGTGCCGAGTCACGTAAGGAAGTTAAGCTCCTTCCATGTGGCTGGGGGGTGGGGCCAGAGAGGCCTTCTACCAGACATATATCTTCTATTTTCTCCTTCTGTTAATAGATGAATTTTCTCCTTCTGTTAATAGATGGATTCCATGAGGCACGGTGGCTCATGCCCATAATCCCAGCAATTTGGGAGACTGAGGTGGGCAGATCACCAGAGGTCAGGAGTTTGAGACCTGCCTGACCAACACGGTGAAACCCCATCTCTACTAAAAATACAAAAATTAGCTGGGTATGGTGGCAGGCACCTGTAATCCCAGCTACTCAGGAGGCTGAGGCAGGAGAATTGCTTGAACCCAGGAGGCAGAGGTTGCAGTGAGCCAAGATCGTGCCACTGCACTCCAGCTTGGGCTAAATTCTGTCTCTAAATAAATAAACAACATCTTTAGGAGCAGACGCAACAGACTCCTGGTAAGCGAGTATTTCACGGTGATATAAGGACCAAATGAGGCAGCAGCACGTGGGGCAGGTGATGTTCTACAGAAGGAATGGAGGATGTTGATTAGTTTAGACAGCTGGTTAGCGGAAGTCCTTATGACAGCTCTGAGAGTAGGTTAATATTAGTAATCAAAGGCCAGGGACCAGCTCTGCCAACCAGGTATATGACTTCAGGAATGTAACGTCACTTCTCTGAAACTGAGTTTCATCTGTAAGTTGTGAAAAAAATAACATTTGCTAAACCTGCCTGCTAGGAAAATCAGATGAAATAATGTATGTGAAAGCCCTTTTACGAAACAGCAAAATGCTGTTAACAAGTAGGTGGTTTTGCCACTAGGTTTTATTTATAACATTTGGTACACTATGGGGGAAGTATTTCCTTGGAGTCCCTCCTAATTTTCCTTTGTTTATGATGACTGGTATTCCAGGTTTTCAGCTTCACTGGAGTGGTCTGTGATGTAGAAAGGCTAATTGAGCTTTATTGTCTTGAGCATGAGTTGCCTTTTCTCAAATGATAAGTAACAGCCTTTCCAGATTCTAGTGTCACAAATAAACTTGGTTCCAATTATATATAAGTTGGAACATGTGGTTGACCTGGCAACATAATGGCCCCTAAGCAGAAGAACTCATTTTCCCTGAAGCTATACATAAATTTCAGCTTCTGACACTCAAGACCTCTGATGGTGGTATCCAAACATATAATCATTTTGGCTGAAAGTCTTCATAGTGCTTATATATATATAATTTTATATAGTGAATGTAAGCAAGGCAAATGTTATGATTTTAATTTTACAGAAAAGGAAGCTGAGGCTGAGAGGGATGAAAAATCTTATTGAGTCTTATAAGGGTTGTAGCAAGTCGTTGGGCTGAGACAGGAATCTAGGGCTTCTGATGCCAAATGCCATAGTGACTACAGCTCAGACTCTCTAGGTGGCAGAGATTGGCTAAGTATACCTAAATGATTCGCAGAGCTTGAGCAAATAGTTGATACACTGGATGTCTCACAAGTCAAGACATACAGGGACAATCTCATTTTTGAAAGTGTGTGTGTGTGTGTGTGTGTGTGTGTGTGTGTGTGTGTATATATATATATATATATATATATTTTTTTTTTTTTTTTTTTTTTTTAGGCGGAGGTTCGCTCTTGTTTTTTTGGCTGGAGTGCAATGGCGCGATCTCGGCTCACCGAAACCTCCGCCTCCTGGGTTCAGGCAATTCTCCTGCCTCAGCCTCCTGAGTAGCTGGGATTACAGGCACGCGCCACCATGCCCAGCTAATTTTTTGTATTTTTTAGTAGAGACAGGTCACCATGTTGACCAGGATGGTCTTGATCTCTTGACCTCGTGATCCCCCCGCCTCGGCCTCCCAAAGTGCTGGGATTACAGGCGTGAACCACCGCGCCGGGCTGAAAGTATATTAATTACATTTTAAAATAATATAGTCCTTAAGATTTTTTTCCGATCTCCAGAAACTTTTCAGGTGAAGTACCTCAGAGTTTAAGGCAAAGGTCTAATTTTTTATTCTGAAAAAATACAATGAATGTACTACTTATGTATCCAGACCTTTTGGACACTGTGGTATCCAAGTCAATTAGAAAATGCCAGTAAAAATCTCAACATATTCTCATGAGACTTGATTGTTGTATTTATGCTTTATATTAGGATTGTGTGATATAAATGAAATACTTAGAAAATTGTAAGGTAAGAGGGATTTAATCCTTGTATTTATAACATTAAACAGAGTAGAATTCTTTTACAACAAAACTGTTATGAATGTTTGCATAGACCGAAAGTATAACCCTATTCCCAGAAACCTAACCACCTGCATTGAGAACTTGAATGGTAGATCATTAAAAGTAAGGATGATAGTAAAGGCTGATAGTATCTTCAAAGAGAAGAGATGGTGATTGGCCTAAGAGGGCAAGCTAAACATCTTCACCATAAAGATATTCCTAATAATGTCAGAAAATATATATTTTTGGAAGGAATAAAGTCAGTGCTGGACGACTGCTTTTATTGATATATTATCAGTAAATCAGACATTTCTGTCCTCTTGAAGAAAAACACAGGTGGAAATCAATCAGTGGAAGAAACCACATTCCTAAACACTGACACCACTGGATTATTGACGATCATGGTGTAATAGCTTTAAAATTCTGAAGGAAGATGATTTTGAACCTAAAATTCTATATCAAGGCAAACTAATGTGTAAGAAGGAGGCAAAATAGCCGTGCGCAGTGGCTCACGCCTGTAATCCTAGCACTTTAGTTGGATCACCTGAGGTCAGGAGTTCAAGACCAGCCTGGCCATCATGGTGAAACCCCATCTTTTAAAAAAAAAAAAATGGAAAATAAAGGTATTTTCAAAATATTCAACAACTCAGAAACTTACTTCCACAGAAAACTCCACGAAAATAAAATATAAATCCAAGGAAGAGGAAGACATGAGATAAAAGACATATAGGTATATGAAGAAATTAGTAAAAATTGTGGTTGTATCTAAGTCATATTGTTATGTAATGAGATGTCAACTGAAATAACCAGAGAGAGGCTCTCTAAAATAAAATGATATTTATCTGGGAATGGACATTGCAAGGGAATTCACATACCATAGTAAAGTATGTTTATATTCAGGGAGGTAAAGGAAGACAAAAGTTTTTAATGGAAAGGTAAGGAGGATTACATAATTGTTTTGAGATCTTTTGTCTGCAAAAATTAGTAACAAGGGTGGCATCAGTCAGGTTGGAGAGGCAGTTGCTGGGCAGATACCATTTCAAAAGCATTTTTGTGTGTGTAAGGTTGTGATGGCTGTTGTGCAAGGTTGTAGTTTTGTAATCTTTTGTGATAGTTCTTATTATCAAGCATTTGTATATGAGACCCCTGCTGTCCCTGCTAGATGGCTTTCCCTGGCTTTATTTGTCAAAGTTTTAATATGAGTGAATCCATTTTGATTCTGACAACTTTCATATAAGAGTGAAATATTTTACTGGTAATTTCTAGAAGAATAGAAATATGTATTTTCTATCCCAACAAAAGGCATGAAGAGGAAATGAACAACCATAAACCATAGTAAATTAAAAATATTAAATTATAATAAAAAAGTTAAAAGTTTACAGCTATCAGTAACCACAAAACATGT
This sequence comes from Sapajus apella, assembly GCF_009761245.1. NCBI lineage: Eukaryota > Metazoa > Chordata > Mammalia > Primates > Cebidae > Sapajus > Sapajus apella. Next base: position 59,351,253 of record NW_022436944.1, on the reverse strand, counting down.
AAATGTGTTATATATTTTGCATTAAAGGGCAGCCTTTGGTTTAGGTTAAAACTATCTCAGAACTTCATCTCACTGCTATTTATAAGACATGCCAAAGTCAAATAATAGCATGACTGAAAGAGGGATTGAAAAATTATGCCAAGCAACTGCTATTGTAAAGGAGGGTGTAACAATATTATTATCAGAAAAAATGAATTCAAGGACAATAACATTAAATAGAACAAAGAAGAAGAATTCATATGAATTAAAGTCATACTACCCCAAGAATATGAATTATAACCTTTTTATTCCTAACAACTCATTAGAGTTGTTATACATAAAACATAATGGGGAGAAATCAAGGAATTTGTAATTACCATGGGGTACAATAACACCTGTTTCAGAAATGGACAGATATAGTAAAAAAAATTAATATACTGATTTAAAAAATAATATGGTAAACATGTTTGTTCCGATAGGCATATATAAAACTTTGTACCCAATGCGAAACATACCAGTTGTTTTCAAACAACCATGACATAATTATTATTATTATTTTTTTTTTGAGGTTATAGACAGGAGTTTGAGGGCATAGAGCAAGGCCCTATCTTTTTTTTTTTTTTTTTAAGAAAGAAGAAAAAAGAAAAAGAAAAAAAAAAACAAAAGAAAAAAAAGAGAAGATAGAACAAAGGAAAGAAGAGAAAAAGAGGGAGAGAACAGGGGTGTTCCTTTATTCCCCGGGCTAGAATGCAGTCTAAGAATGGGTATGCCTGTAATTGTGTTTAATAATAGAGACATAAAAAAAAAAATGAGAGAAGAAAATAATTAACAAGCAGCCAACCAATATTTCATTTAAACCTGTAAATACATGTGATGTAGTAGTGTATATTTTGTGTATTTAAAGTGGAGAGTTCTATGAATGTTAATTAAGTCTACTTGTTC
>NW_022436944.1:59349965-59350232 GCF_009761245.1 Sapajus apella | reverse complement strand
AAATTTTTCTCCAACCCTTTGTTTTGAGTCTTTGTGTATCCTTGCATGTGAGATGGATCTGGATGTAGCATACCAATGTATCTTGGCTTTTTTTTGCCTGTCTGTGTCTTTGGATTGGGGGATTTAGTCGATTTAAATTTAGAATTAACAACAATATATGTGAGTTTGATACTGTCATTTAATGTTAGCTGGCTGTTTTGCCCATTAGTTGATGCAATTGCTTAATTATGTTGATGTTCTTTATTTTTTGGCGTTTTTTAGAAAGGC
>NW_022436944.1:59349276-59349865 GCF_009761245.1 Sapajus apella | reverse complement strand
CTGATACTGGTTGTTCCTTTCTATTTGTAGTGGTTCTTTCAGAAGCTCTTGTAAAGCAGGCCTGGTGGTGATGAAATCTCTGAGTGCTTGCTTGTTCACAAAAGATTTTATTTTTCCTTCGCTTATGAAGCTTAGTTTGGCTGGATGTAAAATTCTGGGTTGAAACTTCTTTTCTTTAAGGATGTCGAATATTGGCCCCCACTCTCTTCTGGCTTGTAGGGTTTCTGCTGAGAGATCTGCTGTGAGCCTGATAGGTTTCCCTTTGTGGGTAAACCAACCTTTCTCTCTGGCTGCCCTTAGCATTTTCTCCTTCATTTCAACCCTGGTTTTTCTGTATTACGTGCCTTGAGGTTGTTCTTCTAGAGGAATATCTTTGTAGTGTTCTCTGTATTACCTGGAGTTGAATATTGTCCTGCCTTGCTAGGTTGGGAAAGTTTTCCTGAATAATATCCTGAAGCGTATTTTCCAGCTTGGATTGATTCTCTTCATCACATTCAGGTACACCTATCAAACGTAGATTAGGTCTTTTCACATAGTCCCATATTTCTTGGAGACTTTGCTCGTTCTTTTTTATCCTTTTTTCTCTAAT
>NW_022436944.1:59348926-59349176 GCF_009761245.1 Sapajus apella | reverse complement strand
GCGAAGTTCTCGTGTTGTATTTTTCATCTCCATTAATTCACTTATATTCCTCTCTAAATTGTGTGTTATTTTTAACATTTCATCAAACCTTTTTTCAAAGTTCTTGGCTTCTTTGCATTGGGTTAGAACAAGTTATTTTAATTCCCAGAAGTTTCTTATCATCCACTTTTTAAAGCCTGCTTCTGCTAATGGAACACAGTCTCTCTCCATCAGGCCTTGTTCTGTTGCTGATGAGGAACTGTGATCCCCT